>NC_134835.1:66130512-66493946 GCF_004210375.1 Tachypleus tridentatus
TGATAAGGGTAGTAAGACAAGAGGTCACAAACTTAAGACTAAAAGGGCAAAAACATTTCAAACTGAGGCATTTTTATTTCCCAGTGACATTTCAATACAATGGCAATTTAGAGTGCAGAGATTGCAACTTTATAGAAGCTTAAAACAATGGTTAATATATAGTTGGGGGAAATAAAGGTTAGATTTAGTGATCAGTATATATGTCAAAAATGTAAAAGAAGTTTGAAAATATCACATACCACTTGGGACAAAAACCCCTTGATGTCCCTTATTTGAATGTACAAACATGCAACATAATTCACCAGCTAAAATCTATGTTTCTATCATACTTAAACACAGTTTACAAAACATAAAAAATAAAAAAGCTTTTCAGCATATAAAGTCATAAATGGATGGATAGAACAATAATTCTGGAAGAAAGCTTTGGTTATCAAAGAAAATACAACTGTCACTCAATAATGACCTCCAAACAACAACCTACTTGTATTTAATGACATTTTTACTTACCTTTGATCAATTAAAACATTGTGGGTTTAAAACAATGTGTTCATTAAAATAAAATTCAAATGAGAAAATATAACTACCTTATAGCTGAGGTGGCAAACACTTGACCATTAGATCCAACAGCAAGGACCACTACTGAAGCCACTACAACAATCAGATCTGAGGAAACAAAAGTGGGGATTTGCAACTCAACAGATACTATTTATACTTAATTTTTTAAATATACTCCTTCTTATAAACTATATGTTGATAAATGTAAAGTGGTAAATATCAATTACGTCATTTTTTCTTGCTCATCACGTAGGTTGTTTATAATAAGACTTCAACTGAAAACCAAAAACATTTAAACACACACACACACATATATATATACATATAGAAAATTTCCAAAAATAATTAACACTGGTGTAACAAGAGTCATTCAATATCACTCTCAAGCACGTTTACATAATTATATATTTTATATTCAGCTTCATCTGGTGATAGTAGCCATAACTGAGTTAAAAGCTTGAAATTATGAAACATTTTATTATGTTTAGAGATATTTGTTTATATTATTATTGTATACCTTAATATATATAACTAATACTTTATGTGATAAAAATAGAGACCAATTAACCTTGAAAAGCAATGTAAAGTGGCAAACATACCAATGAAAGAAATAGGTTTTCTTGCAAACCTAAGTCTTCCCCAAAGCCCCATGTACTTGCTCCTACAGCCTGCTGACCACAATCTAATGATGTATTCCACGCCAAAAAAGACAACTAAAACAGTTTCCTGTAATTCCAAAATATTTATATAATTTTCCCTTTTTCTCAGTATTGTTACAGGTAGCTAAGGAACTATATCTCTTTAAGAATAAGATTTAATAGTGGTTTTATGGTTTTCAAAACCAACTTCTCACAAACCCAACATCTTATACTGAATTGTCTTATTTGACAAGGTTATCTTTTTCATATGCTTACATTTCAATTAAAAAATGTTACTACTACTACCAATAAGTAGGAATGATACCTGGTTAGCCTCCATTTTCATTTCCCTTACATTCCATATGAAAAACAACTATTATGATGTATATTTTATATAAATGTGTATGTCAATACACTAATACACAAATAAGTAATTTTCTTAATTTTGATAATTCTTACTTATAGCCTGCTTTATGCATTAAAATGGTTATTTTTATATGAAACTCAACCTAAATTAGAATTTGTTTTCACTTGTGGACTTTCTATATCAACATCTATACATAAGAACATGCTCAAAAAAGTATAACTATTATTGTTATGAATTGTGAGATTTTATTACAAGGAAACTCTTTCATTGATACAATAGCAATTAAAATGGATGCTAAGACACTGATACAGAGCATCAAGAAAAGTTTAATCCCACAAGCATTCCTTACTGGATGCCACAAGGTTTTTTGTGAATTACATTCAAAATTTAATAAAATCACTTTTATGTTATACCAGTTAGTATAGCATAAAATCATAGCTAATAACCTAAATTTAATAGTATATAAGATTTAAATTCTTTATTCTATAATGCAATATCAAAAAAAATCCTGAATTTCCTTTAATTGGAGAAAATAAATTATTTCTTTAGGACTCCTCACTTCTCTAATTTATTCAACACTCCTTCAATAAACATGTAATTTAATATAAATTAGTCACTATAATATTGTCTTTGCTCAAACAAAGTATAATTTTCATAACCTTCAATCCTGTTTGGTTACACTTCTTCTCATTTTCTGTGACAGAAAGATATATGCACATGATTGTCTTCACACTTGTGCTTGTTATAGTTTTCAATACTATAACGTTTAAATTAGTAAGCATCTGTTCACAAAAGTAGAAAGGTTATCAGTAAACATTAATGCTTACACATGCAAAATACCTGATTTTTTTTATTAAGTCTTATGGTTTGTAAGCAATGTTCTTCTCATACCTTTTTCATTTTTGAATATTGCCAAGCTGATTTCATTTTAAGATCAAAAATACTTTTACGCATCTAACAATTTTCTAATTTTACATGCAAAATCCTTATAATGACCACATAATTATCAAACATTTCTTAAAATTTTATATTTGATCAGTCATTGTTGCTAATAAATTTCTGTATGGATTCAGTCAATTTGACCTGTCTCCTAACCACCATAGAATGACTACAAATTATAACATGAAAACATAAATGTTTACACTAAATAGATTAAACTTCATAATATTATATATTTATTATTTGTTATCATATCCAATAATATACAACCATCCTTTAATCTTTACAAAGTGACCTGTCTTTGCTGTGTTTTAGTTCACTATTTTTTGTACAATATAGCCACATTTCAATTATTATACATTATATATGTATATACATTGTTACCATTTATGAGAAAATGTAGAACAGTAAATAAAGAAGTAAAGCAAACAATTATCTCTTCTAGTTATAACTTTCGTACCTGGTTGTTGTGGCTTGCTAAGCCTTAAGACATTTTGCACAAGGTGGATGTGAAACAAAATATTTATTTCAGGTTTTATATTTAAATCTATATAAGCAAAATACCATAAATTACTATACTGATTACAAAGTATTCTATTAAAGTTTATCAATTTTATAAACTAAGATATACTTGGGCCTGAAAAAAACATGAAATATCGAGCAGGCTAAACTCTAAACTTACGAGCATTAAGGTGTGTCTCAAAAGAAAAAGATAATGCTGTTATATTTGAAAATGGCCAATAAAGCTACTTAGGTAATATTATGACCTCCTGATTGATTATTCATGTCATATATAGAAATAAGTATATATAAGGGGGCATTTCCAAAAATGGAGAAAGGTGAGAGGGGACACTGTTTTTGTTTCAGTTAGTGAGCAGTATCTCAGTAAATAAAAAACAGGAGGTTTTTATTTTAAATTCTTGCTTAAAACTACTGGTAATTTCAGTTCTTAATTTGTACAAAACTATAAATTTTGTATTTTGACATCACAAACATATAATTTGAACCAGTGCTGCATTTAACACACCACAACATACAAAAAATTGATGTTAAGATTACTTTTTTAATATTCACTTTTAAACTGAGAAATTAAATAACTTATAACATGAAAAGTTCAATTATGATCTACAGGGTGACATCAAACTTAATGAAATAAATTCATAAAATAGCAATTCAATAAAATTTTGAATGCAAGTCAAAAAACATGATGACATGACCTCTGACTCATGTGAAAAGGGTTAATAGGGCGCATCTCTTTGCTTGTATTCTTAACTACGTATTACAAAATCCTATAGGTAAAGACTGTCCAAAACTGTAAAAAGTATTTTCAAAATTTTAAACAGGTTATTGTGGAAAATTTATATACTTTATGTAAGTTTGGCCAAGCACCTTTTATGTTCAATATCTGCAGTAACAACAGCTTATTATAAAATTGTAAATCAAATAGACATAACTATACAAAATAATTTATGGGGGAAATACTAATTTTATGTATCAAGAACTTTGCCAGTAAAATTAAGGCAAAAATACATAAATGTAATTTTTCATATATTAAAAGTAGTAATAAATAACAGAAATAGGTGTAATAATTTAATTTATAAACTATTAAAAGAATGTTTTTATGAAGATTTCTGTTTATCTTTAAAAAATAAACTTGGCATTATAAATTGATTTACTGCCTGTCCTTTCAGTAGTTTACCTTCTGTCAGTCACACCTATCCACTCACTGTTTGTCACACACATAAAAAGAAGAAAACACTGTTGAGTTAAGCGATTACCTCAAATAATCCATCTTTCTTTATTATTTGCCTCTACAGTCAAATACTTTTTATTCTCATCTAGCAATAAACTCCCACATTTAATTTTATATTTTTACTTTAATTAGCCAATATGATACATTGTATATTCATGAAACAAATCTGAAACAGAAAAAAGCAAATCCCTATAACAGTGGACTTAGCTGTTTCTCAGTTTTTACTGCAAATACATATATATATATATGTAATCTATAACAAAAGCTCAAGAGAATGTATACAGAGTGTTAGAGGTAATCATTATTGCTTTTTATTGTAATCTTTATTCATCTACCTTAAAATTGTAATCAAGTCCAAACATTTTCATTCTGTTGTTTGATTGAATCTTTTATTGATGGTTTACAGAAAATTCACCCAATCTACATGTTACCAAGGTAACTGTATGCATTTTAAACAAAATTGCAATTTTTCTATACTGAAATGCATTTTCAACAGGTACTTGCCACCTTTTACAAGATTAGCTATTCTCATTGAATGTTGCCCTATATACTCACTTTTACTTTACATATGCCACAAGCCCTTTGACCTCCCCCTATTGGAATTGCTAGATTCTAGCATGTCTCTAATGCAAATCCTTATGTGTCACCACCTGAACAATAATAGCATGACATGCTCACATGACACATGATTCATTCAACACTCCTCTACCTTTCATCAAAGCAGTAACTCCCACAACTGCAGACCAACAATGAAATACCTTTCATCCCCACTGGTACCTCTCTGTGGAAAATGAACAGATGAAACTAGTTAACATGGAAGCAACTCAACACATAAAACTGGATCTTTTAGATCAGAGGTGGTGGCAAACCAACAGATCCCTGGAATAAAGTTGTAAAGGAGGAGGCTGGGCCTGACTGACAAAAGGGTCGAAAAAGATCTCCAAATGGACAAGATATTGCATGGGTCTGAGAAAGGACTTCTCTAGTTTGATTAATCAGCCCACCAAGCTACCTCAGAAAGAAGTTGCTGAGTATGACTGGCCAATTCCTGTTCAGAATCAGCCAGTCATCATTGTAATAATGAAATCACAACCCCAGAGCATGGAGATGTCAATTAAAAGCTCAGACTACTCAGCAAACAAAATAAGGGTCTGAGGAAAGGTCAAAGGGCAGTGCCTTAAAATGATAAACCACCCCAAGATGGGCAAACCTGAGATAAGGATGAGAATGAGGTGATATTGGTACGTGCAGGCAAGCACTGGAGACAGCCATTTTGATCATCCACACCTCTGAGGAAAAACATCCATTTCAGGATGAGAAAATATTTTATCATGAACCTGAGTAGTGAAATTAAGCAGTTGAAGTGAGATAAATCAATCACCAGCTGCCAAACCCAGTTTTCTTGAAAACAACAAAAATGCAAGAACAAAAACCCCAGGAAGGATGAAAAACAGGTATGATGGCCTGCAGCAAGAGTGAGTACCAAACCACTTCTAACAGACACTGGCTGCTTAAGGGATCTTGACGAGGAGGGAAGGAAACAGGGTAAGGAGAGATGGGAAAAAAACTGGACAATGAATTCTTCTGACAGAATCTGAAGTAAAAATTTAATAAAAAAAGCCAACAATGAAGAAACTTGAACAGCCAAGGTCCCATCAGAACTGAACCCACCTAGTTTTCACCAGTATTGGTGGTAGTGGAGGTCTGCATCATCGTCAAGGAAAATTATGAGAAATATCCCAAGCAGAAGGGATGGGTAAGGACTTGGAAATAGAAGGATGGGAAATGGTAATTGGAGCTGTATGAATCTCTGACAGAAACAAATGGGCTATGATGCTTGCAAGGGTAGATTGTTATTGGACTGATGATACCCAAGGCTCTAGAGTTTTCAGAACCATATAAAAATGTAATGCCTCAGAAAAAAGGCCATACATAAATCCTTAAGATATGTCAAGGGTAAATGGACCCAAGCCAATACAGTATCCTGACCACTTAGGTCCCAACAATAAAGAAACCAAATATGTGATGCCAGAGTCAAAGGCTAATATGGAGGAGAGAAGGGCAAGAGCATTTCCAGAAAACCACACAAAATTTCTGTGGAGAACCTCAGGTAAGAGATATACAGGTGAAAAATACTCTAATACACTGTTAAAAAGCAAGCAAGAATATTGGGTATTGGCAAGACTAATATATTGTATGGGAACTGACCCCAGAAAGGCAATAAGAAACTTAACAGCTGCTGGTCTGAAAATGGATAGTCAGCATGATGGTAGGAAAATGCAAACTGATCTGAAGTCTGTAAGGAGCAGGAGATACTAATCTCCTTGCTTAATCTTGAAACAAAATGATCAGCATGAACCTGAATATCAGATGGGGTAGGAAAAAAACAAAAAGGGAAAGATTTTTCAATCAATAAGGAAGGATAAAGTGCATAAGGAATAGGGTAGAAGGATAAAATGTCATCGGGTTGGGAATGGAAAAGAAGAGCAAAATCTGGAGGTGGAAATAGACTATAGAAGCTCTCGCTAACCTTCACAGAATTGACTTGTTTTGGAGGAGCCTGGGTGATGTCCAAGGATAAAGACTGTCCCATGTAACATTCAGTCTTCTGGTCTATAAAAGCAGATTAATCAAATGTTGGGCCACCCACAGCTGAGACACAAGATAAAAAAATATTGTGATTGGAATAATCCTCAAAAGTGATAATGTTAATGAGAATAGCTGACTCTGTGAGGGGAGGTAAGTATATTAAAAATACCTTTTATAATAATTTGTTTTATTCGTTTATTTTTATTAGTTGAATACATGGAACACTCCACACAATTTTTATGTCTTGTTTACATAAGGTAACAAATACTTTAACTTCTTTCACTATTAGATATCACAACATCAAACAAGAACAGATAGTTTAATTTCTGTTCATTACAGGTTTAAAGGCAGATAATCTGCATCATCATGTGGCAAGTTTCCAGGAAAAGAATGCTGAAACCTGTCAAATACTGACAGAAACAAGAATTTGAGAAATATGCTTTTCCTACTGTTTCTCAACAGTGCATTTTTAAAGAGAAAAATAAAAACTCCAAGTTATTAATTATTTTTCAAAAGACTATGAATTTGGTGATGTCCGAGAAATTCTGCCATCCAGAGATTTGGACAGTGTCCATTTCTGACCTTGTATAGGTTGACAATTTGACTTAAGGAACATGTTTCTACTAACAATAAGCGTAATAACAATGATTTAAATTTTGATCCAATCCCCAAACATCCACCAAAGTCTTAATAAAGTTCAGAAAAAGTGAAAATTACAAGAAAATAGCAATATAACCTAGAATTTTGCTGATTGCTTCCTCTGTATTTTGTAAACAACATTACTATTCTCTCTTCTAAACTCACAAGTTAAAATAATAGATAAGAAGACAATCAAATTTTTTATGTCACAAGCCATGGATTACATAAGTAATTAGTCCTAAATTTATTATCTTGTTTTATGATTATTATGGTGTAATCATTTTCCTTAACAAACACACATAATTAAACAGACATAATATGTCCATGTATAGTAGATATATCAGAAATAAGTCCTTCTTTAAAAATTTTAAACATTCCTGCTACTTTATCTTTTATAAAATAATAAACTTACCATCCAAAAAAGTGTGTCAACAGCAAACTTATTGTACTGGTCTATTGTGGACAAAACACTGAATATAAGGCAGATTAGCACCACCACAAACCTAACAGTGAATAAATACATAATTAAATCAACATAAGCTTGCACATTGTTTGAATAATCATATATTTTTCTGTATGTATACAATAAAGGAAAATAAAACAATATGGCAGTGTAACTCTTTACTGCATTCCTACAGCTGTGTTTGATACATAACACAAAACTAGTTAAAGTCCTTGAAAAAAACAGATATATTATAAATTATGTTCTGAAACATATGAATGGCAGAAAGATCATCTGTGCAGCAGTTTTATGTATATATTTAAGCATATATGAAGGCCAATTTCAGAAAGCAGCTCACTAAATGGATTTAATATTGATACTGAAATCTTAGTTTTGTTTTCATATGAATTACATGTGAGAGCACCTGTGCGATCAGACTGACATACACTTAAGATATTTTCCAGATGTATGGTTAATAACAATTGTTTTGCAGAAAAAGAACAAAGAAATGCAATTAATAATACAGCATGTAATTATTTACTAATTAATATGTAACAACATCATATTGTTTTTCTTTTTGAAAGTTTTTGTTTCTGCAATGTGTCCAACATTGCATATCATATACAACTAAAGGAAAACCAATATATGCATTGTATTTTTGTGCAAACTACAGTGTACATTGTTGAAGCAATAAAGTGGTCTACAGCTACAAAATAATACTCATTTCAGTTTTCTGGCAGGTTAAATATAAAACTTACACAGTGAAATGGTATACAAAACATTTCCAGCCAGTGGGGCGCTCCAGGAAGTTATACACCTGTCCTTGGAATGTTACTTTAGCATGTTTCTTTCCTCCACAAAAATTGAATTTTCCCCATAAATTTCTATGAATAAGGATAATATCTCTTTTATTAATAAGTAATGGTAGTATCTTTACAAATTGCATCAGACTACATTATTTTGGAACCATTACTCTACCTATCATTAAAATTTAAATAACATTCTAATGGATATTTGGTAACCAGCTTATTTGATCACTTTGTATGATATAAGCATCCAGCAATTGAATAACGAAAATTTTTATATCATATACTAGGAACACTGTAACGTCACACATACCAACAAGTACTAGAAAGTTTGAAGTTATAAATAACAAACAAATGTTCAATTTGTTAATAAATTTTCTAATGTCAAGTAACAAAATTAATGGGATTGAGGGCATAATGTGATCATATGTTGGTGGTTCATCAAAACATTAACTATCGTGAAAAAATTAGCATAGGTACCTGAAGGTGCTCTAAACCCGACAACTTCCTCGGCTTAACATATGTTAAATGAAATTAATATTTTTACTTCAATGTCCTTTCAAATAGTTTAGAAAATAGTAAAAATCAAAATAAAACAGACAAAGCCTTTCAGGTAAGAACAAATCATCCCTAAATCTTAAAAAAAATTTTCACAATTGCAAATGTTAGAAAGTTAAAATATATTACTATAATACGCCTCTCAATAGGCTTGACTTTATAAGTAAACACAACAAAAAAGTATTAAACAAAGACAGTTATCAGTAATATGTTCATGTGCATGAATTCATTTAAGTTTTGACATTTTCCAAAGCATATGATTCTACTTTATGCCAAACAAAAAATAAATTGAAACAATTTTAGCATGCTATGTAAATATTAGCTTTCATAAGCAAGAACCTTTCATCAGTCTAACTGAAAGTATTTTAAGATGCTTTTATTAATTTACCTTTAGCAATTCCAATTGTTTTTAAATAAATTTATTACTTAACATTCATTTTTTATATGTCTATAAGGTGCTTTCTTAATACACACTTATCATCCAGTTTTGAAAACTATACAGTAGGCATAGGCATTTTTGTTCCAGTACTCTTATAAAACTATATTCAAATTAAGACATTACATAAGCTCATCATTTACTTAGTGAAGATTTGCTGCAATCTTTCCCTTCTAATGAACATTTCTCACTTAAATATATTTTTAATATTTGATGTGAAAGACTTCACAGTTTAAAAAAAGCATTAAATATGCCCAGAAGAGAATGAACCATTAATCATCAAACTCTTCCATCTGCATAAAAATATATTAAATAAGCACTATACAATTTTATTACTCGAGTGAAATAATCATACAATCCCTTGATAAAAGTATTGTTATTACATTCTACTTAGTTTTTTTAATTTCTTTACTTTTTACCAAAATTTTATATTCACTTTTGCATTTATTTATATGTTTCAGAGTCCTGTGAAACTAATGAAACTGTATCACTATTTGGCAAATAATTTGTTATTTGGCCAAAGGACTTTGTTACATATCAAATATCTGGATGAAATACTAACTATTACATCTCTCAATTTAATAACCAGCTCTGTTGTCAGTGTTTTTATAATAATCAGTCCTGGAAGAGTACTGTAAAATTTGAAGGTGTTTAAAACTTCAACCAAAGAAAATAATGTTTCTGGTTAACAATAACTAGTTATTTGTGGTCTTGAACTTTCACGTTTACACACTTTATGAATACTTTAAAAAAACTTATTTGTTATAAGTCTAATTAAATGTCTCAACTTTTCAAAATATTATAAGCATGCTTACACGTTTTAAGACTGATAATCTAATGCAGGTTTAATTTGGAGATGAGGAACTTAAGTTGATAAAATGCCATGCAAGTATTTTACATTTTTTACCAACAGAAAAGACTAAATGGATTTTCCTTACTTATTTTAGAATTTTTTAAACTTTATATATTATAGGTGAAATATTATTGTCAGTGAAATGTTGAATAAATGTTCTCCTTATTAACAAACAATTCTCAAATGGCTTAACTGTAGTATTCTCTTTACATATCAGCAAAAATAGCAAACAATACTCATGTTACATTAGACTTACCAACACCCAGTACCTTAATGTCAATGTTTTATAACTCATCCATGTAAAATTGCACCACACTTTGTACCTTATACTTACTAGCTGCTCTAAAACAAGAATTTTACTAAAACTTGGCAAAAGTTGAAAAATATCCCACTCAAAGTTACACGTAAGAAAGATTATAACAATATAATTATTTAATATAGTTTATGAATTTAACTACATACTTATCAAAGGGCAAATTAGTATTAATGTGCAACTGATTAAAATATGAATCAGGATTGTTGGAATTTGCTGGAATCTTGGCATTCTGGAGTTTTTCATGTGTACTTGTTTCTATAGGAGTAGAGCATTCAGTTGGAAGTTTTTCATGAGTTTTTCGAAGAGACATCAAGCTAGGTTGAAGAATTGGGACTGACGAAGTTTTATGTGATTTCATTATTTTGTAACAGTGTCACATTTCAGGAACTGGTTTTAAACATCTGTGTATGAAAATTCAGATAATTACAAATAAGTCTTTTTCTCATAAACTTGCATAAAAATAAACATAGATCAAACTTTTTAAAAAAATTCTTTGACTTTTTCTTCAAACAACAGTGATATTCTCCAGATTTCAAAATCATTTCTTAATACCCAATTACTCTAAAACTCACTCTAAATCTAGAAGTGTGGGCAGTTAGATACTATATTTGGTGCAATGCTATTCATGCAACATCACATACAGGAAGCAGGTAGATATTGACTGCTTAAACAAATTTCAAAGATACAAAACTTTGAGGATCATATGATGTTATGTACATTTTTGAAGTCTCATTGAACTGTTTGTGCTAGTCTACTTTATCAGTCTTAGTTTCTAAAAATCAATTCAAAGTTAGCATTAAGACAAACTAACAATCAAAATGTATGTTCAAAGAGAATATTTAGCATGCGAGTGTGTTAAAGTGCACAAAATTCTATACATTCTATTAAAACACCAATGTTTTATAGGTATGATGTTTTCAGCTGTCTTTTAATATCTATAATGAGTCTATGTTTGTATTAATTTTTGGTATCTTATCTAAGCTATATAGAAGCCAGTGTGTGTCACATCATGCTTGACTTCTCTAAATAGTACGAGTCATAAAAGCCAAAATGCTTTTATGCAGACAGAATAGTTTGCTTACTGTCTGTCCACTATTATCTTAATGATGGAAGTACAAGAGAGCTGTGAGAGGGAGTGGTATGAAACCTTACAAGGGTCACTCCATGCCAACTCACCTAGAACTTAAAAAACTATTTGGATTACAGCTTTAGGATTTTTCATGGCTGAATAAATCAAAGTGAAGTAAGTTTTTGCTTGAATTTTTTCAAGAAAATCTATGACATGAATTGGGAAAATTTCTTTTTTCTGGGTGAGGTGGCATGGAATGACTCACAAGTGCACTATGTGTTGGCATAATAAGCCTAAAGTAAAGACATGTGTGATCACCTAGCCTAAAGCTGAGAACAAAATTTATCATGAAAATATATTGATTCACTTTTAAACTAAGTTGTTTCTGAATTATGCTATTTTCTGTTATATCACCAACATTTTTATTGAAAAACAAACCTCTTAAATTAATGAAGACTCTAAATTAAGAAATCAACAAATATTTTTCCAGCTCAGTTGTCTGTATATTTTTGTTGCTAAGCAACATGACATAAAAGCCATTGTTGGAACATGATGTTACCAAAATGCAGTAGCTTTTCTATATAATAGTGGTTTTTAATGTGACAAATTTCTACTAATAATTATTTTATAAATATGTCATGACTTCATTTTTTCATGAATGATCTTAAATTTGATTAGCTCATGAAAAAAGTTACTGATGTATGACTGCCTCCACTGCATTTTTTTTGCCTCTTTGTTAGCCAAGTTTGATTCTGCAAAATTTAGCTACAAAATGTGAGATATACTATATAATATACTATACGGTGGGAGTGGTAGTACTTGCTCCATCAGTTTTGATAGGCTATACACTAGCACTATATAATTCAGAAGAATAACTTAGTAGCATGAATGATATACATTCTTTAAACTTACTATAAATATGGGTTCATTGCGGTGAGTAACAGACAACTAAAAAGTGTAAAATGCATACAGTACACACATACTAAGAAGCCTTACGTGTTTTTAAATTTGTTCTAGTATAGGATTATTGATGATGGGTTGAATTTCCCAAAACTGGTGTAACATAATAATAAATAATTAATCAAATGACAGACTGGGCTTAATATTAATTTTTAGTATCTTACTAAATTAATAAACAACTACAAAATCCCATGTATTCATTACTTGTATTGATTAATTAATAAAACAATCAAAGTAACAGAAGAAATCTAGGCTTGAAGAAAGCAAGAATTAGTTAATAAGGAAGCTATCTGTACAGAATATAACCAGGTTTTGTATTGATCTAAATGATATTAATGTTTGTAGCACATAACATTTTTACTAAATTACTAACGGAGATGCAGCATTTCAGTTTTATTACAATTATCAAACTCTTACATATGACAAGTAACATTTACATTGATACATTAATAATTACAACATAACTGGTGCTTTCAGATTTAATTCCAAAAAAGGGCAATTTACTCACTGATCTACTGTACATTGAAAAATAATTTTTATGTGCTTAATTTTCTATAACAATCAGTTTCTAATTAACGGAAGTTTGCCTTCATTCTTTCTTCATAATTAGGGTTAAGTCAGTTTTTCCTCATTCCGGAACGAAACATGGGTTTTGTTACCAAGTTCTACTTTCAAGTTCCAGCTCATAACAAATGAATGAGAATTGTAACAAGATACAGTTCCCCTCTACTTGTTTATGAAATGGTATCAGCTAACCATTTCTCAATGATTCAACACTGACAATAGTACCATGCACGTCAACCCATCCGACTATGAATATGAATTCACATATTCTCCTTTGTTCATTCTGCTTTCACATCATTTCATGCAATTAAAAACTAGTTGTCACATTACCTTAGGCCTATATTACTCTTTCTTCTGTAAATGTAATGTAACGATAGTCGACGTCTTTAGAGCCAAGTAATTTTAAGACGTCAGTAGTATGTATTGATATTTAACTAAAAATGTCAACAAGTCTTATTTTATTTTAACGCTAAGAAAAAAAGTAGTTAATATGAAAACAATTTTATAGATTTCGAATTATTTTATCTATAAGTTTTTGTATTTAACACTTTGACACATTAAGTACCATAGCACCACCTATCCCTCGAATCCTCTCACCTTGTACCAATTTATATTACATTTTTGAACTGCTGAGATACTGAAATTCATCCAGACCACAATCACGTACAGATGAAGACACACTTGTAATAAGGGTGTGCTGTATTTCACAATAAATTTTAATTCTATGATATGAACAGCTGTAATTTTCGTAGCTTCCATTGTGTCAATATACTGACGTAATTATAAATCGTCCTTCTTGAACTCTTTTACAGAGTAAAAATACGAAAGTACGAACACAAGATTGTGATCATCTTTAACTGAAGCTATGTGGTTTGGTTTTGGTTTGAATTTGGCGCAAAGCTATACGAGGGGTATTTGCGCTAGCCGTTCCTAATTTAGCAGTGTAAGACTAGAGGGAAGACAGCTAGTAATCACCACCAAAGTTTAGGCTACTCTTTTACCAACGAATAGTGGGATTGACCGTTACTTATAACGCCCCAGAGCTGAAAGAAAGAGCATGTTTGGTGTGACGGGGATTCGAACACGCGACCCTCGGATTGCGAGTCGAGTACCTTAACCATCTGGCCATGCTAGACCACTACTAGGTGAAACAACATTTATACATAGTACTTGGTCCTTAGACGTAACCTTATTACAGTAAAAGTAACACGACCATTATTTAAAATGACAACTTTAAGATTATTGAATGTGGGGAGAAGGACGGTTGATGGACAGATTAGATTTGAGGTGGTGGAGACTTTTTTTTTTATTTTATGGATAATAAAAGGTAAACATAAGGAATGACAATTAAAATACATTTTAAGGGAGGTGAAGACAAGGCAGATAAATATCAGAGATGGCAATTGTTTGTTTGTTTGTTTCAGATTTTGGCGTAAAGCCACATTAATGGCAATCAGAGAAGGTAGCTAATTAATACCATCTACGGACATCTCTTTGGCTATTCTTATCTGATCAATTAATTGAATTTGACTCTTATTTCTATGGTGCATCAATCTATAGTGTGAAGATCATTTTTGTGTGTGTATCTTATAGCAATGCCACATTGGACTATCTGCTAAGACAAAGGAAGGGAATCGAACCTCTGATTTTGCGTTGCAAATCCGCAGACTTACCGCTGTAATAGCGGTTGGGAAGATCGTTTGTAGTAGCATAATTCAAACCATGAAAACTATTAGATACTAATTTCACTCATATTTTCAGCAACGTAGTGAACTGTGTTTTACATGCACATATATCGTTGACACAGGATGATATACTATAGTACATTCCTACAGTTCTTCTTTAGACTATATAATACTAAAGCTTTCATGAAACCTCATTAAGGGAGAGCAGTTCCTGAAATAATATTATTCCTTTCTCGACTATTTTAAATCTAAATAATGCTTTGATTGCATTGTTAATAAACATGTTTTAGACCTGAAAAATCTCTTTCAGTTTCTTTGACTAATCAATTCTAATTTGGACGTCATAAATCATTATTCCATAAATATTTTCATAATGAATCGAAAATTGGAACCCTAGAGCAGAGAGCTATTATAGGGCTCGGAACCAAGATATTCCAGTAGATACTGGCTGTCCACAATATTAAATTTGTAATTCCTAAATAGGATAATATATTCACTGCACTATTACAGTATACCATTTTGATAGATTGCATATGGCATATGAATCATACTAATACACTGTGTTTTTGTTGCAAATTTTAGAGTTGAATATCATAATTTGAGGATCAGTAATAGCAGCATCAGTGTGAGTGTGTAAGTCGTTAGTTTGTCTTAAATAAATACGGCAATTTATGAGTAAATATGAAGCTTTAGGCTTATTTTATAACACGTTGTACGTTTAATCAGTGTTTCATTATGTATATTTTTTATTTGTTGTGTACATAATAAGCAAATTAAATATATGTCCAAGTTACTAGTAATAATATTTCAACAAACTACTTAGATAAAAATGGGATACAAATTTTAAAGAAATCAACGATTAACTCTGCTACCATACAATTGAAATATACACGAACACAAACACTTGTTGCTTAAAAGGTACTCACAAAAGTCACTAATTAACAAATGTTAATAAATAAATGAATAAAATTAACAAATAGAAAAAATCGCACAAAGATGAGTTTCATGTTTGAAGGTTAATATATGAAAGCAATACTTCATTGCTCTTAAACATCTCAGTTTTTAAAACTAAAATAAGATAGAACTGCATGAATACAAATCAGGTCTGGTTTTTGTTCTATTTCAATACATAAGTGAGTTTATCGTCATTAAACCACATAGTTGTTTACTATATCATTTTCATTGTTAGAAGTGTACTTTTCTTGCTTCTGTTTGGCCAAGAAATCAACGAATCTACTGAAATTCAAAATACAGGCTAACTGATTTTCAATTACAAGTGTTCCCAGACCTGTCACTTGGTCTTAGACAATGGTGCAATATAGATAATTTTTTATCATTTTCAGCTTGCTGCAAGTTCTCTCCCCTTATGCATTTGTGAATAGACTTGTCACAAAATGTAAAGGACAACAGGAACATTGGGGAAAAGTGGATGTAGGCTGAATATGTGTTGTTTGTTTAGAAGATCTTATATATTTAATGTAGTATCACCAAAGTTAGCTTTGTAGGTGGTCTTTAAGTAATTCATTTTTTCCTCTACATATTTTGACACATCAGGTCTATACTTGGCAGCAAATTTCCTTGTTTCTGAATATAGATCATTCACTGATATATCTAGATACTGGCACAAAAAGTGATTAATATCCATGTTGCTCGATATCTTGTAGTTAGCCCAGGAGTAAGAAAATCTATGATCTTATAAAATGTGTTCCAACTGAAGTTTGTCCCCTCTGCAGGTTCATTTTATTCACAATTAGGCAAGGGACCATCTTTATATTCATGAAAATAATTGGGAACTGTTTTCCGTTTTGCAGGCAGTTGTGGTAGAAGATTCACAATATTTGCAACTAATTTAACTTCATTAAGAATTTAATTCCAATGTTTTTGTAGTGTTTTTTAAATGAAAGCAAATACATTTAACCAGTTTACAGCCATAAAGATGCAAGAAAGTGACGCGCTAAAACATATATAGTCAGCTACACAACTGAGTTTAGTTCTTGTTTGAGATGTAAGATAGCACTGAAGAATTTATAATAGTTTATCCAGAATCGCACAAAATGCCCAACACTATTTACACTGCCCATTATGTTATCTAAAGTCCATAGAAGAACAGTCTATATTCTTGAAAAGAATGCTCCATTGCTATGTGCTACAACTAAATACACTGTAAAACGTTTGAGCTTTGGTGCAACTTTCTTTTGCTTGTACTTCACAAAGATTAAGACTATGACAAGCATATGGTTAGAATGTAGCCATGGAATTTAGTAATAGAACTTGAGCACCATTATATTCATCAGCCATGATGGACCTACTGTTATAACTTTAGGATCTGCAATCCATCATTTGTATTTCATAATTAGCTAAGCAATCAAGTATGAGGTTAGAAATATCAGCCCCAGTCTTCTTATTACATCAAGTAAATCTTATATACCTTTTCTGAATGAAAGTTGGAGTATAAACGTAGTTTTTGATCAGATAAATCAGGTGTTGTGTTTACTATGATAGCAAAGTAGTTTCCTGCATGTCTTTCTTCTAAAATAATGTGATAAATGCTGAGCAAAAGGTTGCTATGAATTAATTCTGGAACTCATTGTGGGTTTCAAGACGGTAACTTGCTCGCTGAGATTCTGTACCTCTCTCCACATGTTCCCTTAGAACAAGATCGCAATGACTGAGCAACTTAGTTATTCCTAAAATGTATCATTATTAGGTGCACTAATCCTTTCTGATGATCCATGAAAGATAAACTTCTTTTCACCAAGAAATGGACAACATCTATAATCCTCTTAGGATATTCTTCAATTTGGATGGTACTGAAAGAATATTCTTCTCATGCAAGAAATTAATACAAGATTTTGCTCCAAAATGTCTCCCAATCACACACTACTCAGTATAGCATTTATCATTGTGAATACTTCTCTCATGATCTAGAGCCTATCGTAAAATTTATTACATCCAATTGTTAGCAGCCAGCTTTTTGCAGTTGTAATTGTAGAATGTGATGTAAATAGTCTTGGAGAGACGTTCACATGAAAAAAAATACAACACTTGCTTTATATTGCTGCAAGCTAGCCAGCCACATGTATTGTATTCAACACATTGTAGCGGAGACTTTAGAAGAAACTTGGAAAATGACGTTTATGGTGTTATGGAGGCTCAGCTCTAACAGCTAGCTCAAGGTTTACATTTAATACGGTCCAGCATAGACATGTGGGTTAAGGCGTTTGACTCGCAATCTGAGGTTGAGGGGTTCGAATCCGCGTCACACCAAACATGCTCGTCCTTTCAGCCGTGGGGGCGTTATAATGTTACGGTCAATCCCACTATTCGTTGGTAAAAGAGAAGTCCATGAGTTGGCGGTGGCTAGCTGCCTCCCCTCTAGTTTTATACTGCTAAATTAGGGACGGCTAGTACAGATAGCCCTTGAGTAGCTTTGCGCAAAATTAAAAAACAAACAAACAATTACATTTAATACACTCGCAGTGGTTGAGATACTAGCATTAAAGTCACTGGGCTGTTGTAGCTTTTTAGGAAAATTTTCTGAAAGTGTTTCTCCAGAAGTAATTAAATTAGTCACTTTGCTTTTCTGTAACAAGATATGCTGTGATATTCCTATTGTCATTCACATAAGTATCACTTTACATTTAATCATGCTCAGTCGTTTTATTCGAAGTAACAGCACTTGATTCATGGTAATTATTCATATCAGATCCTCAATGGAGAACTTTGGACCGATTGTCAGGTTTATATATATATGTATATATAGAGAGCCGGATTCTTTGCAGTAGATGTCTGTAGTGGTCTTATTAAGTTCACTTTCATTTGGACTAAATTAATGTGACTTTTTTCTAGACTACAGAGTGTTGAATATTCTTCTAAGATTGTCAAAAAGTTAAAACGTCAGCTCCCCAACTTCTGAAGCATTTCCAAAACATCTGGTTTCCAAAATAATACCTAACAATGACTAAGAGAAATGTGTTCAGTTTTGCATTATACTAGTGATAGCTTGCGAACAACTTATTAAGTTTGTAGGACTGTATCGTGAAATGATGAGCCATCACATGGATATGAAATATGCTGATAATATTTAGAATAACTCAGTTAGGTGATGGTCAAGACTTTGTTAGGTAAATGTTCTTGTCATGGTGACAGGTTCTTCTGAATGAAGCAAAACAGATTTCATCCCCGACATTCAACGGCCAGAAAAGGGCGATTCAGACAACTTCTGAAGCATTTCCAAAACATCTGTTTTCAAAACAAGTTTCAGACCTAATCTTACGTCTGGATAGTCTGACCCTAGACTCTATTAAGCATTTGAATGAGGCACAACTTTTGGAGTGTGAGACAGTCATTACTAAGTTATGCCGAAGGTCTCACCCAGTGGAAAGTTAACCAATCCAAAGACTTGAAATAAATTTATTACAGAGAATTGGCGACTTACATGTATGGTCTATGCTGTTTGAATGTTAAAGTGTACTCTCATAATTGCTTCAATACACTTCAAAGATGTACTCGTTGACAAGTTTGTGAAAGGACCGTCTAGTGAAATAGTGAGTCATCACATGGATATGAAATATATTCTCACTATTATCTAAACAGTTTTTGTAGCAATGGGGGACCAATCATAAGAGTCAAAGAAGCCTGGAAAAGCAGCTGTAATAACTGACATTTCACACCCGTATTATAGGTAGAAAGGAAATCTCCATGTATCTTGCAAAACTAGCAGCAGTACAAGATTGGCCTCAATCTATGACTTAGAGAAATGTGTTCAGTTTTTCATTATACTAGTGAAAGCTTGCGAACAACTTTTCCAGATCAGCAAACTGTTATCGGCTCTCTAAAGTTTTAACATGCTTCCAATGAAATGAGAAATGTCAGCATGAATTCCAGTTCCTGAAGTGGACTTTAGTAGAAGTCTTATTTCGGCATATCCATGACAAAGCTGTGAATTCTTGTTATATACCAACGCTAGTGATAATAGATTTACAATAGTGTCATTAAAGTTGCAGTATGGAGTAGAACGAATAATCACTTAGACCAGCAGGATTACTTACACTAACTGCATGAAATAAAATTCACTATTTGGGTGTCTCTTCTTGCTGAAATTACTATGAACTTTAAAAGTCCAGTAAGGATAAGTAAAAGCTCGGTAACAGCATTGTGGGTGTGTTATCAGTCTTATAACGTCACCTATGTCTAAAAAATCCATGGACGTGTCCACTTAAGTGGAGTGAAGGGTAAACCCTATTGGAAACCCAACAGTTTCTCCACATGAGGTATTAGGATTTATTACTTTAACATTTTAGAATTATTCTTACATTGTGATTTCCCGTGAGATGAAAGTGTTAATTTCTCCTTACATTAAATGGGGAGTCATAATGTAAGACTCCCACTGGGAAGAAAGTGTTATTTTTTCTGGACAAGCAGGGTGACCATTCTCTGCAACTTGAAGTGAAAGTATCTACAACCAGGTGAGACCTAGGCAAAGGGACTATTGGTAGCTTGAAACAGCAACAGACTGATACAAAGATGTGCGGAAAGAGCCTCAGGTAATTTCAACTTATGTGATAGTTAACACTGTCTGTATCTTTAAATTGGATAATTTTGTTAGAAATAAATGACGTATTGCAAAAATAGTTTTTGTATTTTCTTTTCTGGGCAAAATCATTGGCTAAACAGACAAATGTACCACATTTTTTACTTCGGTGACCGCTGGTTGCTCCAAATTGATGGATCAAAATTTCTGATAACTGCTTCAGCAACTGTTGAAAAATTGCAATTCTAGTTCAAAATTGATCCTTTATTTTAAAAATATTAAAGGCCTAGATGTTCAGAATGTTTAGCAGCATGTTCTCGTTGTGGTTGTGAATATGATGAATTAGTAAAAGACAGTAGAAAACCCAAATAAATCTCTTCCAGTAACATGTCAAAGTAAAGTATAAGTGAAATACAATAAGAATATCTACTACATTTTATACAGTGAAGGGTATTGATAGCTATATTGTGCGTTATACTACAAAATGATGAAGTTTGCCGTTTGTATAAAATCGATAGCAAAACTTTGATGTTTTAGTTTGATACAGTATCTTGAAAACACATTCCAAACGAAGCTATTTACAACCGTAGTGCTGGTATTCTAACGGTTGTAGTATACAGTTAATATTTGTTGATACATCGATACATGTGTAACCTTATCTTCATAAACACTCAATAACTTGTTCAATAATAGGCTGTGAAGTTTAATTATTAATACTTTCGTTTATTATCATTTACACAATCGAATTCTAAGTTCAATTTTTGAATTTTCTACCTTGGTACAAAATGGTACTCAATTTGCACGTGCGACGGGTATTAATCGGATTAAAAATAGGCAAGAAATTCTATTTTTTATACTTAATTACCGTTAACATACCTCATAAAACATTTGGAAATTGAAGCCGTCATATTAGGTTTGGAAGGCTGTTAGGAGTTTTCACAAGCTAGTGGTAGTGGTGGGGGAGACAAATGGCAGTTTCTGCGAGACATTTTTAACCAGGCTATATAAACAAGTGTGCAAGTTACGACATAGAGTATAGGGATACTATCTTTATAACATATATTACAATACACACATTGCTGTAGCTTATCTCTCAAACATCAGTATGTTATACTAAACTACTATTTTGTAAGATACTACAAAGATATAGTTAATTGATTGAATTAAAGCTTAAGAACTTTAGAGAATAAATTTAGAAATCAGTTGATTTTCAGTTACGCTTTCATGATTTCGTTTTCTTTGTCAGTGCAGTGTGTGTTCACATCCAAATTTCAAAATTAAGGCAGTATTAAAAATCTTGTAGTTTTTAATATTTTAAAAGGTTAATACATAGACAGATAACAGCGATTAATATGGTCAAATATCTAACACTTTTGCTTCGCACTAACATAATAGATTCGGATCTTCTGTTTGACTGATTTAATTAGAAAGTTTGTTTTTGGAATTTCGCGCAAAACTACTAGAGGGCTATCTGCGCTAGTCCCTAATTTAGCAGTGTAAGACTAGAGGAAGGCAGCTAGTCATCACCACCCACCGCCGACTCTTGGGCTACTCTTTTACCAACGAATAGTGGGATTGACCGTCACATTATAACGCTCCCACGACTAAAAGGGCGAGCATGTTTGGTGCGACGGAGATTCGAGCCCACGGCCCTCAGATTACGAGTCGAACGCCTTAACCCACCTGGTCTTGCTGGGCCATTTAACTGAAAAGAGAAGGAGCACATTAACGTCAAACCCATGATTCTTTTGCGCTTCACTGTGTCTGCTCTTGCTTGCCACAATGTCAGATTTGTGTTAAATTTCGCGCTAAGTTACACAAAGGCTATCTGCGTTAGCCATTCCTTATTTAGCAGTGAAAGAGTAGAGGGAAAATATCTAGTCATCACAATAAACCTCCAACTCTTTACCAAAGAATGCTGGGATCAACCGTAACAATAAAAAGCCCCCACAGCTGAAAGGGCGAGCATATTTGGTGTGATGGGGATTCGAACCCGCGACTCTCAGGTTGCAAATCAAGCAATGCTTGTCAGTTACTATTCGTGTGGTGTGATAGTCTTCAATATGAAGAAATCCCATTTTCAATTATTAAAATGTATTAGATTTATTATATTTTTGCAATGAAATAATGCACATGTGTTTTTCTGAGAAAACGTATGACGATATTTATAAATAACAATTTTATGTGATGGTAAGATTTTCATACAAAGAATATCCTATAGTATCTATATTTGCAATTAATTTATTTATTCACTCATAATTTAAATACCGTACAAGTTCCCCTCCTATGATTTCCGTTCTACACCACTTTATTTATACATTGCCTGTCGTTGAGAATGGAATATTGCTCTCTTTTAAATAGCTACTGACAGTACAATAATAAATAAGTATATATATATATATGTGTAGCTTCAAAACTGTATTTTATATTTAAACTCGTGCCTGAAAATAACAGAGTTTCACAAGTTTTCATAATGATGAAACATTAATTGTCCAAATTTTGATTAGACTGGAAAATATAGCAGATATTCAGATTTAAAACTGTGAATAAATAGATGGAACGAAAACAAAATGTTGCTTACATTTAACATGATAATATATGATTATACGTCAAACTAGTTTTCCTTCGAATACTGACCACCTGCTACGAAGGCAGGATATAATGTTATCGTGAATTTGATATAATGAAACCACATTTGAGTGTAGAATTTCCTGCATTCCAAGTGTGTCATGCAAGAAAGTTTACAGGCGTCAGTGAGACTCAGAGAAAAACGATTTTGAGCTACTAATCTGCAGGGCTCGATTTAGACTGGAAAAGGTGCACAGCAGTGTTTTTTTTGTATATTGCTAACCAGGAACTAAAATGATTAGCAGTTTGTTGCAACTGCATAGTAGTGATTCCTAATGAGAGCTTCGTGAAAACAAGTTAAACAACAGTAAATAAAATATAACTGAGAATAAATATATATACATTATATATGTATTTCTATTTAATGTAGACTTTATTAAACATCAATGTCTACAGTATGAAAGGTTTAGTGTACAGTATAATGCTGTCTTTCATATTTTCAATCAATTTCAACAATATCCAATGATTCTGAATGATTTTCAACAATAGACATTGTTGATGTTATTTATTTTCTTCTGGTTTTATTATATGGCTGACGATATTCATAAACAATATAGCTTTCTGTAAGGTTTCCATATATTGCAACCATTTATAAACCAGCTCAGACAGAGGCGAATTTTCCATTGCAAGACCAGTTAACGAAATTCGAACACAGTGCTCAAAATCAGCCTCACTTAAACATGACATTTAGTCAGTTTTGATCTTGTACATTCATTAAACTTCTCTATCTAATGTGACATTAGACACAGGGAAGACAAGTAGAATAATGTGACATACACCACTTTAGAAAACTCACACTAACTTGTTAGAATAACAGAGCAAATTTCATGTTTATTCGGACGTTTCAAAGTGTTAAATCAGTATATTTTAAACTCTACTAACTCGTAATTTAATGGATTTCTATTTACAATTTTATTGCCCAGTAAGCTACAAAGATTCTGAAAGAAGTTATCCAACTCCTTATTACCAAAATGCTGTTTTTTTACCATACTTTGTTGTTTATTTCAAGGTTAGAAAATATGAGTCAAATTATTTTGGTGCATTCAAGTCACCAAATCTTTTGCTCACGCAGCCAAGTATTCGACTCTTGTTCTCTGAAACTACATTAAAAAAATCTGTAATTTATGAATCAGATATTGATAAATTCACACCTTTGTACCTACCCTTTCTGCTCTCTTTGGTCTATGCAAACAATTCATTAATATGTGGGCTAAATACAGAGCCAAACGACTCTCAGACGATATTGTATAGCACATCTGGTTGTGCCATAGCATGTAGGATGTCCGTGTTTTCTTGCTGCAAATTCAAGGAGAGCTTGAACTTTGCTAGATACATTATTATTTGATAAAAACTCAAAATATTTAGTTTAAACTTCCCTAACTTGAATCGTTAGAAAAGTGTCTTTATCTTACTCCCTTCATCAGACTCCCCTGGCACATTTTGTAAAGGAATAACAAACATTTTGTACCCATTTATTAAAGCATTGCATGCTTTAACCTCATTTATACAGAATATATCGTTTGTCGTTAAATGGTTTGGGGTTTAGCACACTCTTTTCCATGATGTCGACCAATTCTTTTAGGTCTCACAAACATTTGGGACTCCTATGATAAAGTGCATAAAAATCTAAGTAATATCAATAACATTTTTCTCAATATATGTTCCTTGAAATTGTCTTTTATTGCTAATTTTAGCGTGTGATTTAGACAGTGTACTTATTAAACATGAGTAGTCATTCTTCAAGATAACTAATAAACCCTTTTGTGACATAAGTTAACACTTGTACTATAACAGAGATGCCAACTATTTTAAATGACTAAGCGTAATGATTGTAGACAGAGCCCTTTATCATTTGCGGCTACTAGACCTGGCCAATGTCTCTAAGCTGTTTATTATTATTTATTACTGCTATAAATTGCTCATTTATGACTGTATTTTGTGTATTTAATAAATAAATTATAAAAATTCTTTTGAAATTATTTTTCATATTCTGAATTCTTACTCATAAATATCGTTACCTGCATCGTTTTTGTCTTCGCCTCAGCCTTTTGTTGGTGAGATGCCGACTTTGTATATCTGGAACAATCGTTTATCCCGCCATGCGCCAAAAAAAAAATCGATGTGACCAACTGTACAAAACGCATGACTGTCACTGACTTTTGATGCAATGACCCGGATATTTTGCACTATACTCTTTCCTAAATTTTTGATTCACAGTTTTAATCCTTTTAGAGTTGCCAGAAACAAGACAATCTGAACAAGGCCTCTTTTTTTCATGTTGTGAACGATCGCATTGGTGTTTCTATGCCGCTTAGAAAACGAGAAATACCCATCTACGCGAGCGCTGATTGGCTGACATGCACTGATGACGTAACTATGTATTCCCCCACGTACCCAGTATGGAGAAGCACCGCACTCAAACTATTGGTAGACGTCGGAGATACAAATATTTTTTATTATTTCAAGCACAAACATGATTATCGCAAGTAGCCATTTGTGCTATGTCTTTTATTTATTATCAAAATTTATTTATATCTCACTAGAAATTTTTTTCACCCTTTTACAAGCCCTGGGGGAACAATTTATCACTTTATTGTATAGGCCTATATTATATACAATAATTTGGGAGTTGCAACAAGTCGTAATATATGTCTGTATGAGCGTATAGTCGTAATGTATACACCAAAACCGTAATGATTACGCTCAAATCGTAATGGTTGGCATCTCTGCTATAAGCCATCATACCCACTTCTTATGCAAATTAATAATACCAAGTTCAGTAAAAGCTGTCCCTAAAGTGTTTTTCAACTCTTGTAAATCAGCATGTTTCACTGTCTTAAGACGATGAAAAGCAATCTTTACATATTCATCCTTTGTCATGTTCAACACAAAAATAACTTCCTTTTCTGTTACACTGATGTCAGTAGCTTCATAAGTTAATTGGATCACCTAGGTTTGAGCTGTATTAATTGCAGGTCCTCGTGTGTTTGGACATTTTTGCAATAAACCAAATTTGGACTAAATAGTAAATGGCTATTAATAGTGTTTATTACAGGCTTCCACACCTGTACTAGTATCGTGCTAGCTCAGTGTTTTTCCACGATCACTACTTATAAACCTACTAGTACGACTGATTGTATGATGTTTGATTTCTAAAAATAAAAAAAAATTCTCACTGCATTCCGATTCACATCAATTATGTTATAGAAACATTACGTAGGAAAACTTTTCTGAAACTGGTTCATGAGCACAATGCACCTAGAAGTAGGTCTACGGAGCTATAACATATAGAATCGAATACAACTTTCAAACGAATACGAGATACTGCAAGTACTAGTAGACATTCCTTAAGTATGGTCTAGGCCTAAACAATGCCTAAATTGCATTGTTTACTATTATACTAATTAGTATATTGTGCTATTATCAGTCATATGTGGATAGGTAAAAAGTCAGACCTCTAGACTTGGTATCTCAGAAATATAGGTGACAATATCACATTGGGCCTGACACATTGTAGAAGCGATTAGGGGTGTTGTTTGCATTGGAACGCTACTTATAACTCTCATCTTTCATATGAATTTAAAATAAGTCTAGTCTAGTCTGACCGTTTTCAGTAGGTATTTAGAACATCAGTGAAGCAAGAATAAGACCATAAAGACATAAAGTTCATCTCTTAGACTTGCTAATTTTTCACTTGCGTTTTTGTGCATTATTCATCAAACGAACTCCTCCGTTTGCATGGACTAGAATTTAAAATTGCATGTTCCAGCTTTGAAGCATTTTAGTGTGTGTAGTTGAGTCGCAAGACTATTTCTACAAAGCAGTGTACAGTATTAAGTAATACACGAAACAAATGGTAAGATATGTAGTCACTGCCATCATGATTATTATATGTATTGCAACATGCCAGCTGTGCGTGGCAAATTGCGATACGAATGTAGCCAAAGCGAGCCCTGCCAGTCTTACTTTCGTTTTTACTTTAAAATTTCCAGAACATTTATATTTCTCGCTTTTCAATTTAAGTACATTTAACGTTATAAAAATATAAAACAATTTACTTGACTTCTAGCTAGGAGGGAAGTTTTGAGAAAAAATAGGTTTATTTCGATGTCACATTACAAGTTTATCTAGTTTCGAGGCTTAACTCAACTCAATAAGTGAAACTTGTTTCATACCTTGATTATAGTGATGGAAGATGGAATGTATATGTAATTTTATTTGAAACAAATAACAAAAAATATATTATTTCAAGATAACATCTTACTTTATTCGATATTTTGTCAGGAAGTTTAATAGGAACCACAATGTTGTGTATTGTGCTAAATATTTTTTTGTATTAAGACATTAGACTATTAAAGCTATCATTTAGAGGTCGTTTATAATTCATAAACGTGAAAAACGAATACTAATTCTTCTTCCTCTTAAAATTTACTCCTGAAATTGCGAAGTTTATTTAAAACTATATCATTAGCCACTATTTTCATTAAAAGGGGGCATTGTTTTTTGTTTTTTTTTTAATTTCCCACAAAGCTACTCGAGGGCTATCTGTGCTAGTCGTCCCTAATTTAGCAGTGTAAGACTAGAGGGAAGGCAGCTAGTCATGACCACCCACCGCCAACTCTTGGGGTACTCTTTTACCAACGAATAGTGGGATTGACTATCACATTATAACGCCCCCACGGCTGAAAGGGTGAGAATGTTTGGCGCGACGGGGATGAGGGGACATTGAAAAACAAGAACTAAACTGTCAAATTTTCTGCGGATGGACAATATGTTTAAAGTTATTTATTGAAAACAAATTCTGCTCTTTCACCATTTTTGAAATACTTGTAAATCTTCCCTCAGCGTACATTTTGTTGGGTTGTAAAAATACATGCCTACTCATTGATGTTTTAATTGCGCAGTATTTTTTTTTCTGATTTTAAATAAAATAAAATGAAAATATAACTAAAACATTTTGTGAAATTGTAAGTTGCGAAAGGTATTATAACTGTTAGTCTCCAAGTGGCTCAGGGAGACCCTGAACGTTAAAAATTGGGTCTATATACCCGTCGTGGGCACAGCGTAGATAACTTGATATTTAGCCTTGTACTCAATAATAAACGAATAAATACTATATTTAGCACTTTCTTTTTATTAAATTGGCATATTTCAGGAACTTAGTTAGTTATTCAGTTTGAAAGCTTAAGAATACATGATTATTTTATTCAATATCGTTATTTATCATTTGCCATGTTTAAAAACTCTATTGTGTGTATGTGTACCAATTAACATTTTCCCCGCATCACACATTTGACTGAAGGAGCCTATACGTGATACTAGGGTATTCCTTATTTCATTAATGTCTATTATTACTGTGTTATTGATCTATGTACGCAAAATAATCTGCATCCTTGAATAAAGTTTGTCTAAATCAGAGATTTCTGTAATACCTTCAATACAGCTTCTAGGTATGAGAAACAATAGAAGATTTATGTGTTCCATGTGGCTGATTGCGGAGATCTTTAAGAGATGCTCTTTCTTCTTTTATATCTTTTTTTCTTTCCATACAACTTTCAGAAAACCATTAGCAACCACTTAGTTAGATGACTTTCCTTAAACAGGCTGAGCTTGTCATGCGTCAAACAACCACGTGCAGCTGAAACCACGCCCGTGATTGGTTACAGCTCTTGGGAGAACCAGAGAAACTATAACTTGAGAGACTAGGAATGATAAAGTCAGTTCTTCAGAAGAATATACATTTTGTCTCTCCTCTCCAACTCTAAAGTATGCAAGCAATAAACGCTGTTACAGTGAAGGCAAAGTTCCCCATCAAAAGCTACAGTGTTGAGGTAGGTTCACGATTTAAAGTAAATTGTCGTCTTAGTTTAATCTGACTTAAACTAAGACTTAAACTTCCTTGCAAATGGAAGCATTTTTCCATCATAAAAATGGAATCAACTAATCTTACTAGAACTTTCATTAAAAACTTTAAGAAACAGAGAACTGATGGTTCAGTGAGTGGTAAAAAATTATAACTTTCCGTCCAAAGATGGTTTTTAACTAGAAAAATTAAAATGCATTCGTTACGTTTTCCTGTTCATTGATAATTAAAAAAAAAACACAATCTCAGGTACAAAGATACGATAAATCTCATTGGCTATTCCTTTTAACTACCTGTTTTCATGCATAATTGATACCATCTGTACAGCTTTAATCTGATATAAAAGCAATTCACCAAGATTTCTTGAATTAAAAGCTCATAGAGTATTAAATAAAGTCTCGATTTTTAACAGAGAATATTGTCCTTTCATGTTTTTTTTGTGAGTTTTGCTTTTTCTTTTCACGAAACAGATGCTAGGACTTGCGTGACTTGTACTGTTAAATGCACCGTCACAGAATTATGTTAATTAGCAATAAAGAAAACGAAAATTATACTTTCGTGCCTAAAAATTCAGTATCGCTAATTTCTGAATTCTAGAAAGTACAATGAAATATGTAGTAATTAAACGATTGAATAAAAACAACAAGACAGAACAAGGGTAACCGAAGAATTATCTATTATTAGAGGTACAAATATCGAGACACGCGGTGGTGTGTTGTGCAAGCAAAACAACACACTGTGTGTTAATAACAGGAGTAATAGCTTAACAAGTTTACAGCTTCTTTATCTCGGAGTTCTGTAATCCAAACTATGACATACTTTTTAATGCGTGTGCTGTACTGGACACTTACTTTACATACAAGATTTCAAGGCAATCCATTAATAAATACCTGAGATAAAATATTTCCAATTTTGATTGAGTTTCTTTTTACTCGCACAAAAATTACGGAAACTTTATTTGACAGAAAGACATACTTACTTCTTCTGGATCTTTTTCAGATTTGGAACACTGATAGAACTTTAGAACCTACAAATAGAAGCTTTAGTTAGCGTAAATATAAGCCACACATGGAACGTTTTTTAACAAAACCACTCAAATAGAACGGACATTTTTGGCCTGGCATGGCCAGGTAGTTAAGGCACTCGATCCGTAATTCGAGGGTCGCGGGTTCGAATCCACGTCACACCAAACATGCTCGCATTATAATGTGACGGTTAATCCCACTATTCGTTGGTAAAAGAGTAGCCCAAGAGTTGGCAGTGGGTGGTGGTGACTAGCTACCTTTCTTCTAGTCTTACATTGCTAAAGTAGGGATAGCTAGCGCAGATAACCCTAGTGTAGCTTTGCACGAAATTCTAAAACAAACAAACAAACAAACAAAAGAATTGAAATGAAGAATAATTTAATAAAGTTTATGATCTAAACGAATCAAAGGGAATAAACTCTAATGATGATCAAGCTGCCTTGTTATACAGTAAACCTCAAATAGGCCAAGCTTTGTCAACATTAGCACAAAATGGTCATGCTACAAGTATCCATGCGTTATGAAATTATCTAAATGTATAAACATATTTATTTTAGCGATGTTTATTTTAATAAATTAACTATTTCTTATACATTTATAGAAACTAATATTTATCAGTTATTTTGATAAACATATTCTACACACATAACTCTTTTTAGTTAATGTTTATGTAATTTAAAAGTACCCTTTAAATAATTCAAATTAAAGTTTAAAAAATGCAGTACAATTATAAGCGTATATTGTTAATGGGGCATTTTCAGATCCTAAGTTAATATGTTTCTAATATTAACTCGATTGGTATGCTCGTTACTTACAAAATACGACAAAAAATCTTGAAAGTGTGTAAGATACATTTCGTCCCAGTATTAAAATAGCAAAATCCGATATATAGTAGATGGTTTGTGTTTCCTTCGTATAAGCATTCTGCATAGCGAAAAGACACTTGTCACTGAAATATGGAAGAAAAATATAGTTTTGAAGGAGCTTTAACTTTGTAAACATTTTAAGCAGCAAGATTAGACTGCAGTAATCAAATGTTCTGATATCTCAAAGCAAATTAAGGTGCCAAGATATGTGAATGAAATTAACCCTTCTATCGGTTCCGATTAGTCACTTTGACCAAGCTTTACAAAAGTGAAGCTTTATTAAAATCTTCAGATCTTTTAGAACATTTTCTAAGTAGTTTTTGTGGCAAAACACTCTTATCGAACTTCTTTAGATCACATAATGAAATACAACAGCTTTAAGACTTGTCCACCTTTTTTAAAGTCTTGTGCTATTCCACATATGTGCCCCCAAGTGGCACAGAGGTATGATTGCGGACTCGCAGCGCTAGGAAGCGGGTTTCGGTATTCATGGTGAGCAGAGTGCTTATAGCCCATTGTGTAGCATTGTGCTTAATTTAAAACAGCAACAACAATCCACACATGTATATGATTGTTTTCTTACTTTAAAGTCTCCTGCACGACAGCTTTATCCCATATCTACACGAATAAAAACATAATTTATGCTTTTAAATTTGATACTAACTGCAAACTTTTTTTCTCTGATACCATAAACACGAGTTGCAGGTTTGAAGTTAGAGATTGCCACAAAACATAAAATATTCTATTTCTCGAAAGCTTTGTTTCTGTTTATTTTAAGTTTGATTTGGATTTCATGCAAAACGAGAGTATCTGCGATAGCTGTTCCTAATTTAACAGGGAAAGGGAAAGGCAACTAACTCCTAGGCTATTATTTTATCAACAAATAATGGGATTGAACGTAACACTATAACACCCCCATGGTTTATTGTATATTTATTTACTTCGCGAAGTTATGTAAATCGGTTTGTTTGAAGCACCTCTATGCAATTAAAAAAGCGTTAATACTTACTTTACATTTTATTTATGTAATAAAAGACCTAAAAACCACACGTTTGAAAATTTTCACAGCTTATTAGGAAAAGGAGTGATGTAAGATACATTAATATAGTACTTTTTCGTATAAGATACATTAGTTTAATACTTTTGCTACTAAGAAAGCCAAAATAAGTCTAGAAATATCTTTATTTAATTTTGAAGATCGCACTGCATCAAAAAAATTTTTTTTACGATTCCCACAGAAACTGTCACCGACAAGGTGGCTTTGACAATTATTTTGTGTAGAAACATATAATAAAGCTGTTAAATCGTGACCTGTTTAGAAGGGAAATTGTAAAGAAAGTTATATGATACGAGAAAATAACATAGTTTTAAAAACACATAAAAATAAATTTGTTTTCTTATATTATAAAATTCTCTTAGTTATACAAGTTGTATCTGATGATTTTCTCTAACTGTATGTGGTCAAAACACACGTAAGATATTGTTTTTTAGAATGAGTTATATGTCCAGATATTGCTGCATCACACCAATCATGCAACTCAGAAAGTTACAGATTAAATTCAGACATAGGAAGTTTACAAAATCTTCATGCAACTAATCTGAAATATTTATAACGATTAATTTAGATCTTCGAAAGCGAACAAAAGGTGAGCGTTGAGAAAAGTAAAAAAAAAATCACTGCTAGCAACTTCGTCCACTTTTCTCTGATGTTTAATTGAACAAAGGAATTGTTGTCGGTTAAAGTGAATTTTATTTTTAACAAAAGCCGCAGATCCCCGCTGATCAGGCTAGGCATGGCTAGATGGTCAGAGCGTTCAACTTTCAACATGAGGGTCGCGGGTTCGAATACCCCTTACACTAAACATGCCGTGGGGACGTTATAGTGTGACGATCAGTCTTACTAAAAAAAAAAGAGTAACCCAAGAGTTGGCCGTGGATGGTGATAACTGGTTACTTTCCCATTAGTCGTTCTCTGCTGCCCCCCAGTGGCTCAGTGGTGTGTCTGCGGACTTACAAACCTAAAATCCGGGTTTCCATACCCGTGGTGGGCAGATCACAGATAGTTTTTTGTGTAGCTTTGTGCTTAATTCAAAACAACAACATTTTTCACTGCTAAGTTAGAAATGGTTAGCGAAGGTACCCACTGTGTAGCTTTGTGCGAACTTTCATACACACCAGTTAGTGGACTCTATCAAACAGACAGATCCATCAATGCATACGAGTACTTTATTGTATAGTCCTATTTACAGATTCATCAATGCATACGAGTACTTTATTGTATAGTCCTATTTACAGATTCATCAATGCATACGAGTACTTTATTGTATAGTCCTATTTACAGATTCATCAATGCATACGAGTACTTTATTGTATAGTCCTATTTACAGATTCATCAATGCATACGAGTACTTTATTGTATAGTCCTAATTAGAGAAAAATATCCCCGATTTTTTTTCAATAATGTCAGTAAGACCTTAAAGAAGTAATATGAAGGACAGGCAATAAAACAAAGTTTTAGTTAATTAATATAACTACAGCTCTAAATTAATCTTCAGAGTTTTTCTCTACCTTACTTAATGATGTGTAATATTTTCTGAAATCGGTTTAAGAAACAACAACGAAAGATAATTAAAATATCATCCATTCTTCTCAAAAACTGGTTAGTAAAGACATAGCATATATTTTAATGATTAATTTTCTGTAGAGAATAATAAAGGATCAACTAATAACAATAATAATGGGCCCTACCATCAACTACTAAATATATTTTTCAGCTTTTGGGTTTTCTTTCGCGTCATAAATTCCGACGGAGCAGGGATGTCTTTATAAGAGTGAAAGTAAGACAAAATGTAATAACATGCCTGCTACACTGTATCAGTTACAAAGAAACGTAACCGTCACCAATGACAGGAAAAGTTTATCTAACAAAAGCGCCCTGGCATGGCCAGGCGGGTTAAGACATTCGACTGGTAATCTGAGGGTCGCGGGTTCGAATCCTAGTCACACCAAATATACTCGCCCTTTCAGCCGTGGGGGCTTTATAACGTGACGGTCAATCCCACTATTCGTTGGTAAAAGAGTAGCTCAAGAGTTGGCGGTGGGTGGTGATGACTAGCTACCTTCCCTCTAGTTTTACACTGCTAAATTAGGGACGGCTAGCGCAGATAGTCCTCATGTAGCTTTGCGCAAAATTTAAAACAAACCAAACAAATATACAGCACTACACTAAGCTCTAGGAAGCCTCGAGCTGAGATAGAACAAGGGACCCTACATTTTGGTCTATATATCTTATAGATATACGAAGAGTATTTGTATGTTGAACATTCCAAATTGAATAAACAAGCAACAGCACAAAATATATATTTATATACAATATCAATTTAAAAAAAAAACAACTTTATATTTGATGTGTCAAGTTATAGACAGTGTCTTGAAATTAGTCTATTCGTGAAATCTTCTGGTGGTACAGCGATAAATTTACGGACTTATTCTCCGCGTTGTATACAGCAAATAGTCCAACAAACTATTCAAGAAAGAATCAGGAAACGGAAAATATGAATTATGAACAGAAATCAAAGCCATTGACTACTATAAAAAGTTTTGCTGATTTTTGGTGGGGGGATTATACCTTGGTTAGATTGTTCATTAATCCGGTGCTGCCTGTAAATAAATGAAGCCAATGTGCAGAAGAATGTACTATAGAAAAGATTGTAGAATCTGAACAACAGCTCATAGAAGATGTCTCATCAGAAGAGAGCTCTATGCAGTTTCTAAGATTTTGTTATTTTTTACCTAATTACACAAGAGAACACATTCATTTTTGCTCTTGCACGCGGTCTCTTTTCACATGAAATACCACCAGTTTGCGCTGAGGAAAATTGAAAAATTCATATTTAACATTAAGGTTATAAATAGATGAAGACATGTAGATGCAAGCATTGATTAAGTTATATGCTGTTTCGCAGTACGATAAGTGATATCCTTTCCAGAAATTAATTAAATAACTTAACCATGTCTAAGCACTTATTAACGATCTTGTTCTCTTGCTATTCGATTCCTTAATTAAAAACTACAATCTCATTTTAAAACGTGAGTGTTTGCCACAGTTATAATTTTCAGTCTAATTAGAACTCAAAGCTAACTGGTCTTAGTGATCGAAGATTCATATGATTCATATTTAGTCGTCCCAATCTAGACTACTGCTCAAAGACAGGACGACCAGTCACCAACATCCACAGCAACAAGGACCTTGTAAGACCTGTAAGCAGAATAATGGACTTGATTATAACTTTATAACGCCCTCGCAGCTGAAAACAAAATGTGTACTTAGAGGTATTACGACTCAAACTTTGGTCCTGATACTAATCATTAAACCACGAAAGGCAGATGTTGAATTCTTACAAAAAAGGGAGAGCTGTGTTACTTCATAGGATGTGCAGAGAGCATATAGTACATTAAGAAAATATATTATAAGAAACATAACAACAATTAGTAAAACAAATGTTTTTAGAAGGTATTACGTGCTCAGTCTATAAATCTTAAGATTCATGGTTCGTGGCATGTTGCTGGAGAAACGCGCTTTGTTCTTTATGGCCGTGAGTGAGCCGTAAGCTTATACTCACAGAAGCTCATGCGTGTTTAAAAAATTCATGATTTCTTAGAAAAGAAATAGGTAGTACATAGTATCACGTTTTTAGCTAACCTCAGATTTTTCAGTTATCAGCTCAGTTTGGTGTAAGGGGTTTACTGTTATACATTAATTTAATATATATCTTTGCTTCAGTTTAATGTATATTTATAAGTGCATGTAACATATATTGTTAAATCTGTATTGCGAAATTTCCGCTTGTTTTCTAAATTTGTAGAAGATTCTGAAGTGTAAGAATCAATAATCTATATATGTATGTAAATCCCAGTATTGTTGGGCCAACTGAACTTTCGTCATTCTTGACTAATGAGTATAAAAGGTAGCCATCGTAACACCATAGGTATCGAAACCCGGTTTTGAGCTGTGTGAGTCTGCAGAAATACCGCTGCGCCACTGGGGAGGAACAAGCGAAGTGTAACAATACCAACATTGAATTCGCTCCTCGTGAACCGTCAATAAAATATTAAGTTTCAGGCCAGCTAGAAGACTCAGTGTTGTTTGCAAGTTTCGTGGTGACGAGAAACCCACCTGAAGCAAAAATATATCTGAAGACTGTTATATATATATTTTAATATAGATATTTGTTTCCGTTTAATATATATTTAGAAATGTGTATAACATATATTGTTAAATGTGTATTGCGAATGTTCCGCCTATTTTCTAAATTTGTAGAAGATTCTCGAGCGTAAGAATCAATAATCTATATGCGTATAGATACATGCAAATAAATTGTTAATCTGAAAATGACGAAAGGAGGTCTAAACGTTGTTCTCTACTTTATTTTAATAGAAGTTTTAATACCCATATCAGCCGTCTTGAGATACATATTTGTAAGTTTGTAAACATCTTGTATATAAATCATAACTTGTGATAACCGTTATTATAAATTGTATTGGTGTTTGTATAATATGAAACAATATTTATGTTAAGAGCGTAAACTGTTTGTGTCAATCATGTTGGCAAATATCGTAAATGTGATGCATATTGACATTTGATTAACTTTTAAATTCAAATTCATATTTCCGGCTATTTGAAATCGTAATACGTTAACACACGTAACATAATAACTTGGTGACTCGTTCGAGGTAAATTGTAATACGTAATACTGGAAAGCGGAAATGATGAGTTGTTGATGCAAACCATCATGAGAGAAACCATACATATTAAATTAAGACCAACACAAAGATAAACTAAAAATTACAAACGGAACTTAGAACTAAATATACGAAATGAAGTTCAAAGCAAACAGCTTGGATAGCAATAAAAATTAGGAATTTCCAAAAAACAGCAAAAAGAGTGAAACACAATCAAATTAAAAAAAGAAAAAGAAACGAGCCTTAAACTTGGGACATTACAGAAGTGCAAAACTGAAGAACCGATCTAACTGGTAAAGCCAGATAAACTTCTGGTACGATGAGCTATTTGTAAGGAAACCAGACCTTTATCTTATAGAGATACAAAAACTCTGGACTTACTGAAACAACAAATAAATGTATCGGAAAAGTACCGAAATTCAGGATCATGTGAAACATTGAGTATCTTTCTCAGATCGCTACATAAACTCTGGGCATATGACTTGAGGAGTCAGGGAAACTATGGATTCACTGAAGCAATGAACAAAGGTATCGGATCCTTTAAAAAGTTCAAGACCGAGTGAGACGATGTCTTTCTTAGATCGTTATAAAACTGTAGGATCAATTAAAACACTGATCCAGGAAGTATGTGTTGACTAAAACACTAAACAGAGCTCTCAAAGTGTTACTGAAACTAAAACTCATGATCAGGTGAACATTAAATAGAACTGACATCGACTGCAAAACAATAAAACCACCAACAACAAAAAACGAGGTTCAGCAGATTTCACAGAATGCTAGAAAAACTTAGGTGGATTGAAACAATGAATGCATGAACGTCACAGTGATACAAAAACTCAGAACATACAAATTACAGTGGGTTATCTAATCAAACTGATTCACGCCTCGGGTTAATGGGGCTTCGCGAAAAACTTAATATTGTTGAACGAAAGATGTATTTGTTTATTTTAGGGACAGGAAGTAGTTTAAGCAATATGTTGGTTTCTATGACATCTTTATTCGATATTGTTGAATGAAATATCCATTTTTTTTTCAGGGGTGTTCACACGATGATAATAATGGTTTCTAAGACCAGGTCGAAAGACATGCCTTTAACGTGAGGGTCATGAATTTATATTGTTTTATCACAATGTATTAATTTCAAACTCTCATACTTATAAATTAATATACACAGTTCCTTTCTAAATCGTTTAATGTCTTTCACAGCAGACTGAATCTTTAATGGGTGTTATTTACTAGCTGCCACATAATTCTATGCGCCCGAAGGACAGATTTAATAGTTTTCTAACGATAGCCACTTTAAATATGATAACAAAGAACTATGAAAATAATGTAATTCTTATTAGTATTTTTATTTTTATTCTTTTGCAGCTCGATTGTTTTTTGTGTGATTTATATGCAATAGTGCCGTCATATCAACATTAAAAATCCCTGAGACAGTAATTGTCTCATATATTTTAATTTATTGAATTTAAAATTTTAAGAAACAGAAACAACAACTAAAAATGCGGCTGTTAATAAAAAAGCGACATTACAGAAAATAACCAGAGTTTCATAAAACCAGTATTAATGATTATTATAGGCCGGCATGGATGTTTAATAAAGTTTTCTTTACATCTACATACGTGTGTTATGACACTTAAACAGAAACACACAAAGCAGTTTTATTGCAAAACTGTAAAAATCTTTAAGGCAATACATTTTTTTTAAAAAAATCATAACCAACGTTATTATCTCATACACCTCGTGGTCTCGTGTTGCTCTCTTCTGGAGGTTTCAATCGCTCGGTGGGAAACAGTTCCCGTGCAATGGTATTCTTCATTCTCCAAGCCAACTTGATATGGTAATAAAGTAGCTTTCAGACTTAAGACGTATATAAGAAAATATTAATGTCCATGTGTACACAGGAATACAATAGCGAACCGAGACGATGGTATTGTTCCCGTTACTCTAACGCGGCCGGAGTTAATAATGGATCCTTTCTAGTTAATCCCACGTTTATCACAAGTTACATAGAAACCTAGACGAGCGAAGTTTCTAATCCTGTTTCTGACGGCGTCGTGGCATTGCTCTTTGACCGGCTGTTCCATTAGTCACGGAAAGTCAAAAGGATTTCTACAAAAGCTTTGATTTCTTTCTTACTGAACTTAAGAGTTTGTCTCTCATTGTATTGTTTCATAGAAATTTCTTCCTAACCTTTACGTTAACCAAGTTTTTTATGAGCTCTTAGCTCTTAATAGTTGATAGAAAACATTAGTTGCCAGATTATATCGTAAACCATGAAGATGTATAACAATTGTAGCATATTGTTTATCAAAACAGATGTATATAACATGAATTATCTGAAGTTGGCCTTCTACATCTTGTAGAATGAGTTATTACAGTGAGTAGTGAAATCCATTACCTCTTAGAGGTAGAACAGACTAAGTAAGAAACTATTAATTTTCTGAAGCCTAGTTTCTATGAGCACAGAGTTGATAATGGTCGAGTTACCACGTCATTGTATCGAACTTAGCACATTCTCTTACAAACCACGGAGATATTACGTTACAAAAATGCCAAACAACATTTACTGATTATATAATGCTATAAACTCTATATTGGATGTTATAATTTGATTCATTATTGTGTATTCGATTTTGACGTTTATTGTTGTTGATAATTTTAGCGAAAAACTACACGATGGGTTAATTCGGTTCTGTTCAACACAGGAAATCGAACCCTGAACTTTAGCGATATAAGTCCGTATACTTAATGCTGATATATTGGAAAACGAAGTTTAACGATAAAAAGAACAATATTTCTGACAAAAAACATACTTATTTTACCGAAACATATACATTTCAGAATACAACTATTTCCAACTTTAGTATTTACAACAGGATTATAGATACTTTTATCTTAATTAAAACGCCCAAAACGAAATAAGGAAGTTATAAAAGAAATAAATCAACATTTGCAATATGTAAAACCAAGGTAAAAAACAACAGCTGTAAGGAATATTATGTATTTTTGAATGTGGGGAAATATTATTTTATGTTTTATTTTCCAGATTATGATAATATTTGTTTTTCTTAATATAGATGGTTAATATAACAGGTGTAAATATTTGGTTTGTATTTCGCGCAGAACTACTCGAAGGCTATCTGCGCTAGTCGTCCTTAATTTAGCAGTGATACATCACCATCCATCGCCAACTCTTGGGCTACTCTTTTATCAACAAATAGTAGGATTGGTCGTCAAATTATAACGCCCCTACGGCTGAAAGGCGAGCATGTTTGGTGTGACGGGGATTCGAACCCGAGGATTACGAGTCGAGTGCCTTAACCATCTGACCATGTCGGACCTAGTGTAAATATGCACAAGACATGAACAAAATTAGGAAATTGGAAGTTACTCTTTATAGTGAAATAACTTTGAATGTATATAGACTAATCTGAAGTTAGCTGGAAGTTAGTAACTATTTAATGTGTTTTGACTGATTTTTAAGGTTACATTTTGTTTACCAAAGTATGGTGGGCATCAGTTTATAGTAAGTTTTGTTACTGTACGTAACGTGAGTTGATTTGCGAACGTCTTAGTAAGAAAGTGGCAAATGTTTTTTGCCAATAAATATTTTGGTTAACTGTTGCATTTCAGTGTATTCTGAATTATAGGCTCTGTTTAGGGAGCAGATTGGGAGTTACGTGTAGAACCAAGCATGTGTGTTCACTGTAAACAGACATACAAAAGTGTAGTGGTATATGAAAGTATCTAGAAAAGGTTGTTGGTTTGAACTTTACAAGCAAATTTGATAGCGAGGTGAAGCGAGTTGAGAGATTCTAGAAAATAAATTTAAACCATTCGTCTTGATTGTGGAAAAGCACAGATGGTAACACAGCTGTTGAGCGAATTCTGCTTAAAGTAACAGAAATATTAGGTAGTGTCGCGCCAACTGGCAACACTCTATGGTTTGACAAAGAGGATATTGTTAAATAAAAATCGTGTTGTTGTTTTTTGGTAAAATACAGGATGGTGTTAACTGAACAAACAGAGAGACTATAAGGGAGATATTGTTGCTTTTAAGCTTATATAAACAGATATCAATAGCTCCATCTAAATGTACATTGGTAAGGTAGGTGTTAACGTTGAAAGTAGCTAGTAAGTGATTGCCAGCGTTGCAATTTAACTTACTTCATATGGAAAAATTAAAGAAATCCCAAACAGTAAAATTATTATTATTTTTTTTTTTTTGTGATTATTGTGATACGAGGAATTTAACATGTTTATAGCTGGGTGTGCCCATGAAGGCAGGGAGGGATATACTACAAGCTTGTAAAATTTAGAGAAGTCATAAAAAATACTATAACGTCATGTGTAGGGTACAAGGAATGAAAAACGTTACATAATAACATTTGTTTTGAGATAGATCCTTTACGGCTAAAATTTCTTTGTATATTTGAAGACTAGAGTGTTTTATAATGTTACAGATCCAAGAGATGATGATGGCAAGTTTATTTACTTAGATAATGTTAATGGGATTGATTCAGTTTCTCTTCGAATTGATTGGGAATAGCTTTGAGGTTGTAAGGTAACAATTATAAGGGAAAAATGTACATATTTTGATTTTGTTAAGGAAGCGAAAAAAGTTAAAGTCTTCAGCTAGAGCAAAATGTATAATAGTTACTCATTGTGAGTTTATTCAGGTTAATAATTAACTTTCTTGGATCAGAAGTGAAATTGTTTGTTCACCTTTACACATTCACACATTGTACGTGTTCTAATTGAACGATTTATCTATAGTTCACTCAGCTTCTGGTGTAGTTCAATGTAATCAAACCTGGTAATCTGTTTACAGATAAAATACATTTACTGAATTCCTCACACATTTCTATCGCTTTTGCCACCCTGGTGGGCTAGCAGTAAATTTACAGACTTACAATGCTAAATCCAAGGTTCGATTCCACATGGTAGACATAGCAGATTGCACAATGTAGATTTGCTCTAAAACAAACAATGAAAATAATGAACAATTCTACCATCTTTACTCATAAAAGCCTCGTTTCCCAGTGGCACAGTCTGCGGATTTCGATACTCGTGATGGGCACAGCATAAATAGTCCATTTTGAAGCCTTAAGCTTAACTACAAACAAACAAAAAGTTATAAAGTAACTTTTCTATCCGCTTTTTAAATACAGCCTATAACCTATACGTAACATATTTGATAAGTATTTCAATCAGGATATATTGAAACGCAGCAGCTAACCAAAACATTCATTGGAAAAAAAACATTTGCCTCTTTCTTAATAAGTTCACAAACCTACTCACATTACCTACAGTACCAAAACTCACAATATATTCATGCCTACCATACCTTGGGAAACAAAATGTAACCCTAAAAATTAATTTAAACGCATATTATATCGTTACTATCTCCTAGTGTATAGATTAGTCTATACACATTCAAAGTTATTTCACCATAAAGAGTGCCCACCAATTTCCCAGTGTTTATGTCTTATGTATATTTAAATGTGTAGAGGCTGAAAGCCTTCTGTGTTGACAAAAATAAACTCTATCTAAAGGTAAGAGGTTGTCAAGATATGGATGTGCCTATAAAAACAACAACATGAAAATATTAAGCAACCCCTGTTTCTCCTGGACAGTTAAACGAAGTGAATAAAGAGGTCACAAATTGCCCCCCGCTAGTACAGCGGTATGTCTCCGGATTTACAACGCTAAAATCAGGGATTCGATTCCCCTCGGTGGGCTGAGCAGATAGCCCTTTGTGGCTTTGCTATATGAAAAACACAAACACAGGTCACAAATTATTAAAATTTTCTATCCTCGGCAAAGCCAATAATGATATGGAACTACTAATTAAAGCAACACGTTACATAAACAAGTTTTGTTTTGTTTGCTTGTTTTTTTTTCAACTTCGCGCAAAGCTACTCGAGGGCTATCTGGGCTAGCCGTCTCTAATTTAGTAGTATAAGAGTAGAGGGAAGGTAGATAGTCATCACCACCCACTGCCAACTCTTGGGCTACTCTTTTACCAATGAATAGTGGGATTAACAATCACATTATAACGCTCCTACAGCTGAAAAGGCGAGCACATTTGGTACGACTGGGATTCGAACCCATGATCCTCAGATTACGAGTCAGGCCTTATCCCACCTGGCCATGCCGGGCCACATATTGCTGACTTTAGGAAAGAATTGTCTATGTAAGGCCCGGCATGGCCAGGTGGGTTAAGGCGTTCGACTCGTAATCTGAGGGTTACGGGTAGCCCAAGAGTTGACAGTGAGTGGTGATGACTAGCTGCCTTCCCTCTAGTCTTATAGTGCTAAATTAAAGATGGCTAGTGCAGATAGCCCTATTGAAGCTTTTCGCGAGATTCAAAAAGAAACTCGGCAATACGTAGTCTTCCTTTAACTCTTAATATTACGAATTACAAATTCTCTATTGCGGCATATCATTGTTATATTTCAGTTTAAAAACATATGTTTTGTTTCACACGTTTCTCTTCATTTTCCCAATTCACATTCAAAATCAGAGGCGTGTAAAAATAACATTTTGGGTTTTGTTTTTTTCTATTTCTTACAAGTCGCTATCCAAGAGACCTTTCATGTATCACCTGAACCTATCAAGTTATATCTGCAGTATATGTGACTTTATCAGAAACTTAAGCCTCTTTGTTTCCAGTATTTCATCAGCGCTAGGCGTTTAAATTGATACTCTTTTAGTAGTACTCTGTATATAGAAATGGCATTTCAGATAATTTTGTCTCTCATAAGCCAGTCCAACAGATGAGTTCTGGTACTAAACTAAAATAATCTTGACTAGTGAGTTGTGTGTGTCTTTTCTTATAGCAAAGCCACATCGGGCTATCTGCTGAGCCCACCGAGAGGAATCGAACTCCTGATTTTAGAGTTGTAAATCCATAGGCATACCATTGTACCAGTGGGGGACAACAGCGAGTTGTGGAAGACTAGAGATAGAACTTACATGCCTCTAATTTTGAATCCAAATTCAGCAAATTAAGTGTGTGTGTTTTATATAAATACCATGTCGGGCTGTCTGCTGTGTTCACTAAGGAGAAACAAACCCCCTGTCTCCACAACAGGCAATTGCCGTCCATTCTACAAAGCTTCATCATAAATACTCCGTCTAAACAATCTATCAAAGAAAAACTTGTTCTAATTTTTCAGTTATGTTACCAAGAATATGTCGTTTATGTATGTGTGTGTGTATAACGTTATTTATCTAACTTTCATATGGATGTTATACGGTTATGTATGCATCTATAGTAATGAAAACTAGAATGTCGGTGGAAAAACACCATTAAGATGTTTCACATCAAGAAATCGTATCAGTATAGTGTCAAGTAAGGTATTTCAAACGACAGTTTTATGGTTTAAACAACATCACTCAAAATTATGAGTTTATTTCTAGCAAGATACTACAATCACAATTAACTCATAGGCTTAATAAAGTTCGTGGGTTCGTCTGGATTAATCGGAACAAATAAACTCCACATACTTTCTACATCTTATACATACATTAAATAAAGGTTTGTGGAATTAAGCATACAGCTTACTACTCGTTGCCTTCAAATACACAGAAACTACTAAAGTTTGTGTTGTACTTCCAAATACACAAAACCTACTAAATTTGTGTTGTACTTCCAAATACACACAAACTACTAAAGTTTGTGCTGTACTTCCAAATACACAGAAGCTACTAAAGTTTGTGTTGTACTTCCAAATACACAGAAGCTACTAAAGTTCGTGTTATACTTCTAAATACACAGAAGCTACTAAAGTTTGTGTTGTACTTCCCAATACACAGAAGCTACTAAAGTTTGTGTTGTACTTCCAAATACACAAAACCTACTAAATTTGTGTTGTACACCAAATACACACAAACTACTAAAGTTTGTGCTGCACGTCCAAATACACAAAAGCTACTAAAGTTTGTGTTGTACTTCCAAATACACACAAACTACTAAATTTGTGTTGTACTTCCAAAAACACACAAACTACTAAAGTTTGTGCTGTACGTCCAAATACACAAAAGCTACTAAAGTTTGTGTTATACTTCTAAATACACAGAAGCTACTAAAGTTTGTGTTGTACTTCCCAATACACAGAAGCTACTAAAGTTTATGCTGTACTTCCAAATACACAGAAGCTATTAAGTTTGTGTTGTACTTCCAAATACACACAAACTACTAAAGTTTGTGCTGTACTTCCAAATACACAGAAGCTACTAAAGTTTGTGCTGTACTTCCAAATACACACAAACTACTAAATTTGTGTTGTATTTCCAAATACACACAAACTACTAAAGTTTGTGCTGTACGTCCAAATACACACAAGCTACTAAAGTTTGTTATACTTCTAAATACACAGAAGCTACTAAAGTTTGTGCTGTACTTCCAAATACACAGAAGCTACTAAAGTTTGTGTTGTACTTCCAAATACACAGAAACTACTAAAGTTTGTGTTGTACTTCCAAATACACAAAACCTACTAAATTTGTGTTGTACACCCAAATACACACAAACTACTAAAGTTTGTGCTGCACGTCCAAATACACAAAAGCTACTAAAGTTTGTGTTGTACTTCCAAATACACACAAACTACTAAATTTGTGTTGTACTTCCAAAACACACAAACTACTAAAGTTTGTGCTGTACGTCCAAATACACAAAAGCTACTAAAGTTTGTGTTATACTTCTAAATACACAGAAGCTACTAAAGTTTGTGTTGTACTTCCCAATACACAGAAGCTACTAAAGTTTATGCTGTACTTCCAAATACACAGAAGCTATTAAGTTTGTGTTGTACTTCCAAATACACACAAACTACTAAAGTTTGTGCTGTACTTCCAAATACACACAAACTACTAAATTTGTGTTGTATTTCCAAATACACACAAGCTACTAAAGTTTGTGTTGTACTTCCAAATACACAGAAGCTACTAAAGTTTGTGCTGTACATCCAAATACACAGAAGCTACTAAAGTTTGTGTTATACTTCTAAATACACAGAAGCTACTAAAGTTTGTGTTATACTTCTAAATACATAGAAGCTACTAAAGTTTGTGTTGTACTTCCAAATACACAAAACCTACTAAATTTGTGTTGTACTTCCAAATACACACAAACTACTAAAGTTTGTGCTGTACTTCCAAATACACAGAAGCTACTAAAGTTTGTGTTATACTTCTAAATACACAGAAGCTACTAAAGTTTGTGCTGTACTTCCAAATACACAGAAGCTACTAAAGTTTGTGTTGTACTTCCAAATACACACAAACTACTAAAGTTTGTGCTGGACTTCCAAATACACAGAAGCTACTAAAGTTTGTGTTATACTTCCAAATACACAGAAGCTACTAAAGTTTGTGTTGTACTTCCAAATACACAGAAACTACTAAAGTTTGTGTTGTACTTCCAAATACACAGAAACTACTAAAGTTTGTGTTGTACTTCCAAATACACAGATACTACTAAAGTTTGTGTTGTACTTCCAAATACACAAAAACTCCCGAGGTTTGTGTTACGACCTGCAAATATGTAGAAGTACCTGAAGGTTGTGTTAAAATTTCAAAATACACAGGAACTCCTGAGGTTTGGGTTAGAAACTCCTAAGGTTTGTGTTAACAGAGTGAGTTACAGTATGTAGGTCTTCACATTATCAAAAAATAAGAAGATAAACTTCCTATCTACCTGTGACACTTTTCTTGTTTGTTCATGATAATATTACCAGCGTCCGCTGAACTTCTTGGATAACATGGTTAGCCAAGGTCATGGATGGATTTTAGTTACCTGCTAAACACTCCTGTCACAGTACTTTTAACCCTAGAACCGTACATATATATATATATACTGATTAATATTATAAATAACAGTTTTGTACAAGACATGTTATGTTACTGTATGTAGGCTTAGTGTCATGAACAAGGTAACTATAAAGCTCTTGGTTATGACCAGTTGTTTAAATTGGACTTTTAAAGTGCTTTACAATCAATTAACAAGCTTGTAAATTTACCTGTAATGTTAACAGTAGCAGACCCTCTATTTTACAAAAATATACACTACTGATAAAGTTAATTTCGACGCTATTACGTCAAAACTCTTCTTTAGAGACAACTCTTATGGAAGACCAAAACGATCAGGTTTTCTACTCTTACAGAACTTCTGTAATAAGACTATAATAGGAAATCTTTGTAGTTAACAGCGTCCACCACTAACCCTGGTCTAACCGAATAATTTGATTTAACTGTCATTCTTATGATGCACCAATGGTTCTGAAACAGAGAGCGTTTTTGCGGTATTGGGTCGCGAACCTCGTAACCTCAGATTCACAATTTGTACATTAGTTATTAGTTCACGTATATGGCTTATTATTTAATATATCGAATCTCATTACTATGTAATGCTATTATTTTTTATGATACATTTTTTTTTTTGCTTTATAGAGACTGTTTTGCATTGTTAGCTTAATGTATTTAGGAAAAAAAATCCTTAAATATTCTATGTTGACCGAAGCCTTGTGAGATATTATAGTGATTGCAGTGGAAAATATCATTACCAGTGAGAGTACACAACTGGTGGTACCGTGGTATGTCTGCGAACTTACAATTTTAAAAAACGGGTTTTGATACCTGTGGTTGGCAACGTACCGACAGTCCATTGTACAACCAAATAAAACAAATCTAACTGGTGAAACAATGTATTCCAGTCTTTATAAGTAGTAGCGTATATTTCATTAGTTATACCGATTATCAGATTGATTTTAATTTCGCTCTAAGTACATAGCTAGCTCTGATCGGAAGTAAGTAAAAATAAATGATAAAAAATATTGTTAGCACGTAATACAGTCTTGTAGCAGTTGTTAAAATATCATTAGAACGTATTACAGTTAAGCAGACATGATGTAAATATTGTTATTTCGTCCAGAAGTAAAATATTCTTTGTTAGCATTTATTATAGAAGTGTGTGAAAGAAGTGGAATATTCATTGTTAACACGTGTCACAATCGTGCATAGCTGATATAAAATAATCATTGTTAACATGTACGACAGTCGTGTATAGATTATGTCAAATATTTGTTGTAAGTATGTGTAACAGTTATATATATCTATATTAGCGTATAGCTGGTTAAAAATGACGGGACAAGTACTACCATTCCCACTCCATTGTATATCCTGACCTCATATTTCACAAATAAATTTTACGAAATCAACGTTAACCAACAAAGAAGGGTGCAGTCGAGGTAGTCAAACATCAGTAAGTTCCTTTATAAACCAATCAAAATTAAGATCATACATGAAATGAAATCATGGTATTTTTCCATGATAATTATTGGTAAAAGTCAGTTAGATTGACAGTGTATAATATGCAGAAAAGACAGAGCGTTTTGGTAACACCGCGTTTCAACAATATTTTTTATGTCATGTTGCTTAGCAACAAAAGTATAACCTAATATTATTGTTAATTTATGTGCTTAAAGTATAAAATGAAATGTACAGACAACAAAACTAGAAAAATATTTATTGGTTTCTTAATATAGAGTCTCCATTGGTTAAAGAGTTGTTATTTTTTTAAATAAACAATGGTAACATAACAGAAAATAGATTAATTAAGAAACGATTCAAGTTTAAAATTGAATCGATGTATTTACTTTCGTCACAAATTTTATGCCAGGTGATCTCCCGCTACGTTTTATTTTAGGCTTATACCAACACTTACTACATTTATAAGTTTCGCGGATTTACCTAACAGCCTCCTTGCACCCCATCATTAAATTCAAAGTGGGCAGACAGTAATTGAACTACTCAATCTGTATAAAGGCATTTTGTCTTGTATGACTCCTAATATTTTGAGAAATCAAGCGTTATGTGATATATACACTGGCTTTTATAAAGGTCAGATCTATATGATGTATATTTATTGTTATTAGGTCGTATAGGTCGTTTATAATATATATATCACGTTATATATTCAGTATAAGGATTATACTTTTTGTGTATACATCTATTGAATGAAAAATAGAATATCGATCAAAAACATATTAAAGATGTTTTACAGTAGCTTCACGTAACTTTCTATAATGTTAACTAACTGAACTTAATAAAAAGAGGCGTTTCACAGGCTCGTCTCTCGGTTTGAACAATGTCAATCAGGTAAATGAGTTTATTACCAGCAAGATACTATTATCTCTATCAACAAATAGGCTTAATAAGGTCCTTGCGTCTGCCTGGATTGATATCAACACAAACAGACTTTGAATACTTTATAAGTTATATACATACATTAAATAAAGGTTTTTATGACTCAGTAAATGACCTTTGGAGCTAATTACTAACGGTAAGTGGTGGTATTTATTTCAAAAGGACGGTAAGGGTTATCTCTCAAAGCAGATTTGTATGTGAACAAATGCTTTTGATTGATATTGATACGCGTTTTTGTTTGATTATGCTTGTTACTGGTTATTACCATAGTTAATTATTATAATAAGACTTAGATTAATGCAGCGTCTACTTGTTTTGTTGCAAGAATTTTCATGTATGTAGATGAGTCGCGTTGTTTACCACGATGTCAATTAAATTTGGTCTTCAGCAGAATGAAACTGTGACACTGATGCTGCTCGTATATATTGGACTATAAACTGTTATTTTTTACTGTGCTAATATGCCTCTCATAAAAACATTGCTGTTGAAAGACTTTCGAAACGTTGTTCTCTACATTCGTGTCTCCACAACAGGCAGTTGCCGTCCATTCTACAAAGTTTCATCGAGACTAAGTTTGTTTGTTCTTTTACCTTTTGATAAAATATACATTACCAGATTTCAGTCAATAAAGAACTGTACGAAAGTTTTCCGCCTTTCATCTTCAAGTGGAAGACTTTCGAAACGTCGTCATCTACACTTGTGTCTCCACAATAGGCAGTTGCCGTCCATTGCACAAAGCTTCATCATAAATGTTCGGTCTACACAATCCATCAAAGAAAAACTGGTTCTAATTTTTCAGTTATGTTACTAAGAATATGTCGTTTATGTATGAGTGTGTGTATAATGTTATTTATCTAACTTTCGTCTGGGTGTTATACGGTTATGTATGCATCTATAATAATGAAAACTAGAATGTCGGTGGAAAAACACCATGAAGATGTTTCACATCAAGAAATCGTATCAGTAAAGTGTTAAGTAAAGGTATTTCACACGACAGTTTTATGGTTTAAACAACGTCACTCAGGATTATGAGTTTATTTCCAGCAAGATACTACAATCACCATCAACGCATAGGCTTAATAAGGTTCTTGGGTTCGTCTGGATTAATCGGCACAAATAAACTCCACATACTTTCTACATCTTATACATACATTAAATAAAGGTTTGTGGAATTAAGCATACAGCTTACTACTCGTTGCCTTCAAATACACAGAAACTACTAAAGTTTGTGTTGTACTTCCAAATACACAGAAACTACTAAAGCTTGTATTGTACTTCCAAATACACAGAAACTACTAAAGTTTGTGTTGTACTTCCAAATACTCAGAAGCTACTAAAGTTTGTGTTGTACTTCCAAATACACAGAAACTACTAAAGCTTGTATTGTACTTCCAAATACACAGAAACTACTAAAGTTTGTGTTGTACTTTCAAATACACAAAAGCTGCTGAAGTTTTTGTTGTACTTCCAAATACACTCAAGCTACTAAAGTTTGTGTTGTACTTCCAAATACACAGAAGCTACTAAAGTTTGTGTTGTACTTCCAATACACAAAAACTCCCGAGGTTTGTGTTACGACCTGCAAATATGTAGAAACTCCTGAAGGTTGTGTTAAAATTTCAAAATACACAGGAACTCCTGAGGTTTGGGTTAGAAACCTTCAAATACATAGAAACTCCTAAGGTCTGTGTTAACAGAGTGAGTAACAGTATGTAGATCTTCACATTATCAAAACATAAGAAGATAAACTTCCTATCTACCTGTGACACTTTTCTTGTTTGTTCATGATAATATTACCAGCGTCCGCTGAACTTCTTGGATAACATGGTTAGCCAAGGTCATGGATGGATTTGAGTTACCTGCTAAACACTCCTGTCACAGTACTTTTAACCCTAGAACCGTACATATATATATATATATACTGATTAATATTATAAATAACAGTTTTGTACAAGACATGTTATGTTACTGTATGTAGGCTTAGTGTCATGAACAAGGTAACTATAAAGCTCTTGGTTATGACCAGTTGTTTAAATTGGACTTTTAAAGTGCTTTACAATCAATTAACAAGCTTGTAAATTTACCTGTAATGTTAACAGTAGCAGACCCTCTATTTTACAAAAATATACACTACTGATAAAGTTAATTTCGACGCTATTACGTCAAAACTCTTCTTTAGAGACAACTCTTATGGAAGACCAAAACGATCAGGTTTTCTACTCTTACAGAACTTCTGTAATGAAACGCAATACACTAAGTTTTTTCACATGATTCAGCCAACCTAAAGAAATATCATGCCAGAAATGACAAATACAGTGATGTCACCTTGTCTCAGTTACTCCACATGAATATCAAATATTTCAATTACTCAAACTATAAGTAAACATCTCAGTATGTGTGACATACTGTATATTATAAACAACTTATTCAGCCAATGTATATAGTAAATATATTGCTGCGATATTGTACAATAATGTATCAGCTACAAGATTTATAGTATACCTAAACATATGTCACACGTGAATAATAATTTAAACTACCAACAAAATTCAAAATGTTTGTCTGTTTCTACACATATATCACGGAGGAATACTGAGTTACAACAAAAACAGTGTTTTTACTATTCGTATGTATATATCATAGGTGGATATTTCGATTGCAGAACTAATCGAATAAAAGAATAATATACTTATTTATATGCATACTCATATATTATATTTAATATATCTGTTGCTTGTTCCTTGATGGGACAATGGTAAGTCTCAGTATTTACAATGTTACAATCCAGGGTTTAATTCCCCTTGGTGGACACAACAGACAACCCGTTGTGGCTTTGCTATAAAGAAAACACGTGCCCCTATGTATTAATCACCAATATAAAAAAGATAATAACATCTCTACTAAACGAACGTGTATATCATAGCAAATGTCTTTGGTTCTTTACATTTTATACCTTCCTGTAAAACGTTAATTATACGCCAGTTTCTTTTTCAATATTTCCCTCAAAAATGCAGCTCACTACAAAGGATTTCTGCCGAAGATCAGTGGACTTCAGTGTAGAGAATTTTGTTATGGAACAGTTTCCGGCAATTAGTTGACTTACCCAGAGCAGCGGGCTTGAATAGTAGCAAGTAACAAGAATAACGTGCCGTCAGTCAAGCCGATACCTTTAGACGTATGCAGACCGTGTCTAAAGGTTGCGATCTTTAGTGTACTAACTATCCAGTGGCATTCGAATAAAGACAAGCAAAAAACTCACTGAGAAAACAGAATCAGAGATGTTGGTTTAGAGGAAAATATTTCGAATACTATTCTACTCCACGTAAGATTTAAATTTAAGAATTATTCTAGAGAGTTGTTGTGTTTGTTTTATAGCAAAGCTGGGTCCACAATATAAAGGAACAATATAAAGTGTCAAAAGTCTAAAGGATTCTGGAAATAATTACTCTTGCCAGAAAGTGCAGTTTTTGTTAAATGGTGTGATAACAAAACTATTATTATATGATACCTGAGTAATATTACATAGTTGCAGAATTCTTATTTTATAATTTCTATATCAATACTCAAAAGATTCTCGATTACCAAGAGACACTTTAATATCATGTAAATGAATTACAAGATAGAATTTACAAACACGTGATGAAATACGAATTACTGAGCTAGAAAGAAACGTTGCATTAGAGCAATCAGTTTGGATATGGACAGGTTTACTGTACGTAGAAAGGGTTTTTAATTGGTAAGAAGATACAGAGCAGACGACATGTTTTAACTGTGTAGCAGGAAGCAGTTCTTTCATGTAACTCGATTCAATTCTGCCATAGTTAAAGACATACGTTTTCTATACTATAGAAATTTAAATAATCAATGGATGTTTCAAATATGCTTCCACTTTTTAAATATATACTAACGTTTTTACTGTATTTCAAAGATTACGTTGTTCATTCGCCTATAAAATACAATTTTTAATTTCGTAACGAACGAAAATGCCAAAATGATTTTATCCTACTAAGTGTTATGATCTTGCAGGAAAACCTTACTTTAGTCACAATATCTTATAGAGTGACTCGAACGTTCTCAATTTAAGATTAAACTCTAATAGTCTTGTTACTGAACTTATAATTCACTATTATGTGTCAAAAAGCCGCATGTGACTCGCGAGCCGCGGTTTGGCCACTCCTGTTATATGTACAACTCATTCAACAGTGCTATACAGGCACGTTTTCTGTCCAAGTCGTTTCTTTCGCTCTCTAAACCTTAGTGCTGAGAAATTGTCTACTAAACCATATTTATCTGCTTTATTCATATTATAAATGCTCCAGCAGAAATATTAGTTTGTAAATCATCAAAGTTAGAAGTGTATGTACTGCAGGATATACCATCACTGAGGTAAAGATTTCAACTGGATCATCCTCGCATTAATAAAAGCCTAAACATTTGTATCATTTTGTATAGTTAGTTCGTATATTTCTTTAAAAGTTCACCTTCTTAATTTAAACTCTCGTGTCCCTTTTATTTCTTAGTTTTAACGTAGCATTTCATTTGGAGCATCTCCTTAACGTACGTTCTTATATCAGTTCAGTTTATTTAGTTTTAACGTAGTATTTGGAACATTTTCTTAATTTACGTTCTTCTACTCATTTTGTGTGTTTAGTTTTAATGTAATCTGCCTTCTGTATCCGTTATGTTTATTTAGTTTTAACGTAACACTTGGAGCATTTCCTTAACGTACGTTTAGAATCCAAAAGTAGTATTTGGAGAATTTACATACTTAATCTACGATCTTCTATTCATTTTGTGTTTAGTTTTTAACGCAATACTTAGAGTATCTCCTAGTTTACGTTTCGTATCTATTACGATTATTTACTTTTGAAGTAGTACTCAGTCGTGCACGTGTATATATTTAGTTGGTTTGGTTTGTTTGTTTTGAATTTAGCGCAAAGCTACACAAGGGATATCTGCGCTACCCATCCCTAATTTAGTAATATAAGACAAGAGGGAAGGTAGTTAGTCATCATCATCCATCGTCAACACTTGGGCTAATCTTTTACCAACGAATAGCGGGATTGATTGCAACATTATAACGCCCCCACGGCTGAATAGGCGAGCATGTTCGGTGTGATGGGGATTCGAACCTATGACCCTCAGATTATGAGTCGGGCACCTTAACCGCCTGGTCATGCTGGGCCTATATTTAGTTGTAAAGAGTCGTATATACATGTAATTAATCTATTCTCTAACTTTCATTATATTCAATTTCATTCTAGTTTAGCTAAAACTTCAACTCTTATACACACTGTGATGGAGAATATGATTAGAACGTAACATACGTTGTTGCTAGCATAAAATACTATTAAGCCAGTATATCTATATGAAAGCTTACCCTCATAAAGATCAGTACCAACATATACTACTAGGTGGTAGTTCAAAAATAAAATAAAAACGTTTCACTAATAAACATCACACGTGACTTAAGAAATTGTACGAGACACCAAGTAATGTATAGATCTCTAAGGGTTTGTCACAAATATATATTGTGATGTATCATATTTTAACAACGTAACATATATTAGATATGGCGGGGCTACATTTCTATTTATGTAATTCATCTATTTGTCATGGATTAAATATGCCGATTATTAATTACAAATACTTCACGAACACAAACTGTAAGACTAGTTATTCTATTAAGGTTTCGACAGTGGTGTAAATGAAAGATTGCAGTAAAATATTACTTTTGGTTCCAGCTTTCAATATTATTGCACAATGAAGCCTACAGAAATAGATGTAGGAACACGGATATGTGGAGAAGACAGAATGATCAAATGATGGATCGGAGTGTTTCTTTCACTTGACTAAATGAGAGACCGATTTTCGCCACGAAATCCTACCCGCTGATTTCATAACGGTACCTTCCTGGCGCGTCTGTCAGAGTTTGACTGCAGGGTTTCGAAGCCGCCATCATGGACTGGTCATCAATAATATTATATTTCCCTGTTAGTGGACATTTGCTTCCTGCGGCTTTATATTTATACACCTGTCAGTTTACCAGAGAAAAGTAATATATATATATATAAACTGAGCGTTTCAACTTAACTTTTGTACTTTCCATCGGCTTTTACCCGCTAAAAACCCCTCTCGACATTTATCCATAACTCTTCGCTGGAATGATTTTATAAGTGCCACCATGGTTCACCATTTCCTTTAGTGGTACAGATCTCTTCATTTCACAGACTTTTTTTTAGACGGAAACGCGAAGAACTTTCGCAGCATAAACCAAAAAGTGCTTCCTAATGTGAAAGCTTTGATAAATGTTTGAGCCAATGTAAGTTAATTACGAGATCAAAAGTTACTTCAGCAGCCATTTGCTAGTTGGCGTATTCAGAAATAACACAAGACACTGAATTCAGTCTTCCTTTGTTTCAGTAAAACATTTTTTGTCACATTTTTGTTTAAAATTATGAAATCAAATTTCAGAGGTCAAAAATATTTATTCAAATGTTATTAAACTAATTTCGAAAAGAAACAATAGGACACTTGAAACAATGTTTAACTGGTAGTTTTGAATTGTTTAAATGTATTGAAACTAGAGTCCAAAGATAAAGAAAAACATTTTACTAAGGATACGTATTCTTCGACCAGGTAAGGCTTAATCATTTCTTGAAGATAAACATTAGTTCTTTATATCAGTTTTCTAATCTAAATGAAAGACTAGAGTGAAGGCAGCTAGTCATCACCACCCATCACCAACACTTAGGCTTCTTTTTTGCCAACGAACAGTGAAATTGACCGTAATTTTATAACGCCCCTACGGTTGGAAGGCTGAGCATCTTTGATGGGACTGGAGATTAGAACCTGCGATCATCAGAATACCAGTAGAGCGCCCTAACCATCTGGCCATGCCGGGCTGGTCATTACATATCAACCATCCAGGCATCGCCATGTAGTTAAAACATTCGACTCGCATTCTGAGGGTCGAAGGTTCGAATTTCCCATTTTTTGACTACGAAAAAAGTCAAAATATGTCTGGAAATACGTTCATATCAATTTTGAACGTTATACTGAATCAAAACCTTTTTTTTTACTTCTACAGGTACTGTAAGTGACAGGGTGACTTTCATAGTTATTTCAGTGTATAAACATATACTAAAGTGTTAAATGGCGGCCTGTTTAGAAGGAAAAAATTAAAGAAAAACTTTATTATACAAGTAAATAATGTAGTATTAAAAAAACATTACGTTTACATTTTATAATATCAAAACTTCTAGTTATACAAGTCGTATCTGATGCTTTTCCCTAACTTTTTCCCTAACTAATTTGAAATATTTATAACAATCAATTTAGATCTTCGAAACTGAACAAGAGTTGAGCGTTGAGAAAAGTAAAACAAACAAACAAAAACCACTGCTAGCTACGCTCCCCGTAGTACAGCGGTAAGTCTACGGATTTACAACGCTAAAATCAGGGGTTTGATTCACCTCGGTGGGCTCAGCCCGATGTGGCTTTGCTATATGAAAAACACACACACTGCTAGCAACTTCGTCCACCATTCTTTGACGTTTTCTTGAACAAAATAATTTTTGTTAGTTGAAGTGAATTTTGTTTTTTAAAATAAAAGCCGCAGAGGACCGGTGGTCAGGCCCGGCATGGCCAAGTGGTCAAAGAGCTCAACTCTTAATTTTAATGTCGCGGGTTCGAATCTTTGTTACATCAAACAAGCTCACTCTTTCAGTCGTAGGATCGTTATACTGTGATATGTTCAATCCCACTATTCGTTGGCAAAGGAGAAGCCCATGAGTTGGTGATGAGTGGTTAATCTTGCACTGCTAAATTAGGGACTGCTAGTGCAGAAAGCCCTCGTGTAGTTTTACGTGAAAAATCAAAACAAACAAATATAATGATCTTACGTGTTTCTCTTTCAAGAGTTTTTAACTTTAATTTTTTTTAAAGTAGATATATAGTTTTATTTACGAATAACTGTTTAGAATGCGTATTTGTCGTGAAATAAGCAGAAACTTTCTCCAAAACTGCATAATAAGATTAAAACGACGTCAGCCTGGTAAACTGTATAGTTTGTTTGTTTTGAATTTCGCGCAAAGCTACTTGAGGGCTATCTGCTCTAGCCGTCCCTCATTTAGCAGTGTAAGACTAGAGGAAGGCAGTTAATTATCACCACCCAGTGCCAACTCTTGGGCTACTCTTTTACCAACGCATAGTGGGATTGATCGTCACATTATAACTCTCCCACGGCTGTAAGGGCAAGTATGTTTGGTGCGACGGGGATTCGAACCCGCAACCCTCAGATTACAAGTCGAATGCCTTAACCTACCTGGCCATGCCGGGCAACTGAATAGTTAGAAATATTTAATTGTAATATAAATATCTAGAAAAGTTATTAGTAGCTGAAGAGACTGAGAAGGAAGAGGAAAGAAAGAAGGAAAATTGAGAAAAAAGTGTGAAAGAAAAAGTGATTGACAGAATGAAAGATCTGGAAAAGTTAAATGGTAAAATGAGAGAGGGAATGAAGAACAAGAAAATAATTTATATTATTCATTTTATAAAATTTATCTCTAGAAAATCATTTGGTGTTTTAAAAAGGTGAAGTGTTTGAAACAGGACTTTCAAACTGAGTAGTTTTTTAAATTATATTTATGTCAATGATGTTTTTTCTATATTGTCATGAATATTTTAAGCCTGCATATAACACTTTTCTAAACTTAAGTCGAAAACAATACACGCATAAGCATTTGGTCATGGCTATGAGGGATCTCATTGTCAGAGTATCGAACCATGAAACTTTGCGTCTTTCATTCGCGTCCCGTTACACTAAAAAACACACACACACACACAAAAAATCGCTCTCTGCACTAAGAAACCGTAATAAAGGTGACAGTCATATCCAATTATTTAATCAAATAAGAGTAGCCAAAAGTTGGCGGTGGTGTGGTTGATTAGCTGCGTTCCTTCTAGTCTACCAATTCAAAATGGGGGTCAGACTAGCACAAAGACTAAACCTTGAGTAACTTTGCATAAATAACCGAATCATACAAACAAATGTTCGTCTTCATTGTATGATTTCAAACAAGTTAAGAGTTTATGATAAAATCGTTAACATTTCACTAATTACGTCTCTCTGCTGATTTTTAATCTGATTTTTGTATTTTTAGATGACCTAACATTTAGTGTAATAAGCAAATCAGATGGCCCTATATGGCCAAGTCGTTAAGACATTCGACTCGTAATATGAGGGTTCGAATGCCAATCACAGCAAACATGCTTGCCCTTTCACTCGTGGGATCGTTATAGGGTAATGTTCAATCCCACTATTCGTTGGTAAAAGAGCAGCCCAAGAGTTGACGGTGGGTGCTGATGACTAGCTGCCTTCCCTCTAGTCACTGCTAGATTAGGGACGGCTAGTGCATATAGCCCTCGTGTAGCTTTGCGCGAAATTCAAAACAAACCAAACCTAGCAAACCAGGAATATATTGTATTCAATAACCTACCTAGATTAATCCATACTAAAGGTAAACGCGCTATTTTTAATTTCTTTAAATTAAAGAAAGAAATGGGAAATTGCATAGAAGAAAACCTGTTGCAGATTATTATATATGTTGCATGAACTTTGCTGCAGACAATTTAACACTGTTTTAAGTCTAATAATAATTATTTCAAATACGACTGACTTGAAAATTTCGTTTGAAGGCTCAAGTATCATTTTGAGTCTACTAACACAAATACAGTATGCCGTAAGTAGTTTATAGTACTCCTTGTAACCAGGGTAGTTGACGTCAGCTGAAGATCCGATCAACGATTCGCGGCGTTAAGAGTTCCTTCCGCCTTCCCCCTCTTTAGCGGCGCGTCCCACCGCGTTGTCGAGAACAGGAAGTGGAGAAGTAGTCCACTCGATCCTTAAGATTAAATTACCGTTCATCATAGACGAGTCTAAAGCCTCCCGAGTCATTTCCTGGCAATTCCCCGTCTCTAGAATTAGTTAATAGTAAGATCACCCTATCTCTAATGTACTGAGTAGAGTATGCCGGCAGAAGAGATTTCAAACTTCAACCAACACAGGTCCTGTGCAAAACGGAAGTTCTCTAATTAGTGAAAGCCCCAATTCTGGTTAACAAGCAAAGTGATATGTTTCTTCTGAAAATCTCAGCTTACAAGTTTCGTTTATTCATGTTTTTCTTTTGTGCCTGTGAGAAGGTATTGGTTTCCTTAATTATCTTGTTCAGAGCTAGTAATGCAAAGTACAAAAGAGTCAAATTGTACAAAATGTTTTCAGACTTATAGCAGCAACCAACTGAAATAGAATTGGAATTTTCAATCTGAACAGCTTTGAACTCGTGGGCTCAACTTCTGTTTAAAGATTCAGGTATAACTGTCCATAATTCTGGATTACTGACAAGAGTCAATGAGCTACACCCACTGCCACAAAGTCTTTAACCAGAGTAATGGGATTGACCATCACTTTTATAACACGCCTCTGATGACCATGCGGAGCGTGTTAGGCAGCACAACATCTCTAACCTTGGGATCTATGTTTCGAAGATCGACACGTCAATCACTAGACCACGTATGGCCCATTAATCGATTTTAAGCAGCCTGTATAAACACAAGAAAACTTTAACACGTTAAATTCTTAGTAGCTTCTTCATTCTTTAAGCCACATAACCACTGTTAGGTTCTTTATATATCTAAACGATGTTAATTTAAGTCTATCTCTCTATGCACTGTTACAACAGAACGATGATTTATTGACTTTTCGTTGGATGTTTGTGGATTTTATGTGAATAGTCATGCAATCGTTTAAGGCTTTGGTCCATGCAAAATCTTACTTCCAGATTCAAGCTCAGGGCACCTATTTTTACACATTTTCTTGGGGGCAAGCCATTGACTCCAGGAACATTAGTATGTTTTGCAAGCTGGTTCTTCTTCGCTTTCGACCTCATAACATAGAAACATTCTGTGTACGGCATGCTATGTTATAAAGTTTAGTATTGAACTCATAATTAACATAAATCATGTTCCTGTTCACATCATTATTCATGCTCCAGTATCTTGGTGGTATCAAAACAGAACAGAAGTTACTGACACAGAGTAAGATTGAGCCAAACCAATTCCGCTTAAAGGCGTCAAGACACAGAGAACTCGTTAACAAATTCGCCCGTGCTTAATATAATCAGCGCCGTACCTCCTTACCATCTCGGAATGGCCAGATAGTTAGGGCGCTTCGTTCGTATTCTGATGGTCGCGAGTTCGAGTCTCCGTCCCACCCAAATATTCTTGCCCTTTCAGCCGTGGTTGCATAATAAAGTAACGGTCAATCCCACTATTCGTTGGTTAAAAAGTAGCCCAAAAGTTGGCTGTGGGTGGTGATGACTAACTGCTTTCCCTCTAGTCTTACATTGCTAAATTAGGGACGGCTAGCGCAGATAGCCCTCGTGGAGCTTTGCGAGAAATTCAAAAACAAACAACCAAACCTCCTTTCCAGTTTCGTTAGCTTTTGGGCGTGTAACCTGTAACTTTTAAGTAAGTTAGCCAGCTTTTGGGCGAGTAACATGTAACTTTTAAGTATTATGCTACTGATATAAATAGCGTTTTAGAGGTGGTTTTACCTCTCGTTGTTCATCCCAAATGACGTGTTCTGGTATCAAATGAAGGGCTTTTTAGGTCATGACTAGTGTTGTAGAATAAACATCAACTGGTTTTTAGGTTATGACTAGTGTTGTAGAATAAACATCAACTGGGAGTCTTCGCCCTTCCTTCTTTGTTCCAACATTCCTTTTTGTCATAAGAGAAAAACAATACACACTAAGAAAATAAAAACATTTTTCAATTGCACTCTCAAACCTCAATACGAATGGCGCAAACTGAAATAAAAAAACTCATAATGTGATCGTTAGACACTCAAAATGTCAACTAGTTTTTATATATATATGTTAGATCTTAATATGTGGAAAAAGTAGTATCACTTTAAAGTTCGTTACTTGTATATAAAGTTATAAAAATCATATAAAACTCTTAATTATTGTTTATTTTATTTTCCATATCATGACTGTATCACAAATCCATTCATATTTCACACCTACTAGAACATATGTTTTTCATTACATTATATAATATTCGCCGAAAGAACACAAAGCACTCAAAACTAATACAGTCAAAGATTATGATAAAAAGTTTATTGTAATGTTTAAATCTAAACATTAATTTCAAGTACCATTCTTAGTTAAGACTAATTGTAATACTTTTGAAAGTTTGTTTTATTTTTGTTTGATTTTTTAATTTCACACAAAGCTACTCGGGGCTATCTGCGCTAGCCGTCCCTAATTGAGCAGTGTAAGACTAGAGAAAGGCAGCTAGTCATCACCACTCACTGCCAACTGTTGTGCTACTCTTTTACCAACGAATAGTGGAATTGACCGTAATATTATAACGCTTCCATAGCTGAAAGAGCTAGCATGTTTGGTGCGACGGGGATTCGAACCCGCGACCCTCAGATTACGAGTCGAACACCTTAACCCACCTGGCTATGAGTGGCCACTTTTGAAAGAAAGAAAGTAAAAATGTTTTATCCAAAAACAATAGTAATAAAATTAAAAAACCTCACGAAAACCTAATAAAACATACAAATTACGGTTACCAACCTCCAGCTTAGATGTTCTTAAAACTCACCAAGAATTTTGAAATGTCTTACGTGTGTGTCTAAAATAAAACGCAAAACGATATAGAAAAGGGGAATTTAGGATAACCTTCTTGAACGCTACATGTATTATATACGTACATAAGACAACAACGGGTTATAATTTTGTTGGTAAGCGTCATAGACAAACGAAGCGTTACTAACATACAACTTTTTTTCTTGGTACGTATTACATATATATATATATACATTAAGTTTCAGACATTTTTTTATTATATCATTCAATTCAACTGAGGAGTTCTTGTCTTTGCCAAAGGTAAGACATCTTGGACTGCGACTTGTGGAGTACGAAAGATAAATCTGATACGATCTATTTACACACCTCTTATATAATTTCGACACAAATTGAGACAATTAAGAAAAATAAGAATGTGGGGCAAGAAACACGTGCAGTTTACGTGATTTTTAATTGAGAAAATTAAGGAAAATAAAAATGTGAGGCAAGAAACACTTGCACTTTACGCGATTTTTACCACATATTTAGGTGTTTTATTCTTATTTTGTTCTAATTTCTTATTAAGTATTCTATCTTGTTTCAGTTCTAAATTCGTTAAGCCTAATAGGAACAGATACCAGAACACAGACCTATTACAAAGATTCTACAAGAAACTTTGTTACACTTTTTTTTTCTAGGCTAATTTTTGCAGAATTCAGTTTTTCTGTTGATATTTTTCCAGCATTACTATTTATCAAATAGATGACCATTCCTACTAACCTATGTAAAACGTAGACTTATTTTTTAAAAACATAAATAACGGTATAAATTTGACGCATATTATAAGATGTAGCAGTAGAGTAAATATAGACAAGTATTAGGGAGAATATGTCGCTAAATGAAGAAAAAAAAGAAACTTTCTATGCGTGGTTATTAAACTTTAAAAAAATAAACCAAACAAGATAGAGTTTGAAGTTGACATATCGATAGATCCGACTAATGATCACATAATAGACTAATCTGTTTCGACTTTACGTGGGGAAAACAGTTCTACGGCCCGGCATGGCCAGATGGTTAAGGCACTCGACTCATAATCCTAAGGTCGCGGGTTTTGAATCCCCGTCACACAAAAGACGCTCGTCCTTTCAGCCGTTGGGGCGTTATAATGTGACGGTCAATCCCACTATTCGTTGGTAAAAGAGTAGCCCAAGAGCTGGCGGTGAGTGGTGATGACTAGCTGCTTTCCCTCTAGTCAGTCTTACACTGCTAAATTATGGACGGCTAGCACAAATAGTCCTCGTTTAGCTTTGCGCGAAATCCAAAAACGAACAAACAAACACTTCTACATTACTGGCTTTCCAAATTTGTTATCGAAAGATTGGTGTTTGAATAATCTCAGCTTTTATCTGTCCACGACAGGCATTGAAACCCGGTTTCTAGATTTTTAAGTCTGCAGATATTCCGTTGTGCCACTGGGGAGCATTTATATATTTATAAGTTGTAATTTGAAACTGGCCAATTCATGAAAAAAGGTTTTTGATGATTGTTTTTGTGTTTTTTTTTTTTGGGGGAGTTTATAACTTAATTAGATTGCTCATTAATCTGACTCTGTATTTGATAATGAAACAAAAATACATGCCAGTTAAAATGTTACTAGTATATTTGAAATGATGCTTCCATAGCACAACGATGGCATTTATTGTGCTTGCTTTCGTTGTGGTGGAAGATAACGGACATCCAGTGAACATTATTTTTTACTAACTTTCTTTCGTAGCTTTCAAAGCTTTCTTTGATAGATTGTTTAGGCAGACTATTCATTTGTGGAATGAACGACAACTGCCTGTTGTGGAGGCACAAGTGTAGAAGACAACGTGTCGAAAGTTTTCCGCCTTTCGTCTTCAGGTGAAAGATTTTCGACACCTCGTCTTCTATACTTGTGCCTCCACAACAGGCAGTTGTCGTTCATTCTATAAAGTTTCATCGTTTTCAAAGCTATCTTAAAAGTTTTGAAAGTTAAGAATATATTTCCCATCATTCCCTGTTTTACCAGAACTCTACGATCAAACTCTCATGTCGAGTTTGTTAAAGCACGTGACAGTCAACGAACTTGTTTCAGATTCACATTATCTCGAGTTCTGTATCTCACTTGGTTTTCAGTTACAATGCAGTGTTTTCCCCGTTTCTCTATCCACAACTGTAAACTTTACAACAGTTTTAATTCACTGATGACTGAGTTCTTTGTGAACTAATGTTTTAACAAAAGGTAATCTACCTCCCAGAGGACAGTGGGTAACGGTGCGTTACTGAGAAACGTGGAAAATTTGATCATTTATCTCCATTTCTATGAGTTTGACTTCAAATAGAAAACCACTTATTTATAATTAATACTTCTTCTCATTGTTATGTTATTTCTAAAACACAGGCAGCACTTCTGACACTTTGGATGTGGATCTAATTTCCAGTCATTGTTGTCTATTAAATCACTGGAATTCAGTTTAAAGTAAAATACATTTATTTAAACGTTACCGGATCTTTTAATCCTGTAGTGTCGAAAGGTTAGTTAAGAATTAAAGAAACTTTGGCCATTAAAAAACTCAAACCTAATTTAAACATTTTGTCACAGTATTTTCAATGAGACAAGTCTTGATGGAGCTCGTGTTTGTATATGTTTTGTAATTTTTTCTTGTTGTTGTTAAGCACAAAGTTACACAAGGAGACATCTATGCTATTTCTACCACGGATATCGAAAGTCGTTTTCTTTTGCGTTATAAGTCTTCACGCTTGCATGTTCTGTAAATAATGATTGTTACACTTTTTATAGTCAGTTTAATTATTATTATAGACTATAATGTGTAAAATAACTTTGATTATATATGTATATATTTATTAATCTCTACAGGTACCAAGATTATTTCAAATTGATAACGTAGAACATGGACTTAGAACTAACACAAATTTCTTAAGCCTACTAGAATTTCATGAGATGTTATTGAGATGAAACTCGGAAAGGCCCGGCATGGCCAGCTGGTTAAGGTGCTCAACTCGTAAACTGAAGATCGCGGCTTCGCATCCCCGTCGCACCAAACATGCTCGCCCTTTCAGTCATGGGGGCGTTATAATGTTTCAGTCAATCCCAGTATTTGTTGGTAAAAGAATAGCCCAAAAGTTGGCGGAGTATGGTGATGACTAGCTGCCTTACCTCTAGCCTTGCACTGCTAAATTAGGAATAGCTAGTGTAGAAAGCTCTCGTGTAGCTTTGCGCGAAATTAAAAGAATAAACAAACAGTCAAGAGTATATCACCCTTCTATATGAGGAACTAACTAGTTCATTAATGAATTTAAAAGTATTACCATTTTCATAAAGTCAAGAAAGGGAGTGGTTCTAAAATCTGGTAAAGTGAAGTTACTGAATGTAAGTAAATTAATGTAAGAGTGAGTTACTGAGACTTTCTTCCACCCTAAAGATTTGTACGATATTCTTCAGTTGAAGTCAACACAGTAATATGGAATTTCATGTCTCAACAACAACATTTTGCCTTTCAATTCTGAACTGTTGTCTGTTATTCCAGTGGTAATACACAAAGTGAGTGTTTGAAGAATAAAAACAAACATAGCAGCTTTGAACCTTGTAAGAATGGTTATTTTCATCACCAAAATAAACTCAAGCAGAATGAGAACAAACATTCGTTTCTTTAGAAATCACGTAGTACATACAAATAAGTAACAACAGACAAACCACCAGTGGTTACACATTTCCACCCCTTATATAGGATCTAGTGTGATTCTGACCTGTACATACAATTCTACATTTTACTATTTAATAATTAATTACAACGGTCGTAGCTTACTAATTAGAAGGTCAACTGGGTTCAACCCGCCATCATTTACAAGGTAAAACCAGGTATTGTATGCCTGAAACTTACATTTCTCTGTGTACTTTAGTGCATGATACACTATGTCTACTCTAATGTAACATGTACTATATGTACTTTAGTGTACAATACACTATGTATATTTTAGTGTACTTCATATTACGTATACTTTAGTGTACTATGTACTACGTGCACTTTAGTGTACTATATACTATGTGTACTTTAGTGTACTATATACTATGTGTACTTTAGTGTACTATGTACTTGTGTATTATGTGTACTATGTACTTTAGTGTACTGTGTACTATGTCCTATGTATACTTTAGTGCATTTTGTACTATGTATTATGTGTACTTTAGTGTATTATGTACTATGTGTACTTTAGCGTATTGTGTACTTTTGTGTAGTATGTACTATGTGTACTCTAGTGTATTTTGTACTATGTATTATGTGCACTTTAGTGTATTATGTACTGTGTGTACTTTAGCGTATTATGTGTACTTTAGTGTATTATGTACCATGTGTACTTTAGTGTACTGTGTATTATGTTTACTTTAATGTATTATGTACTATGTGTACTTTAGTGTACTGTGTATTATGTTTACTTTAATGTATTATGTACTATGTGTACTTTAATGTACTGTGTATTATGTTTACTTTAATGTATCATGTACTATGTGTACTTTAGTTATTTGTAGAGAAATGAGTGTTATAACTGCTCTTACTCAACAACTAGATAACCACCGGACATTAAACCAATCAGTTTTATAGCACCTATAGGTACGGTTTATATGGTAAGGTTTCATAGGTATAAGTTAGCTGCTCCCTACACCAGTAGTTTTGTAGTTAGCTCATGCGTGATGCAAAGTGAATCTCTATCATAATAACAACTACGTTGAAATGCAAAAAGCTCGATATTTGTATGTCTAACGTATATGTTTAATAAAAATGAAAGAACATAATATACATATGCTCCTATTTCTCATTACCTCTCTCTCTCTCTATATATATATATATATATGTCTTCATGTGTACCGTAATTCTGATGTATTCTCATTACAACGCATGTCATCAGGATCACTGAAGTAATATTCAGCTAATGTGTTTACTTCTTTCATAACGCTGATAATAATTCGTAACTCTTACAAATTACATGTTCGAATTAAACTATACTAACGATATCTTCATGAATAATTGGGTCATGCTAAAATAATGATTAGTTACAGTTAGCTATTTGAAAATTGAAATTAAAGTGAGCTGTCCAGACGAAGCCTGGCTTACATATTTAAATTACTGGTAATATATTCTACAGCTGGTACAGAGAATGTGGCTGTTATAGATTACAAATACTATATCGACATTCACAATATTTATTTTAGTGATTTACTGATAAGAATGTTGTTTCATGAAGGAAAATAACATATACGCCCATCTAGTAACTCAATTCGTTCTTTACTACATGTTTCTAGTGTGAAGATAGGTGTTAGACTCATTTTATAAGGTAAGAAGCACAAAAAATATCTATCAGCTCACATCACTAACTACTTTAAGATTTGAGCCGGAAGATAGGGGTGATGACACATAAGTACCATCCACCATCTCAGTAGAAACTGATAGTAGACAATAATTAGAACTGATACATAGTTTTTATAAACCATCTTCCCATTCAAATTCTTTGAGAAACAGAGATATCCAATATGCTATTTTGCCTCATACAAATCTGTGTAACACCCATCAGCCCTGCAAAATCCTATAGAAAAAAGCATCCTTAGTCATTAGATAGTGTATGTACGTTCTTTTATATAAAATGTATCTGATTTGCGTTAATAAAACCGTTACAGAAATGTATTCTGAATGTCAAAAAGGTATCAGTTATCTATTATACGTAATTTCCTTACTACAACATGTATAACATATTGAAGCAGGCATGAATCTACAGCTTAGAGCTCAGAAGTTATCAACAGAGTACGAACTTACCTTACCAAGAACAATTCAGATTATTAAGTAACTGACATAAAATTTGCCTATGCTAAACTATTCGTTTATTTTTAAATTTTGCTCAAAGCTACACAAGAGTTATCTGCGTTAGCCGTCCATAATTTAGCAGTGTAAGACCAGAGGGAAGTGAGCTAGTCATCACCACCTCCCGCCAACTCTTGGGCTACTTTTTTACCAACGAATAGTGGCATAACCTTCACGTTATAATGCACCCACGGCTGAAAGGGCGAGGATGTTTGGGTGGGACGGGGATTCAAGCTCTCGACCCTTAGATTACGAGTTGTGGGCCCTAATCATCTGGCTATGCGTGCCATCTTAAACTAATATTATATAACGTACAGTGCATACTTAAATGCATACACTAATATTAAACTTATATTTCAATATTATATATGCATAAAAATGAATTAAATTTAACTGAAAATTCTTTTCTTCTGTTAACTTCAGATTTCAATGTACTTCTAGCGTTTAAGTTAAACACAACCAAAATCTGTGTGAATAACATATTTTTTTCATAGTTATCCAAATTCCAGTTTTTATGGAGTATCTCAGTCTTAATTCCCCAAATACACACAGAAGCTGCACGATTCGAACTTTTAAATTAGTGAAGGTAAAAAAATGTATTAATAATAAATTGTATTTTTACCAAAATGGAAATCATCAATGTAGTCACAATAGTGCTTAGTGCACAGGGATGAACCGAGAAAATAAAATGGCTGTCGTATTCAATCTATTATTCTATGATGCTTTAAAAATAACTGCTAAAGTTGAGTTATAGTCTTATTGGAGCATGTAATTTCCATTGTTGTCAGGCTCAGAGTACAATTGAAAAATGTTTCTGAAGCAAAAAACTGGACTTCAGTTGAAGAGACAAAGTGTTCATTTTTCTGTTCCTTTCCCCACGTTAGCCAAATAAATGTTTAAAGTTTTAGCAATAGTAGTGTTTAGTATAAGCTAAAAAATCATAATTATAGTGAAAACGATGTTATCATTACCTCTTGGAGTTAACCCTCATACAGAATTTTTCTGTTCATTTAAAATTCTTGAATACAGGGTGAAAAGGGAATGACTAGCCAACAACAGGTGAACATTAGATGAGTGTAACATGTAGAATACTCAATGCTTTGTACACTGTACAATCGGTGTCTTTATGGATCCAACACTTATGTATGAAGATGGAGTATGAAACGACAACAGCATACCTAAGAATAATTTTTATTACACATGTTCATAGAATACACTAACTTTCAGTCAGTGTAAAATATGATAAAACTAATAACAATGATAATAACAAATTTAGTTAACGTAAAATGACGTAGAAATGACAGTGCCAAAAATAATACAAACATGAATGTAGAGATGATAGAGCTATACGTTTTTCATATGTTCTTTCCTTACTGTAGGTTCCTCGATAGTAAGTCCAAATAAGTCAAGATTATGACCATTGAAGATTAATAATCTATTGTAGCCAATTGTACAGTATAATATCTGTATCTGAGGTTATTCTACATGTGTAATAAAGAACCCAACAAAATTGATATGATATTAATATTATATATTACCATTGAATTATGAAAGTAAAACAAATGTTCACTTATCAACATACTTCAAACGGAATGGTTCAAAAAAGAGGAGGAAACAAGTAATAAAAATATTGAAAGCCTAAGTATGATATAATGAAGACAATACCAGAGAAGTACAAAAACAAGTTAGAGATGATTACACAAAACCATACAAAATTCACTACATAACTAGTGAATCTTTTCAAAAATAACTTTTATGTACAATTAAATGTGGAATTTCTGTCATGAACTCAGGATTGACTCAGTACTTACTGGCTTCTTATGTAGGAATTTTTGTGTTGTTTTGCCCGCATTCCTTCTTGTTTTCTTTCTGTACTTAATTGGCATTACCATTCCTACATCTTATTTATTTTTGTTGCAAAAATTAAATAAAAAAGAAAGTTTCTTTTCACTTTTTGATTTTTGATGCTTCTGTGAATTTACTAGAGGGCAGGTTTGATTAGTTTCAAATGCGAAACTGTTTTCAGTTATTTTATGTCTTCGAACGAAGTTCATTTATGTTTTATGTTGATGGATCTCAAACTTCAACATTAAACCCAAGTTGTGTCTGTGAAACAATTTTAGCAACTGATCATCTGATAGAATCATTTACATGGGTTGTGATCACTTAGCCAAATGTGACATCTAACACCTTGCAGAAAAGTACATGAAAGTGTATACAAATTCACTCCATGTGGGTGTGTTATAAGAGTGGCAATTTAATTCTACTCTTCGGTTATACAAGAGTATTTCAAAAGTTGAAATACCCGGAGGCGTGGATATTCTTTGGTAATTATGCACAAAATGTAACAAACAGACCTTTCTAACAACACTTTAGAAATGATGTTTGCATTTTCTTGGCCTGTTTTGTAAACATTACTATATCTAAATTTTGAAACTGATATCGGTAGAACACGAAACAACCTCTAGTAATTTGGTTGACAAGACGACATCTACTATAAAATTAAAGTTTGTGAGACAGTAATAAACCTTTACAATGACTGTACATAACACTTTATTTGAACTTTTTTTTCGAGAGCTGTTAATTACTCTACATACAGACTAAAGTGATTACAAGCAAATCTCAAAACGGGATAAAACAACAAAAACTGTTGACAGTATAGATGTACACAAGTTACCAAATAACTTACTGCGTAACCTTATCCACCTATGTTGCTCTGGAATGAGAACTGCAAATGAGTTAAAGTAGATTTTGGAGAAAAAATGGTTATTACACTTAGCTACAAAGAAAGGACTGATTTGACACAGTCCGATTACACTATGTAATACAAATTTTGTTCCTGGATAGTATGTGTTATTTCTTAATAGCTTATGTTGTAAAAGTACAGAAAATGGCAATTATTCCCTTCAAACTTTGCTTTTGTGACGTGGATAATGAAATTCAGAAATTAACCTATTTTCTCTGTAAAAACGGGCAAATTTGCACATTTTCATTTACATAAGGTCTGAATAAAACAACATACGAATCAAGATTTACATGTATTTATACTAAAGTTATATAAAAATGAACAAAACTGTTTAGAAGTGAGTAATTTTTCGAGATTCGCGACTGTAATGTAAACCACTTTCACGTATCAACCCCCAATTATATACTCTAATCACGTTTTCGTTACACGCTCCTTGGTTGCGGAGTTTAAAGTCCAATATATCTTGGTGGAAGCGCTCGCCTTGCTGCTCTGAGTCTGCTCCCATGTTCTTGAATTTATCAAGATGACCATCAAGGATATGGACATTCAGGGACATCCTGCAGCCCATTTTGCCGTAGTTCTTCACCAGAGCCTCAACCAGTTCCACCTAATTTTCGACTCCTTATGAAGAGCTGTGACAAATTGTTTCATAAGACCCAATTTTATGTGCAATGGTAGGAACAACGTCTTCTGGAGGTCCACTAGTGGCTCATACTTGACATTGTGCCTCCCCACAAAGAACTCGGTCCGTTGTAGCTAGTGCTTCCTGTTGTCGTGTGCTGCGGTGTCCCTGCTGTCCCAAAGGCAAAGATAACAGGGAAACGTGGTAAAGTATCCTTGGAGACCCACCAGGAATGCCACCATTTTTGAGTCTCCGATAACCTCCCAGCCATATTCATCATACTTCAATACTTCTAGCAAGGTCTTGACGCTGTTGTATTCCTCTTTGACGTGCACCGAAAGATATTTAAATTTTAAAAGGTCTAAAATTTGTATAATATAAAATATTACTATTCAAGCAAGCAAAAATTGTTCGTCTTACCTTCTAGAGATTTTTTTTTGAAGTCCTCACAGGTTAAATGAAGTGTCCAGGGTTTGTCTTGATCCCCGACAGACATATTGAAATATACCTTGTAGGCTTCACACATTTTAGCAGATGCTGTCACAGAGTACTTTTTCCCTCTTGTCTTGATAAATTGGCCACATACATAGCAAAGTGCGTCTGGAGAATGCTTGCAGCTTCTTGATGCCATCTCTGATAAAATCAGATAGGTCTATGTGTTCACTTAGGCAGCTAGAACTAAACTGAAGTGGTAAGTGGTAAGCCCCTGCATATATATTACTATGGAAAGTTCTAGAAAATTCTAAAAGATTTTTGAAAATTCTCGTAAGTTCTACAACATTCTAGAAAGTTATTGTAAGTTCGAGAAAATTCTCTATCATCTACTCAGCACTGAATCTACCTGAAATGTCTTGGAAAATGGGTAAATTTAAAACTTTCGTTACCCACGTCACAAAAGCAAAATTTGAAGAGAAAAATATATCTTTTCCATTTACTTTAAACGTAAGCAATTGGGAAATAACACTTTCTGCCCAGAAACAAGAAAAAGTAAATATTTTGTTACATAGTGTTATCTGTTGCAATTACAGATGGATTAATCATGAAGAAAATGAAGATAAGTCAGAATGAATGAAGATGAGATCAGATATTTGTATGCATGTGACGAACAAATAAAACAGAGCTTTAATTCTTGATATAAAGTCCATTTTATAACAGTTCAGGAATGATAGCTAACAAAAACTAAAAACCAACGAAAATAATGGATGGTATTCTTAAAGTTATTGGTATGAAAACCAGCATAAAATAAAATACAGATAAATAGATGCTAAAAGAATGATTGTAATAAATAATCTGCGTTCCACAGTAATGGTTCGAGTAAGGTTACTGCTTTTGTTTTTGGTTATTGTGTCATGCATACACATATATATTGGTTATAAATATACGTATATTGGTTCCTAGGGCTTCATAAAGAGTTAATAAATATTTGCAATAAAAACTGAAACATAAGAATGATAAATTAGACAAATATAGTTTTATTATTAAGGAGTTATATATTCTAAAATTTAATTTAATATAATTATTTAATTTCCACTCTCGTTATATAAGATGTAATTATATAATTTATATAAATTTTAGAACCAGTTTGTTTGTTTGTGTGTGTGTGTTTTCTTATAGCAAAGTCACATCGGGCTATCTTCTGAATCCACCGAGGATTGTTTGTTTGTAGCTAAGCACAAATCTACACGATGGACTATCTGTGTTTTGTCCACCACAGGTATTGAAAACCGGTTTGGAACCAGTTTCAAGCCGCAAAAATAAATAATTTGAAATGTCTTTCTTGTTAAATTACTTATTAAACCAATTTTTTAAAAAGTATAAAGTTTTCATAATAAAGGGTTTACTTTAAACATTATTATTAATTAGCTATACTATAGTCTAAAACATTTACCATCAAAAACTTTCCACGAGAAGAGAAAACAGAAATTTCGCCCTCCAGTAGTACAGTAGCCTGTGGAATGACGCCACTAAAAGCCGAGTTTCGATACCCCTGGTGGGCAAAGCACAAACAGTCTAACGTGTAGTTTTGTGCTTAATTCCAAACAAACAAAACACTGAAATATTGTTGCCCGTGTATTTAGAAGTTTGCTAAAATAAACTATTGTACTTTATTATCGTCGCCATGAAAATTTTCTAGCGTCAACCAACCTGACATGGTAAGACGCCAATGATCATATCAACATAGGTATCAACCTATGGCCTGGCATGGCCAAGCGTGTTAAGGCGTGCGACTCGTAATCTGAGGGTCGCGGGTTCGCATCCCCGTCGCGCCAAACATGCTCGCCCTTTCAGCCGTGGGGGCGTTATAATGTAACGGTCAATCCCACTATTCGTTGGTGAAAGAGTAGCCCAAGAGTTGGCGGTGGGTGGTGATGACTAGCTGTCTTCCCTCTAGTCTTACATTGGTAAATTAGGGACGGCTAGCACAGATAGCCCTCGAGTAGCTTTGTGCGAAATTCAAAACAAACAAACAAACAAACAAGGTATCAACTTAAGGTTAACTTCACCTTTTGCAATGAAACAAGTAAATGACCTCTGGTGTTAGGGATCGCAGTCTTCAGTCCGATAGCGGAAACTTTTTCTATATTGTCGATTCTATATTGTGAGTTATAGTAATGACACGAATTTCAACTAATATAAGAAAGCAATGTAGAAATGTGTTCTATCTTGTATCTAACATACATGTACTAATTTATATCTACAAATAGAATACATTCGACGTATTACGTGATATAAGTGTACTCAGTTCTATATTTATGCATTACAAATGAACTTGTTTTATCGTTTGGTAGAAAAACGGTGGATTTTAACAGTTATTTAATGTTAATGTATTGTAATTACCATGCATTTTATGACACATTGTTTGTTTTTAAAATCAATGTATTCAAATACACCGGAGTTTATTTACATAACATATATAGGAATATTTGCATTTATCTCGCTAATGAATGGTAACATTTTGCATTTTAGGAAACATACTTCAATACATAGTATTAATAATTCATTATATTTCTAACTAACACATCTAAAGCAACCAACTAGAATTATCCGATTTAAACCAATACATTATCTAACAAAGTATGTATTATATTTATTTCAAGTATAAACATAGAGAATTCTACATTAATATTGCCTTCTGGTAAGTTTACGGACTTGTATCTCCGATATTTAGGATTCGATGCCACCTAGTATCAAAATGCAAATAGCCTACAGTGTAGATTAGTGCTAAAAGCTGTTGTTGTTGTTTTGAATTAAGCACAAAGCTACTCAATGGACTATCTGTACTCTGCCCACCACGGGTATCGAAACCCGGTTTTTAACGTTGTAAGTCCGCAGACATACCACTGAGTCACTAGGGGGCGGTGCTAAAAGCAATGGCTGTATTGATATATATATTTTTAAATAGAACTTATATAAAACTTCCAACAAATTTCATTCACAGAGTGATTAACAATAATCCCATTTCGATTCTAAAGTAGATAGAGTTTATTGAATTTCTGTCACACGAGCAGAGGATCTACTAAATTTCAAATCCACTAGATGTCAAGTAAAATCCAGTCCGTTTAACACACCAGCTGATAGCATAAATCATGTCTGTCGTTCTTCCTAACAAGGTTTAGTACATTAACACCTACTTCATAGCATACATTAATTTTGTGTAGTTCAGCGGCAAGATTGAGATGTTATAACGCTAAAGTTCGGGTTCGATCCCTGCGGTTATCCAATCACAGGCAGCACATTGATTTTAAAAACAAACAATGTGTCATAAAATGCATGGTAATTACATAACATTAATATTAAATAACTGTTAAAATCCACCGTTTTTCTACCAAACGATAAAACAAGTTCATTTGTAATGCATAAATATAGAACTGAGTACACTTATATCACGTAATATGTCGAATGTATTCTATTTATAGATATAAACTAGTGCATGTATGTTAGATACAAGATAGAACACATTTCTACATTGCTTTCTTATGTTACTTGAAATTCGTACCATTACCATAACTCGCAATATAGAATCGACTAAATTACTATTATACGACTGATAACAACTTAAAAGAATGTATTATGTTTCTATCACATAATAAAATTCAATACTGAAATCTCAACCACGATAAAATATATAATTGATATACTTTTAGGCCAAACATGGGTATATGTATGCTAGATACTGGATGGGGAATATATATTTTGTAATTAGATTATTAGACGGTTATTACGGAAGAATAACTTCTTAAGTAAAAAATGTTAAAGGTGCAGAAACGTTTTACCAGGTTGACCTGACAACATGCATTTTACGTAATGGCATACATTTCATCTAATGATGTCAAGTTAACCCGATAATATGCACTTTACGTGACAGCATACATTTCATCTAATGACATCAGGTTAACCTGGTAAGTACATTTCATCTTATGATGTCATGTTAACTTGGGAAAATACGTCTCATCTCATGACATTAGGTCAACTTGGAATCAAACAGATCATCTTGTGATACCAAGTTAACGTGGTGAAATGTTATGTAGTTTACCAAAACGTTTTACTTTGACGCTATTCGTAAATAACAGTTCTGTAGTCTGTTACATGGCAAGGTTATCATTTAAATGAATATTTAAAAAGCTAACAGTTTGTTCTTGAGTTCAGTTTTGTTCAGAGCGGGAAGTTTGAAGAAGGATATATGTACAGAACAAGTATGTTTTATACAACGGTGTTTTTGTAAAGTTCAAGTAAAGATTTAGAAAAAAAAACTAAGATTATGTTTAACAATAGGTTTCAGTTTTTTCCTGTGCATAAATAACAGAGAATATAAGCTTATACTTGAACAAAATAGTTTAAACTACATTATAATCATACTACGAATATCAAATTTGTTTTATACTGGGCAACCTTGTTTCAAGTTCTTGATGATGAGAAACCCACTTGAAATAAAAATGTATCTCAGAACAGCTGGTAAGGGTATTAAAACTTTTATTAATAAGGAGAAAACAACATTTTGACGTTACTGAGTCATCTTCAGGTTAAGATAGAGAAGGTTTGCAACTGAACGTTGCCAGGCACATGTCTTAGGAACAAGAGTATAAACGGGTAGGGGATTGTAGGGGGCGATGCAGTGGGATGTTAGGATATTAATTAGTATAGGCATAAAGGTGTTCTTCCATATTTGTTTAAAAAAAACTAAAAAAATAACTTCACAAGAAAAGACATTAACTCTATAAACAACTTAAGACGAGACAACAACATCAAATTTCTAAAAGCAGATAAAGGCAATGCTATAGTAATGATGAATACAAATGAATACATTCAAACAATGAACAACATCGTATCAGATACAAACAAATTTAAACTAATAAACACAAATCCAACAAAAACACATGAACACCAATTAAACAAAATACTACTATAAATAAAAAAAAAACAACAACACAATTTTAGAAAACCTCTACGATAGACCGACTCACGCACACCATACTATATAGCACCCCCAAACCTCACAAACCCGATTGTCCACTACGACCCATAATGTCGACCTATGAATCATTTAACTACAACCTCGGCTCCTTTTACAGATTCTCTTTCAATTTTAAATTTATTCTTAATCAATTAAACCATTAAACCTTAGTAGCCATTTTTTATGTAATCTCCCTCTTCATAGAAGTCCCAACCACTGGAGCTTGCAAAATAGCTTTAGAACTTTGTATCCAAGACCCCGACCCATTGATATACATCCACAGCAACCAATTAGCAGCCCTGATAGAATTCGCTACCACCAAAACTAATTTTATGTTCAATAAACAAAACTACCTACAAATAAATGGCTTAAGTATGGGGAATCCCGTGTCACCACTTCTAGCCAACATTTTTATGACACAGATTGAATCTCAAGCAATCAGTTCAGCCTTATACCCACCACTATAGTGGTACAGGTGTATTGATGATACAATTGCTGGATTCACATCTACAGAACACACACCTAGTTTTCTTCACCCACGTTAACTCGACACACCCCAACATTAAGTTCACCTGTGAACAAGAAAAAACTAACCAAATAGCATTTCTTAACCTTAAAATAACTAGAGCCAATACATAATTCAAAACAGAAATCCACACAAAAATCATCCACACTGGATTATACATATCCTGGGACTCAGCATATGAAACAAAACAAACACTCAACATGTTAAGAAATCAAATAAACACAACTATAAAACTATGATCACCCGATAAAATTAACGGTGAAATCAACATCAACAAATTTCCTTCAAAAACCGTGGAAAAAATGATACGCATACACTTAGAACAACAACAAACAAACAACAATAAATCCCAAGATACAACAAACTACAGAACCTTACACTGGTGCATACCATATGTTCCCGACATCAGCAAAAAAAACCAAAACACAAAATTCAAGTAAACACCAAATTTATTCAAAAACCAGGTACAAAACTAAAGTCCATACTATGTAAAAATTATAATGACAAACACAACACCAATACAATTTATAAAATACAATCAACAACTGCCACGACTTCTATATTGTAGAAACAAGCAGATAAATGGAAACTAGATTCAAAGAACAACAACAAAAAAGAAACACATTCAGACGTTTTTGAACTCTGCAAATAAAAGAACACAATATAATTATAGGAGACGTCCAGATACTAAGGAGGGAATCAAATATAAACAAACGTAAAATCAAACAAGCCTTACTTATACAACAACTAAAATCAAAATTAAACCAATATACAGGAACACCTTTATACCTATACTAATTAATAACCTAACATATACTGCAACGCTCCCTACAATCCCGTACTTGTTTATACTCTCGTTCCTGAGACGTGCCCGGCAACGGTCAGTTGCAAATTCTCCCTTTCTTAACCTGAAGATGACCTAATAGGGTCGAAACGTTGTTCTCTCCTTATTGATAAATGTCTGTTAATACCCATACCAGCCGTTCTGAGATAGACTGGTATGAATTCGTCCAGCCAGACTGAAAACTTATTTTTCAAAATATTATACAGTCGTTAAAGGTTTTAGATTTTCCAGTTGCCAATTAACTGCACCTATCAATTTGTTTAATGGAAAACATGCTGCCTAAAAAAACAAAAAAACCGTTTCGTTTATAAATTTCATGTATGCAAAGTTAAGCGTGTCCAGGAGTAAACCTTTGATAATTGCTTGAAACCGTTAAATGAGTTAATTTCACTGCAATCGACAAAAAAAAATCCTAGTGATTAAGGCCACAGTGACTGATGGTTCGAGTATATATTGGCGCATTGTCTAAGTTGTTTTATTTAAATTTCACTGCAAGAAGTAACAATATGGAATAGTAAGCCTTTTAACAAAAATTATTATTTACATTCTATTTTGTTATGCAATTTGAACAAAGTTAAAAAGTTATGTATTATAGCATGGCTACCCGGCTCGACGCCGCTCACTTGTGGATGATGCCAAGTTCGAAACCCTCAAGAACAAGGAGGCCAAACAGACGTGGTTGCAGGAACAACGCAGCGTTTCACAAGACGAGGACCTTTCAGAGGAAGAGGTAAGCCTTGCCTTATTACTATAGCATTGTTAACTTCTGTGGCCACAGTTGCAAGAACACTGTGTTCAAATCTAATTATTACTGATTCTGTAAAGTTATAATAAATATTAATTCTTTATAAGAACTGCTTACTTCTCCTCCATTTTGTTGTTACATCACTCTTTATTTAAGAGTTAACACATTCGCATGCACAGTAGAGTATGAATGTGTGTGTTAACTTTGGGGTAAAATACCAGACGAAAAATATAACTGAGCATATAGTACATGTAGTAGTGCTGCGTGAATGTTAATAATAACAGAAACGCCAATGAATACTATCGGTCGTTATAGTTCAAGCTAAAACATGGCCTAGAGATGTAGACGAAAGGTTGCATCAAGGAACATAAAACATTTCTTGATTAATACACTCTCAAAGATCAGGCATGGCCAAATGGTTAAGGCGCTCGACTTCTCCTCCGAAGGATGCTGGTTTGAATCTTTTCACCCGTGACGGCATTATAAGTGACGATCAATTCTGCTATTTGTTAAGAGAGTAGCTCAAGAGTTGGCGGTGCGTGGTGATGACTAATTGTTTTCCCTCTATATTACTAAATTAGGGACGTCAAGTGCAGATGGTCCTAGTGTAGCTTTGCGCAAAATTTAAAAACAAACAAACAATACGCCCTCTAAATATTCTTTATTAAACGTAAAAACTCAAAATTCAGTTTTTGTTCTTATTCTCACTCCAAAAATCACATAATTTGTTTGGTTATAATCATTTTTATAAATATATGAAATCCAAACGTATAATAAATATAAGTTTATCAGTAACAAAAATCACTGATGAAGCGTTACGACATTTTTTTTATCCTAATCTATATTTTACTTAACTTCGAATATGTATGAACACTTATTCACAGTTTCCACTTTAAAACAGAGCATAGAGTAGAAGCTAAATCACTGGCAAAGTTAAATAGTATACATTTTTATTAAATGTGTGGCGCCTTGCAGATACGTAAGTGTGTGCCAAGTGAATTAACTTTTTTACATTATTTTCTTTCAGGTATTTTTAGTGACTGAGTGTCCTGATGAAGAAGCCAATGTACCTAAACCGACCAATATTGTTTTGACACTCAAGACTGGAATCTCCGTTCTTCCACGAATTCTGAAAATCATAGAGGTTAGTCAAAACAAAATTGAAGCGCAAAATGCTTTACTCCTACGAAGGAGAGGTTTTCTTCAGTTATATAAAAATAAAATACTCCTGAAATCCTTTAAAATTTTACAGAGGGAACTAACTGGGATGCTTCCTCACATCTGCATAACATCAACTGTGTAGAGAATCAAATTTGGTACACTACAGTGTGTCGAAATATTAAAACACGAAAACACCTAAAATCGTTTTTTAAGAAAAGAGGAAGTTGGCCAACGTTTTAGCCAACGACCATCTGGTGTCAAATCGTAAAAAAACACAATATGTCTTTAAGCATGAAAAAAACTTGCTTAAAGAGAGAGATATTTTCTATTATTTTTATCTAAAATTTGTTTTAAACTCTCCATAAAAAGATAATATTGACGTTCGTTTAAAGCAGAATGCTATGGTGAAACTAAAACCTTGCAACGTTTTCAAATAAGTACAAAACCATTGCCCTGTATCAAAGATGACTAGAACTCGATGATTGATCACCAAATTACCTATTTTTAAAAATACCGTTAACTATTGGTCGGTACGTTTATTGCACCATATTGTTTTTGTTGTTGTTGTTGCTTTCTTTTATAATTTCGCGCAAAGCTACAAATAGGGCTGTCTACGCACTCTGAAGCGATAGTCTAGAGCGAAGACAGCTAGATCACATTACTCACCAACAACGCTTGGAATATTGTTGTTTAACTAAATAGTAGGATTCGAGTGTCACTATTATAAATCACACCCACCGTTTCATCGAGTGGAAGCGTTTCTTTCGTTACCTGGCCGTAGATTACGAACTCCTGGGATCACAACACGGACATATTATTTACTTGGTTACTCCAAGTCCATCGTATTGAGTAATTTAATTTTTTAATGTTACGATCAATCCCACTATTCGTTGATAAAAGAGTATCCCAAGAGTTGATCGTAGGTGGTGATGATTAGTTGCTTTCCCTCTAGTCTTACGCTGCTAAATTAGGAATAATTAGCACATATAGCTCCCGTGCACTTTTGCGCGAAATTCCCAAAACAAACAAACCTACATGTCGTGGACTATTGGTAACGAAAACTTCCATCAAATTGAACAGTGTGAAAACAACGGTAACTAAAATAATAGAATATTAGGATAAGGAGATTAGTAGACAGTCAATTAACTTGAAATTAATCAAACAGCCTATCCTACTTATTTCAAAGTTACAGTAGAGAAGTTACACAAAACTAGCGTGTATTGTGTAGTGGCAAGAAACAAGCCTTTACTGAAAAAAAAAAGCCATCTTAAATCTCGTGTAGTGTACGAGATAAAACATGTAAATGGCAGTGAAGACGTTTGGAAGAAGATGAGATAAAAACTGATATTCTTGGTATAAATTCAAAGCGTTACGTTTGGCTCAATCTCAACACAGCAAATCTTCCGCTCAACACCATCTCACATGTCAAAAATGATGGTGGGATCACCATGTTATGAGAATGTTTCACCAGGGGCTGGAAAACACGTCAAGAACGAGAGCAAAATGAATGGTGTAAAGTACAGGAAAACCTGCCCGAGTCAACCAATAATCTGAAACTGAGTCGAAAATTCACGTTTCAAAACAATGACCTGAAGCACAAGTCAAAGCCATCACAGGAGTGGTTTCAAAAAATAAGTTGATTGTCTTGGTGTGGCCCAGTCAAGGTTCTAACTTGACTTCAACAGAAAATTTATGGCAAGACTTGAAGACTGCAGTCCATCAGCGATCCATAACGAAATGGTCAAAATCGGAGGAATTTTGCTAGGAATGATTGACAAAAAATTTACCATCTCATTGTGCAAAGGCGTTAGAGACCTATCCAAAAAGACTCACAACAGCAATTGCTACCAAAGGTGTTTCCACCAAGTACTGAGTTAGGAAACTGAATACTTATGTAATCAGCAAATCCAGCAAATTTCAACTTATATATTTCCTTTGGAGATTTTGCTGACATTCAACCTTCTTCGCACATAACAATGTTATGTTTGATCATTAGAGCTTTAAATAAAAACAAGTTTATTAAAAAGTTGTATATATTATTTGCATTTCATCAAACTATGACAGTATTGGTAGGGGTGAATACTTTTGCAAAGTACTGTATATATACTACAACTTAGACAATCTTGCCAAACTACTTAATTACTATGTTATAAAATGGAACTTCTACCCAAAATAGCAAATTCTTTCACCTCAGATTACGCTGCCCTCCCGGTAGTACAGCGGTATGTCTACGGATTTACAGGGATTCGATTCCCTTCGGTGGGCTCAGCAGATAGCCCGATGTGGCTTTGCTATAAGAAAACACATGCTATAAGTAAAAACAAACAGATTAAACTAATTCGTCCTTATACTGCGAAACAATTTTTCTCACAAACCTACTATGACTTGACATAGGCTAATAGTTATTGCACTCAAGTCGCAATCTGCATGTCGGATATTCGAGCCCCCTCCTTCACTGAGCATGCTTACGTTCTCAGCAGTGAGGGTGCTATAATGTGACGCTCAATCCCTATATTTATTGGCAAATGAGAAGCCCAAGAGTTGGTGATGGGTGGCGTTGACTAGCTGCATTCCTTCTAGTCGATGACTGCTATATTAGGGAAGGCTAGCGTAGATAGCACTTGAGTAGCTTTGTGCGAAATTTAAAACAAACAAATCTGCCACCTGTAATCTGGTTTCTTTTTTTCTAGTTTGCCATTATACACCTTCTAAGATATACGGCATCCATATAAATAGTTAAATTTCTTTATTGTAACAGACTAAATATATTTCTCGACAGTAATATGAACTTTCAACACAAATTAAAACATCCCTTAACTGTGTAGAATAGTTAACAAACCAAACTACAAGATTGCCGAATAACAAAGCTATCAGTTTGTACAACCTACTGGATTTTTGTACTTTAAAAATAAACTTTTTTTTCCAATTTATTGTATTCTTAAGTAGGCAAATAGATCTTAAGTAGTTATATTGCAACAAAACGAACCTGATCAAACGTTTAGACCTGTGTAGCTGAATGTAGATTTTCTACCATACACAATAAAATACAGTATGATAAAGGTTCCTGGACTAAAATTTGAACAAATTAACTCACTAAACTGCTACTTAGATAGTGTAACCAAAATACAACTTACCTGTACATTACAAATTATCGAACGTGTAATATAGTGTACTTACTCATCTACAAAACTACAAAATAAACCTAACATTGAAACTACTAGAACCTGAACCTCATATAGTTCTGCCATAACCGCCACATTCTTATACTGTAAGGTCTCCCCTGAGCATTTGAACAGTACATGGAAAACAGAATGACTTATGTACTGTGTCAAGTGGTTTGGACTACATAAATGCAGAAACGTAGGCACATAGTTAGCTTGTAGTACAGCGAGTAAAAACAAAGGTCGCTTCAACTCTCAAAAGGCATGAAGTGGAAGCCCATGTAGTAGTAATGTTTTTATTACATCTACTTTTATTTAGATATATCTGTCATTATATTTTATCATCTATGGTAATCCAAAGGGAAATGTCTATCCCAAGAAACAGATATGACTGTCAACTAGAGACGGCGAATAGAAGACGATTGGATAGATTTGTAAGGTGTAACAAACGTCAGTCTGTGTCGTAGCTGACATATTCCTCTCAGGCTAGTCAGGATTTTACTATTTCTATTCTTACTGTGCTCAAAACGTTATTAAAATGGTCATATAGCAGCCGATAATCAATTCGAAAACCACTTATCTCAGACACAAACAAAAACAAAGTTTCCAGTGGTGTTTTGAATGAAAACTGCGGGTAATAAATCGTTGGATAAGTATAATGAAGTCTGAAGAGTTACTTTTCACCCCGTTAGGCGCGATGGGGTATTTGTGTGTCCTGTGATTTTTTTTTTTGAAAAATTCCTGTAACCCGTTATATTACTTTGTTATTTTCCGTTCAAGATTATTATAATTATTAATGCTTTTGGGACGCAATTTGGCCTTATGGTAGAACTCTGGCTTTCGAAGCTGCTGTGTCTGGTTTTAATCCTTTCTGTAATAAAAAAATACAGGAGGCGTCGGTAGATAGCCTTAGTAGATTTATCCTAAAAAACAATTACAGTCCCATGATTCATGGTAGACAAGTAGTTACTGTACAGTTGTGGAATATTGTATTTCGGTGTGAATGTGAACCTATTTTTCTGGCTTTGATTTTCATATTTTTTAGTATTATTATTTAAATTCATGCCCCTTTTAGCCACTCGGTGGCGTTAAACCAAGTAAAGAATAAGGATGCTTAACATATGATTCTTATGTTTTTTAAATTCTCTAGCACCTTAACCAAAAAGTCTATACGAGTTACTTCTTTTAGAATGGCCCGGCACGGCCAGGTGGTTAAGGCATTCGACTCGTAATCCGAGGGTCGCGGGTTCGAATCATCGTCACACTAAACATGCTTGCCCTTTCAGCCGTTGAACTAATTTAAGACGTCTGTGACGGTCAGTTCCACTATTCCTTGGTAAAGGTAGCCCAAGAGTTTGCTGTGGGTGGTGATGACAGGCTGCCTTCCTTCTAGTCGTACACTGCTGAATTAGGGACAGCTAGCTCAGATAGCCCTCGTGTAGCTTTGCGCAAAATTCAAAATTAATCAAAATCTCTTAGATATAACATGTATGCTCATATCTGGTACCAACTTCAATGATCCTAAAGAAAAGAATCTAACATGTCTGTTTATGTCTGGTACTGTCAGATATAAGTTGTTTGTTGCAACACAGTGGCTACTAAAACTAAACCTTTAACTGAACTGCTACCTTATGTAAATTAAACTCTTTAAATACTTCATGCTTCTATATTTTAAATTTCCAGATGTTTTTATTGTATGTAATTACATTCTATTCGAACTGTCAGAGACAATATTATAAAGTAGCCTCTCTTTACACAAACATATGGTACCTTAAACTAAAATGTTTACTTTATACATAAAATACTTTTTTCCTTTTATTGCCAAAACGACGGGGAACTAATTCAATACATCTGTATATTGTAAAAGTGGTCCTTCTACGAAACCATAAAATCCCAAAACTACAAAATAAATCACACATTGAAACTACTAGAACCTTGTATAGATCTGCAATAACTATCATATCATTATACTGTGAAATAAACATTGTAGCCAATTTGTGACATTGACGTATTGCAAAAACAATTATTCACTCTACTGAACACCCATACTGTAAAATAAATTTCTACCACCTGAAGTAGTGGGACACTATACTATAAAATAAACCTAACCCAACTACTCTATTGCTATACAAAAATTTAGGTATTTAAACAATGACAGCTTTGATGGTTATAAGCATGACCAACTGTTTCCATACCATCATTTACGAATGTCTAGTTTTGAAAATCTTTTTAAGTATTCAAGTTATCTATCTTAATTTTTGTTGATAAAATGCATTCATGTTGAGAACACCCACTTATTTTAATTGAATTTGATTTTGAATTGCAATACTTATTGTAAGTTACTACTCTAGACAACGTGCAGACCATGCTCAACTGAAAGGGTAGACCTTAGTAACTAAAAGTTGCTCCTACATCCAGGGAGGGTAATCGACATGACGTATATCAACATAACATAATCCTCCCTTTGAATTCTTGTCAATTCTAACCCATATTTTGTGCGCTTAATATATATATATATATATTTTTTATATATGTGTGTATGATAGCAAAAAAAACATTGTTTGTAGTAAAACTTTTCATTCGTGCATCATGCCACAGTGGACATAATCACTAGAAATACGTTAGAATCGCCATTATATTTAATCCAAAATTCTAGAATATTGTACTGTCAAACTAATTTAATATTCAAACAACTAGCTCCACGTGGTTAAAATTAAAACTTTTACTTGAACTACTGTATCCATATATGATGATGTATACCATATAACATTATCACTGTACTGGAAAATAAACCTTTTAAGAACGTTACTAGCTACTTTTATTGTAAGATTTTCATGGTATATATTATATTTCTTTTATACATAAACTGCAGATTTCAATAAGGCAAGATTAACTATTCAATTATATCAGGATCCGGAATCATCAGGTATTATATCCGCATGAATTTAAAGAAATATTAGAACTGAGATTAGATTTTCCATCTAATTTTCAAAGTTTCTTTTTATTTAAAACTTGACCCAAGTATGTTCGCAAATCAGGATGACCACTTAGGTTCCTGAATTACATAAGCTTAGCGCCAGACATACCATTCTAGCAGTGCTTTAAAACAACTGATATTTTTAAGAGGTAATACGCATGCAATAATGTCGCGTTAGGGTATCTTAACGTTTTTTTTACTAAATGAATGTATGTTCATTACAATTTAGAGTAGCCATGGAAATGTGTTTCACCTGGAGACGAGGCGAGCGTCTAACAGCATCTCCACCCTTGATGTTCTGGTGCGACTGGATATTTCTAGAAATGGTCTACTTCATGTGATGAGGTCATTTCGTCAGGGTAACTTGGCCGACGTTACAATTCTACGGGAGAAGGCTGTCAGTATCAAAGGTAAGGATTGTTTGAAATTATCGGTTTTAATCCGAAGCTTGAGGCCTCTGCTCCCCGATATGAATACATACATTCGTGTAATGATTTTAATGAGGTCATTTAGTCTGGTTTGATGATGTTATAGTTTCTCGCTAGAAAGTTGCCGATATCAAAGGTAAGTTTGTCACGGTTAGAAGCCTATTCGATTACCCAAGTCTGATTATTAATTTGTGTATAATTGGTGTTTATCCTACGCGTCGACGACTAATCTGCTTCTTTCTTCAGGAAGGTACAAAGAAAGACTAATTATATGTTAATAGTGACAGGGATTCGATCTCACGTTTTCTTGACTGAGCGTCTCGTACATTATTTACTCGACTCACGAGAATATGAATTAATTAATTATTTAAAAATTTTCGCCAGAGGTATGCAAGTTTTACTGACTTATATTCAAGGTTTACTGAGTGTATATTAGCAGTTAGTAAAATGTTTAAAGCCTCTTTTATCTTTTTTTTTTCTCATTTGTAGTTCAGTCTTGTTATTTTAATGTTATTCCAATATTTCATGTGGATTAATGTCTTCTCTAGCATGATAGGATATTGCAGGTAAATGGTATTACGGAATCTTATATGTATATTATGGCTTCAGATTCCAATTTAGTTAGCCTTTTTGTTTCTCTAATGTATTGGAATCCACATTCTCAACGGATGCTGTAATTAGTGTTACTCCTCTCCAGGGTCCCAACATGACCAGTTGGTTAGGGTGCTCGACTCACAGTCTTCGGGTCGCGGGTTCGAATTTCTATCCCACTAAATATGTTTATTTTTTCAGTTGTGGAAACGTTATAATATGACGATCAATTTCGAAATTCGTTAGTAAAAGAGTGGCTCAACAATTGGTGGTGAGTGGTGTTGACCAGTTGCCATCCCTCTAGTTTTTCACTGTTAAATTGGGGACGGTTATTACACATAGCTTTTTTGTAGCTATATACGAAATTCAAAGCAAATCAAACGTTTCTCCAGTGTATGTATATACTAGCTTTAATATTATCTTGTTCTAACTCCTGAATTCTGTTCTAACTTTGTGATGTTTACATATCGTCTGTAAGTGTTCAAAGAGACCTCAGATGTGGTAACGTGGCTTTATGTATAAGCACAGAAAGTGTTAATTTTACATATCTGGCAAGTTGAGGCTGAGTTGAGTCTTATGGGCTTCTGATTCAATTTCTTTACGTGTACGTATGCCACTGATGTGGAAGTTTTGTTTTTTGGAATAAAAATCTGAGTTAACAAATTAATTACATTAATGTTGTTTCTATAACGGATTCGCGCTATCAGGATATTAAATACTTACGATTAGGTTGTTGAGATCGAATATCAATCTTTGTCATGGTTAGTAGTCTAAAAGAACTCTTTAGTTTTATTGATAATATGTTTCTTGTTTATTACTGCTCAGTAATTACTATTTTATATGAACCTTTCGTCTGTTAAATTTCTGCCGTATTCAGGGAAGTTCTGGGAAGGAGTCGATTCCTTCTGATACAAAGATTGGTTTACTATCCATTTGTACAGAGTCCTCCCTGTTAGGATTTGATACAGTTAACGTTTTGGGATTTGTTCAAGAGAGGCATATAGTTTGCACTGATTTCTGTGCTACGTTAACTCAGTGAGTTTTCAGTATGTACTTCATATCCCATTATCATCAGGATATTTTAAATTGAAGTTTAAAATACAGAGAGATGAAACTTTAGACATTACATCTGAGCATCAAGCCAATATATTCAACATATTAGCTATGTAAAAATCAAGTCAGACCCATGACCATTCCAATCATTGGGACACCTTTGATTTGGCTTTATAATTCTCCACTTTTCCTGGTTCTCCACCATTCTCACACATTATGTTGCTCAATTCCTACTCCATGTCTTCATGTTTGTCATCCATTTTGTTTTAGGTCTTTCTGTTTTGCGCTATAGGATAGTATTAGCAAGTGTCTGGGTTTATCGACAAACTGTAATCTATATTAACAGTTCATAGGTGCCAGTTATTTGTACAGTGTTCTCTATAACTGACTTGTTTGTTCTATGCAGGTTGTACAGAATATGCAAAAGTCTTCTGAAGTGTCTTGTTACGAAAGTTTTTACTCTATTTTCCATTCTATCTGTAAGGGTCTATATCTAACGTCTGTATAATGCTGTGGTAACTGCAGCACGAAAAAGGTGAAATTTTGTTTTTAATGGCATATCCTTACTTATACAGATTTTTTTGCGTTTGATAAACAGTTCTGTGGTCAAAGCCAACATGGTTATTATTTCCTTTTTGATATTGCATATTCTCTAATATTAGTTTCAAGATAGTTAAAATTGCTAACTTTCTAATATTTGTTATCCAACTTTGATGCCATACAATGCTGTATAATCAGTACTAATACTAGAAGTGCTCCCCATGCTGTTCTTATTTTCGTACCATATTCTTAGCTATATCAAAAAATATCGTTAAAACTCAATATTTACCTCTACCTCATGTTGTAAGTATTAATATTCTGCATGTTAAGTAAATGTCTATTTGTACTTACCTTATAGATACAAGTAGTATTTTTAATTGAAAGCCCCCACACACACTGGCTTAGCAGCAAGTCTGAGGGTTTATGACGAACTTTAAACCACGTTTCCATACCCGTTGGAAACACAGCACAGAGAGCTCAAGGTGCACAAGGCTAGTGGATAGAAATGTGATAAAACCTAATATCACACCCACTCATCTTCCCAAACAATAACAGTTTGTTTCACCAGCCTAACTGCATATAGCATAATAATAAATAAAGTTTTTCAACAGTGCAAACTTGTGTAAATAAAATTAGAATACACAACCTTTCAAGTGTGAAAAAGACTTCGTGAGCACTTTCAAATGATAATCGGGCACCGAGTTTAATATTTAAATTGAAAATGTTCCTTAGCAAATAATCCAATAAGTAGTAAGATAGAAACTCAGTACTGTAAAAAAATATCATATCTGTTCAAATTCATTTTATCCCAGAATTTCGCTGCTGAACATAAGAGGAGATTCCCCGTCTTTTAAACAAATTTATACTAACTCCTTGTTTTGAATTGTCTCTAGTTACTATAAATCTAATCCTCCTATTCGTTGTTGAAATCTTGAAGTGTTATTTTAATAAAGAAAGTGGTGACCTAATGAAATTAAGATTGTTAATTAAAGTTACGCGATTAACTTACATAAACGTTAATAAGCTGGTTTTTGCCATCGCGAGTAGTTCATAACTCTGAAAGAAGAATGACAGGTTGATTAAAATGTTATAGAAGAAGAGCTCCAAACAAGATAAAACTGACATCTACTACAAGGGCTTCACAAATCTAATCATCTTCACATATCTGAAACCAAATTAAATATACCTTCGGTTCTCATCAGGACTTTAACTAATTTTCAACAAGTAATATTCCTATCTTAAGAAACACTGAAATACTTAAACGAGGTTTTGATGATGCATACGAGGGCATAAAAATTTTACGAATCTTACAGATATCTTGATATTAATGGTATCTTAAAAAAAAAGAATGACCAATGGCTAGAAAAGTCATAGTAGAGTGGAGGAAAGATGTTGAGAAAAGGAATAATTTGCTGACAGAAATACCAAAGGTCGAACAGTTTGGGCATTTTTCCAGGGGAGTAATAACTGCTTATGAAAAATATAACCCAAGTATAGGTTGATCAGATCTTAACAAAAATGTTAAAACATTTAAAGCTATCTAAGAGTTAAGACACAAGAGAGGTTGAAAATATTGGTGGACAATCTTACTATTCGTTAGTAAAAGAGTAGCTCAAGAGTTGGCTGTGGGTGGTGATGACTAGTTGCCTTTTCTCTAGTCTTACACTGCTAAATTAGGGACAGCTAGCGCAGATAACCCTCGTGTAGCTTTGCGCGAAGTGAAAAAACAACAACAGCAAACAAACATTATGCCTCACGAGCTTTCGGAGCGACTGCAGTCTTTCTCAGTTGAAATCACAAAATACTTAGGTTGACAAAATGTATAAAGATGCTTTTAGTTGACGCCAGCATTTACCAATATATGTCCTAAATTAATATATTTATTTGTAAAATATAAAAACATTTCTATAGGAATCTATTATAAAAGTGTTTGTGCAACACAAACTCTAATAACAAAAATTACCTTAATCGTTACCAACCCAGTTGTAGAGCGGCATGTCTGAGGACTTATACTGCTAGAACGCAGGTTTTCATACTCGTGATGGACAAAACACAGCGTATTATATAGCTTTGTGCTGAATTACAAACTTAATGGTTAAAACGCCACTATGTCATTTTTATTGCATTTGCTCACAAAGTCTATAATATTTTTCGGATAATTCTTAAATGGATTGCTATACTATCAAACTTCTATATAAAGAGATGTTGTCTTTGCTTTGAGCCTGGAGAACAAATGTTTCTGTCAGACACGTGATTCGTTTGAAACCGAGCTAGATGGCAGCCACACGAACACATAGTTTCTCACAGACAAACTTGTTGGTATCAAAAAATCTCTTTCATTCAATTAACTTTTCAGAAAAAAACCCAGATATTATAGCAGCTAATCAGATAATAAATCGATCCACACAAGTAAAATCTTATAGGTTGGAAACAACAACAGAATACTGTACTTTGGTATTAACTGGTGCAAGTGAACAGCAACAATATTGGGACTGACATACAACTTGCGATACTTTAACAAAAATGAAAACAATACTACATGGTACAAAATAGATCAGAAACTCTTCAGAAGAATATTTACAACTTAGATATTAGAAACAGATGAATGACAAAACTTTAAGATACAATATAATAACTGCACAAATAATCTTCACACAACACAAGTTAGGTAACACAGGTTTTTGATTTAAATAAGCAATGAAACTATAAGAAAAAACGTATGACAAAAGTTCAGTAATATAAACAAAACAATAATAATTCTTAACACAAACTGTAGAACAGTACGAATGAATGTAAGTCTGTTTTGGAAACTGTGGTTATATTAAATAATGTTACGCCTGGAAAACTAATAGATCGTTTATTTATATGTGTATATTTTACTGTTTGTACACGTGGGTAAATGAACTAACTGCGATATCTTTGTGCAAAATAGACAAACGTATCATTTGTAAGTGGTGTCCATATGACAGTAACGAAAGACAAACATATAACTTTCTAACTGGTTTTCACGTGACAGTGATATTAGATACGTATATATTTTTCCAATGGATGTCTGTGTAGTAGACACTAAAGAGAAATATGTTACTGTCTAAAGGGTGTCCATATGGTACGGGTGAAAAGAAAAAATATAACTCTGTAACCGATGCTCACGTTACAGTGATAAAAGACAAACATATCGCCTTCTAGAGAGTGTCCATGTAACAGTGATAACGGTCTTGCTATTCTGTTGGATACAATTAAGAATTTTTTCCTGAACATATAAGTCATTTATTGTGTACGTGTATATGTCTCAATAGAGCATTTACTAGGCTTGAAGACAATTAATTTTACCAAACATTTGATAAACCTAACTATTGTTAATTTTAAGAAACATGTAGTAAATTTAGTTATTGTTAGAATTCAGAAACATTCAACAAACTTAACCATTGTTAATATTACGAAACATCTAAACTGATCTTAATAACTTATAACATAAAGAATACCTTTTAAATTTAACCACTACTAATATAAAGAAATATCTAATATACCTTAACATCACAGAATAGTTAATAAGCAAGAAACATCCATAATACTAGTTATTAATATTAGGGAACATCCAGTTGATTATATATTATTTAATACTAACCTTTAACAAAACCTGCTAACAACATAACCGCCAATGGTGAAATATCATACGGGTTAATATGAAGCAAGAATCGTTGGTTATTCAGTGTAACCAAATTTCCGTATTAATTTTCCAATTAGAGTTGTTGATTGTACAAACCCACAACCTTATAATGTTCTATATACATATATATATATATCTACTCATTATTTGTCTATTCCTGTTAAATGAGCTGATGGAAATTATGTTCTAGCCTTACCTTCCTGAGATGTGAGTAACGTAGGTAAAGTGATGCGACAAGGTGTAGTTAGAACTGATTGCTTTCCTTACCTAAGGCCGACTACTTTATACCTGCATGGAATGGCTGCAGTACCATCACGTCAGCACAGTGCTGGAGAGAAAAGCCTGGCGCCCGTGTTTCTCGCGTTAATTAGACTGTGCTTGTCACACGATCCACTTCTCTGTTCATGTACCAAAGTGAAGTAGTTATATTAATGAATTTCCAACTTTTTCTTATCATATTGTACGTATTTACAGAGTGCAATAAGTTAATAATAACTGGTTGAACAATAACTGTCAGTCCATAGTTTACATCTTTTACTTTTTAAATATGGTTTTAATGTTGCTAGTAACTATTAATGATAACATCTGATACTTCCGCTGGACCTTCATTATTTAAAACGCGCAAATTAAGCATAATTTATTTTTTTTGGTTCTTTCTCTTATATCCAAGTGTGATGTTGCCAGAAATACCAATATGTATATTTCGTTCTGTAAGGTTCGTTTGAAATATTATGTTTTGTTCTTATTTCTCAACTGCAGCAGCGGCTCACAGAATAGCTCTGAATTTGATTTTTTTGTTTTCAAAGTACAAACTTTTAGCTTATTGCTCCGTAATCTCTTGACCGATTTGAGATCTAATTACAGTTTTGAACTCAGGATGTTTAACTCTTTCCATTGATTTTGCAACATCCAAGTTCTCTTGGATTAATTGATTCCAATTCTGCCTAAAAGAATTTCAAATTGCCTCGGCTGCTGAGGATTCTATCTCTTTTTTTTTGTCTTGGAAACGTGTTAATGACCGATGATCTCTAACATCTATTGATAACAAATCAAGTTCTTACAATAATATCTCAAACAAATGATATTTATCATGGCTTGAACTCTATATGTTTACCGGATTATAACTTATAATATGTAAAACATATATATTCTGCATAATTCTCGATACATACGTGCTGGATTGTAACATATAAAATAAAGAACATATCGCGTTCTACATGATTCTACATACTTATCAGATTGTAACACATAAAACAAAGAACATATCGGGTTTGTAGATGATTTTCTGGTAGAGGTATTTAGAGGACGACGGGTTTGTATATATTGTTGTTTGATAAAATATGTGCATACTTACATTATGCGGTCATGATTTAGTTCTTTGTGATATTTTTCGGTACTTATTATATCCTACAAGTATATTAATTTATAATTATTTTATTATCATTTTCTTTAGCATTTTAACGATAAAAATAAGAACCTTTTACTTATGGCAGTACCATAAAGTTGGTACTGTGTTGAAATTAGATGTTGTTCGGTGGTACTTGTATTAGTTTTATACTAATATGTGTATGACACAGTAATGATTTTCATTTCGACCTAATGCATACATAAAACGTCATATTGGCTTTCGTTCTGATAGAATGCATATATCAGTCAGTTTAAACTTAGTAAATTTTTGTTTCACCACCAGTGCTCTATTTATGGAGCCAATAAGGCTCAGTGGTAAGTCAGAAGGCTCAAAACGCAAAACAACAGTAACAAACAAAAAACAGTTTCGTTATTCGTGATGTGTACAACACATACAACCTGTTGTGTAGCCTTGTACGTAATAGAAAATAAAGAACACAAAATGCCTACTGACGACTGTTAAAGGTTAGAATAATAAAAAAACAACGAGAAAATAATCTAATTTAATAAATAAAACAAACAACAAAAATTTATCATCGATAAAATATCAAAAAAACGAAAGTTTATTTATTATATAAAATATTTTTTCGGACAAACTGATATGAAATGTCTTTTAATTTTTATTATTTTAGATCCGTGGTTTCCTCATCACATCAGTGACTTGGACTACTGCACTCATATTATGACCAAGTATGAGCCAGAATTGGATAATGATCATCCAGTAAGTCTCTTTCTGTATGGACACTTCTTAAATTTTAATATAAGGTTAACAGAAGTTAACCTGGAGATGACCTAAGAAGGTCGAAACGTTGTTCTGTATTTTGTTTTAACTAAAGTGCTTAATACCTATACCAGCCGACTTGAGAATACATTTTCATTTCAAGTGAGCTTCTCGTCATCACGAAGTATTTTGCTTTCAAAAGAGAAATTAAAAACAACAGAAAACCAGCTAAAGGAAATATCATAATTATTCAACTTTATTTTAGTAGATAAATTTAAAATGTTATTGTTTCATTGTGTTTCATAAGCAGAATATTCAAGCAGGGCTAGACAAGAGCTGCTAATACAAAATAATATAAACAGCTACGACGAGAACAGTAATGAGGCAAAATACATAGACAGATTACTATATAGTTATTTAAACAGTTTACTATATAGTTATTTAGACAATATCAGTTTGGAAGAGATCTGGTTTGTAAAATATCTAAGCTTACTAATACAAAAACTGTATTAAGACCTAATACTCTCTGTTAACATTTCTGTTGGTAATAAACGATCAAAATAATTAGTTAATACTTGCCTTGGTGGTCTGTTTCAATCCTATATGATACTCTAATAACAACTGAAACTGTTTTATTGTTTAATGAATAAAGTACAAAAGGTTTGTTTTTTTAATATGCACAATGATTATGAAGAACCTTTAAAATGATTGCGTTTTAAAATTACATGTCCTAGGGAAACAAAATTTAACCAGACGCACATCGAAAATTATTAGTTTTATTCGGGAAAGTTTGGACTTGTTTAAAAAATTATCTTTTATTACATATGTAAATTGCTTTTTTCTCAAAATATCTTTTCCGTTGTTTATTTTCCTTTTCTCGCTTTCAATAACAGGAGATCAGTGAGGTGAGAAAATTCTTGTCAAGGTGCAGGATATTGCAAGGATCAGTTGACTCTGTCCATTAACAATGGGTAACTTCCATTAGAGATAGGCTTAACACGCTGGCTGAAAACACGTCAAGTGTATTTAACATTTTCTGTAACAGCTTTTGAAAAATTCGCTACCAATCTTTCCTAAATAAAACAAAAGGTTTTTAAGACATAATAATTTTAAGTTTGAGACTTACTTTACATTCCCCCTGAACTACAGTGGTACTGTTAGAGTAAAAACTCCATCTAAATATTACTAAATAAAGCAGGCCGGTCGTGGCCTAGTAATTACGTACCTGACTGCAAAACTCGAGATTTTCAGGTTCAGGTCCCGTTGCTGCAAAATTGCACTCTGTACTTTGAGGCCGCGTATAAGTTATAAAACTGACGGTAAAATCCTAACATTCTATTAGAGTAGTCTAAGGGTTGTGGGTAGGGGATGTGAATAGGGACTGTAATTTTTCTAGTCCATCAATTTAAAATGTGTAACGCCTCACACAATTAGCTCTAGTGTAGATTTACGCGAAAACTGTAAGTGAACAAAAAGTAACTCCATCTTTCAAAGTGGTTTTCAATGTACACTAGAAGATTATGAAGAAGGAAAAATAAGCCAATTGTTTGAAAAAAATAGGAGTTTAAAGTAAGTGTTCAAAGCTGCTTAACCCTCTGTTACATTTGTATCGTTTTATTTTGTTTCAATCAAAATCTTTAAAAGCATCTTAACTCTTCACCAAACGATTATATTCGCCTTTCAGGAGAAGTTTGTAGAATTATTCTTATTGTTTCTCTATACCAGTCCGGAAAAGATTTTATAGAATAATCGTGTAAATAAATTTCGAAACTATTAAGAAATGTAGGTGATATACAAACTGAATAATCCAGGTAAAGAAATTTCGAAACTGTTAGGAAACGCAGATAATAAGTAACCTAAAGCTAAATTATTCTGAAATAATTAGAGAAAGTAATGAAAATATTTTTACAGCAGTTCATTGAAACAGATGTTTTTTTTTTTTTTTAGGGGTTCTCAGACAAAGTTTATCGTGCTCGAAGGAAGGAAATCGCCGAAATTGCTTTCAACTACAAATAGTAAGTTTCATTATTTTTCAATAAAACTTTAAGAACAGAACGTATTGCATTAAAATCAATTGGTATTTGTTCTAATTGGTTAGAATACAATATATATATATTTAGCAAAATATAAAGAATCTGTGACAAAAATATATTAATACGTGAAATATAACTTAGCATCTCTTTGGTTGCAGTTCATTACATTTTTGGTGTTTACTTATTTATATTATTCCCCTTTATATCTTTCATTGTGAAAAATATGGATGAGCGTGTCTATTCTTGCAGGTAGGCTTAACAATAATTGTTTATTCACTTTTTGTAACTTTATATGATCATACAAACAAACAGTAGAGCAGAGAAAAATTCCTACGTGTGTTCTTCATTACGTATCTTTTTTCTTACCATAATAGTGGAGAAATCGTACCTCGAGTACAGTATACAGAAGAAGAGATTCAAACATGGTAAGCAACATGAAAAGCTTGTTAATACTAAACTAATACAATTTATTGATAAATAACATAAATAGCTTAATACTGGTATAATTAACACGTTGGTTCCCAAGCCTGTTCTGCCGATATTTTCCAGGTTCCCACTGGTCATGTTACAATTACTTTTTTAGGAAGAGTGTATATGTAGCCGTTGTGTCCCAACCAATAAGTGGTTCTTTAAAAAAAAAATAGAGCACGACTCACCGGTGGGTTGTGTAGGAGACGACGTATTAACAAACTGACTGGAAGAAAGGCAGCTAGCCATCACCACACACCGCCAACTCTTGGGCTACTCATTAACCAACAAGAAGTGGGATTGACCGTCACGCTATAATGCACCCACGGCTGAAAGAGCAAGAATGTTTAGTGTGACGGGGATTCGAACCCGCGACCATCAGATTGCGAGTCGGGCGCCATCACCATCTGGCCATGCAGTGCATAATTAAATACATACAGTAATATTAAAAATATATCTCTATATCATACATGCATAATAAATCAATTACATTCATTTGAAAAAATCCCTTTTCTTCTGTTAACTTCAGATTTCTATGTACATCTAGTGCTTAAATTAAACACAACCAAAATCTGTGTGAATGGCATATTTTCTTTCATAATTATCCAAATTCCAGTTTTTATGATGTTCCTCAGTCTTAATTCCCAAAATGTACACAAAAGTTACGCGTTTCGAACTTCTAAATTAGTGAAGGTAAAGAATGTATTAATAATAAGTTGTATTTTTACCAAGATTGCTACCTTGTTAATATTTAAGAGAAATGTGAATGATGTTCTCTACATATTTTGATGACCTGCTGTAAATCAGGGACTTAGATGATAGAAAAATATACTGATAATAATTAATTTTATTATAAAAATGCATTATGGGCAACTTTACTTTCAGAAGTGTAAGATTTTGATTTCTTAGACCATTCTACGAGATTAGACCAGTTTGGGAAAATTAACTTCTTCACATTAGAACACTTTATAAACAAGAAACAGTTTTAGCATAAGATAATAGTTTTATAACACAGTAAAAAGGAAACAGTCATTTTTTGTATCATATGGTCAATTATTGTACGACTGCTTAATACCTACTGGTAGCAAAAAAAAAACGACTGGCTAATGAAATGACAACAATAATGGGTGTATAACTGCGTTTGTGAACTCTGCTATTTTGTAAACTATTTATAAGTTGAATTATAATCCACATAGATTTGTTTTCATTTTAAGCAGTTTGATTATTGAACGTCTAAAAACGAATAATCTATAATTTTCCGACAGTCTTCTAGTTAAAGTAACATGACTCTGTGCTTTAATAAATATATTATTTTTATTGTTGGGTTTTTCACTTTCAACTACAGATGTCAGGACCAAAGTATAACAATATATATAATAAATAGTGCATTTATTGATGTAGTTATTCCTTACGTTACACTAACTTATGAAGAGCCATTCTGATTGAGACATTCTAATAAGTGAATTGTGACTATCGCATATTTTTCAATACAACTGCTTATCTGATTAAGTGGAATTACTCTTAACTAAATGTATTTCAAGTGTTATCCTGTAGTCCTTACTATTAAACCTCACATAATGTAGTGTCTTTGGTTCACTCATTATGCAGTACAGCAGTGCACTATTTCGTTTAATGATTGTATATATGTATGTGTGTGTGTGTTAAATATTTCTTTTCTTTTTCATGAAATTTGAAATTGAAAAGTGGAATTTGTGACATAGAAGGCTAATGCATTTCTTGATTGGTTGTACCCTATGCTGTGGACTGCAGTTTCGCCTGTTCAAGACTCATCGACACAGCTTAGGTCGGCAAATCAAAGAAATGCCATTAGGCCTCTTATATTGGTAAGGTACATTTTTAATATGTATGGTGTTTAGAATATATTTTGCTATATGGTGAAGTAAAACAAACCAAAAACACCATAGATAGTGTAATATTCTATCGTTACTTTTGAACCATTTTCAACAGGAGAACCGTGTACCAGCAGATCAGTCACTTGTACCCTACGCACGCCTGTGAGCAGCACATTAAAGTGCTCCGCTTGTTGGAAAAAGAGTGCGGCTACGAACCTAACAACATCCCGCAGTTGGAAGACGTCTCCAGATTTCTGAAAAGTGAGTTTTAAACATTCTAACATAAAATAAACTGCAAAGTGATTTTGAAGTAGCCCTTAACCTCAAAATTACTGCATCCTTTAAAGTAGCCTTACAAAAGTTTAATCAGTGATTTTTTCCTTACAAAAGTTTACAATAGAAAAGACAAGGTGAGGGTTCAAAAGATACTGTAATATTTCCCTGAAGTATTTTATCACTGGTTTTTCATATCATACAGAATTATAAAATCTTATGATTGAAAACAAGAAGAATATATAACAATATGACCACTTTATGTGTGTTATATCCAGTACCGAAGAAGCCCATATGCACAACACAGGGGCTCATCAGGTCGGTTAGGATACAACAGACACAGTAGTGATCGAATCTCTATCTACCTTATCAAATTTTATGAAGAACAATTATTATGGGATGAAGTTGATTAAATGTGAGTTTTATTAATTATGAGTGAGTAATTTAGCATTCAGAATTAAGTACTATATTTCAATAAGATTTAATATGTTACGTCTTTATTTAAAATAGTGCTGCCCCCAGTGGTACAGTGGTATATCTGCGGACTTACACACTAAAAACCGGGTTTGATACCCGTCGTGGGCAGAGCATAGATAGCTCATTGTGTAGCTTTGTGCTTAATTCAAAACAAACAAACAGTAAAACAATGCTCTCACACACCACATTTTTATAGATGACGTAGCAAACTGTTTACATTACATATTATATTTGTTATCGATGACCTACTATTACTGTTATTAAAGGTGTTTTGTTTTCATTAAATTGTTCTGTAAGCAATATGTGAACGAATGTATAGAAGAAGAGATCACTGTTGACACACCAAAAGATGAAACGATAAAAAATTAATGTTCTGTAATCATAAAATATGTGAACGAATGTATGGAAAAGATCACTGTTGACACGACGAAGGATAAGACGATCGAGAACCAATGTTCTCCGATCATACAACTTGTGAACGAATGTGTAAAAGAGTTAAATGTTGACACGATAAAGGAGGAACGATCAAGAACCCATGTCCCATAATCCCAGAGTATGTGAATAATATGTATAGAAGAAAGATAATTGGTCTTTGGTGAAAGTCACTCAAGGAAAGTAAAAAACTTATTTGAATAAGAAGATAGTTGAGACATTGTAAAAGCACAAATGAAAGATCAGTTATTTCATCATAGGAAACGATAACTTCTTTCACCTGTCGGACAATTTGGCAAGCTATATAAGATATTTGTTTCTATTTGAATAAGTTATGAGCTACTTTACCTTTAAGATATCCAGTAGAATTCTCGCTGCATGATAACAACTTAAAGTTATTTGAAATCTCATTGTGTCGGTACAAGTTGATTTGTAATTGTCTATTTCACACATTCTTTGTAAAGCATAGATCAGAAAGCTAGACAGGGGCCATTTAGTATTATCTTAATAGGTACATATTGTGTTCATTTTCAGTTGCGAATTTTATAGATGTAAAAAAGGCAGAAAATACAAAAAGAAATGAAATTAAAAGAATACAGTTAACATGAATTGTAATTAAAACATTCTTTATCCGTAGTTATCTCTTACTTGGGCCCGGCATGGCCAAGCGTGTTAAGGCGAGCGATTCGTAATTCGAGGGTCGCGGGTTCGCATCCTAGTCGCGCCAAACATGTTCGCCCTCCCAGCCGTGGGGGCGTTATAATGTCACGGTCAATCCCACTATTCGTTGATAAAAGAGTAGCCCAAGAGTTGGCGGTGGGTGGTGATGACTAGCTGCCTTCCCTCTAGTCTTACACTGCTAAATTAGGGACGGCTAGCACAGATAGCCCTCGAGTAGCTTTGTGCGAAATTAAAAAACAAAATCTCTTACTTTTTGTAAATTTTAAAATCTCACACCAAACAGAAACAACCACACATTTCGACCAAAATTAACTAACAACCACTCAGTGCTCGTCAAAATAATCAAACGTAAAACGTATACCTTAAGTTAACCTAAACGTCCCCCGCTGGTACAGTTATAAATCTTCGGATTTACAACACTAAAATCAGAAATTCGATTTCCCTCGGTGGACTCAGCAGATAGCCCGATGTGGCTTTGCTATAAAAACACACATACACACACACACACATATTAACCTAAACGCTAATCATGATAATGAACCAGAAAATCGATATCTTAAGTTAATTACAGCAATGAAGTACAAACAGAAGTTACTGGTTCACATTAACATGAGGTTTCACAAGATGAAAAGTTAAAATGTATTTCATTCTTTATGCACGTACATGGGTAGGTCAGACGAGTGTTTGTTTCGAATTTCGCGCAAAGCTACACCAGGGCTGTCTGTGCTAGTGGTCCCTAATTTAACAGTGTAAGACTAGAGAGAAGGTAGCTAATCATCACCACCCACCGCAAACTCTTGGGTTACTCTTTTACCAACGAATAGTGGATTGACCGTCACATTATAACGCTCCCACGGCTAAAATGGCGAGGGTGTTTGGTGTAACGGGGATTGGAACCCGCGACCCTTGGATTACGAGTCGAGTTCCCTAACCACTTTGTCATGCCGGACCCTGAGTCGGATTAATCTACTATTCTTGCGATATATAAAAATATACTTATACCGTTATAGAGCCACTACTTGTGGTGTTTAATATTTTCTATTTATTCCACATTCTTCTGATGAAGCATTAGCTTTTTTGACTTGAAATAGTCGCATGTAATGACTTCTGTTGACATTTTGTAATTAGAATCTCGAAGTCTTAGTGCTACTGTCAAGTTTTGTAGGGTGGATTCTTTGCAGTAGGTTTATGTGACTTGTTGGTTATAAAATTGAGGAAAAAACAAACAGCAACACAATCCACTTGTTTTAAAATAATATATTAAAATAACTCAAACGTTTATGCAAATGTTTTGTGGATTTTATGTAAACAGCCATGCAGTTGTTTAAGCTATATTCCATACAAAATACTTTACATTCAGGAACGGCCTGGGCCATATTCCTCGCAAGGTAAATCTTACCTATAGAAAAAGCTACGGGTCAAGTGAAACTATTTCTGTTACAGATTCTTGGAAACTGTATTTTCAATACGGACTGGTATGGATATTAAAACATTAATTAAAATACAGTACAGAGCAACGTTTCGACCTAAGAAGGTTAAAAAGTTGTTCTATTCTTTATTTTAATTAAAGGTTTAATACCCATACCAGTCCGTATTGAGAATACATTTTTGCTTCAAGTGGGTTTTTTGTGATTACGAATTCTTGGAAACTGTTATCCATTAGGAGAGGTTTCTCAGCACAGGTTGTGCCAAGTGCGATCCAACGGATAACGTGTCCGACTGTGGATCTGAGGTCCCGTGGTCCGTGTGTGTATGTGTTTTTTTTTATAGCAAAGCCAAATCACGTTATCTACTGAGTCCACTGAAGGAAATTGAACCCTTGATTTTAACGTTGTAAATACGTAGATTTACAGCTGTACCAACGGGGGGCATATCGTTACCAACTCCTAGTTGATTTTAGCTTAATCACCGTGGTTCGTATCTCGTAACCATCAAAAATGAATAAAAAAATCGCGCTTTGCACTTTGGAATCGTGCGTGCGTTTTAAGAGTGACAGTCAAATATTACTATTCAGTCTAATCTATAACTTTAAAATTAGGACTACCACAGACAGAGTTTCCGTAACTTTTTGTGAAAATCAGCAGTGAATACAGGATAAGCCCCACAAACGTTCTCGACAATGATTAAAAGTTCTGAAAAGCTAATTCAAAAAACTCAAAGCTTACGCCGGCAGTAAAAGTTATTTTACTACTCATTCTGAAAGATTAGCTTTTATAAACACTGAAGAACATGAGCTTGCCATTGAAATATGTATTGTCTGATTGCAGATACACATTTTAACTTGTTATAAAATTCTGAAAATATGTCTTTATATTAGGGAGATCAGGCTTTACTGTGCGACCAGCTGCTGGTCTTTTGACCGCACGTGACTTTTTGGCAAGTTTGGCATTCCGAGTTTTTCAGGCGACTCAATACGTACGCCATAGTTCTTCCCCCAACCATTCACCTGAACCGTAAGTTTGATTTCTTTCTTCTAGTTTTTGTATGATAACAGTAAGTAATCAGAAACCGCTTTCGAGTCTAGGAACATATTTATCACATCATAAAGAATATTTAAGCGAGTCTAAAGCTACAAAAACAAGACAAAGTTAACGTAAGTCGACTGTTTATCATATATTTTTTACTATTTTTTGCTTAAACAAATAAGATATATCCATTCCGTGCAGCATTTATTATATAACAGTATTATAGAAGTATAGTGAATTATTTTTATTCTCTAACTTATTGACTGTATTCAAACGTTCCTGAGTTACAAGACCAACAAATGTTAGTAATCGATGTAAATCCATGAGCCGATAAAACTTTTAGTTAGTTCTGGTGATGAGCAATACGATAACAGGATACATCAGTGGCTCCATTTGTTCTCTAAACACAGTGACTGTATCCATGAGTTGCTGGGACACATTCCTATACTTGCTGATCCAAGTTTTGCCCAGTTTTCCCAGGAAATTGGGCTTGCTTCTTTGGGCGCTTCTGACACGGACATAGAGAAATTCGCTACGGTAAGAAAACTTTGTTGTCATTCAATGGTAAAACTTTGGATACTTGTTGCATAGGTGTTATACGGTAAGAAAACTTTGTTGCGATGTGGTTTTTACATTACGAGTATTAGATAATAAGAATAAAATATTAATTAGAATTAACAAGTTATCTGAAAAGTTATATGTTTTGTATATTTAATGTATATTAGTGAATGTGGGGAGAGTAAGACGAGCAATAGATTAGCGTGTCCAACAATCAAATTATATTATCACAAAAACAATGACAACAGTAAATCGCTCTATGCACTTTGGGATTGCACGTGTGTTATAAGGTTAAATCTCATTATTTGGTTAGGTCACAGTAGTCAAAGAATCAAAAGGTATGAGCTGTTGACTACTTGACTTCCCTGTAGTCTATCAGTCCTAAATTAGGAACGGCTAGCACAAATATTCCTTAAGTAACGCTCGACGAATATCAGAAAACTGTTAGAAGATTAAATTGTGTAATTGTGATTACACTTCGAATTGGTCAGAGCCAGTAGACGTTTTGAAACTTTTTTGAATCGAGTGTAACGTTTGAATTTGTGATCAAATATTACGTTTTTGAGTTCATATCATATTAAAAAGGCCAGTAAAAGTACTGGGATGCTTTATAATTGAAATAGGAAAATGTATGTTTACATTAGCTTTAGAATATTGCAAGATCCAGATGCGGGCAAGATACCAAACATCCAACAGCTCTTTGAAAGCCTGAGCACGGGAGACCGTGATCCACTAAAGAAGGCCATGATGGAAGTCTTGGAAAAAAATAGTTCGCTTTGATAGTGTTATACAATTTTATATTTGTTTCTACCGTCTTTCTACACTAATGGTGAAACATAGATCCAAGCTTATTACCTTGTAGTATGATGTATATTACTACCATGAAACTAATAAGTACGTATACAACAAGTCAGACTGTCAGAGTTATCCAAAATGGCGCTAATGGAATCTTAAATCTTTTTGAGGACGAGTTAGACAGTATTTTAATATTCATCATGTTAGCCTAAAAGCACCGTATTCGGAATTGTCTTTCTGATGAATGCTTTAATCTACACACCAAGGAAGGTATTGGGATTACTGTGCAAAAAATGACGAGATCTTGTTGGTTAGTGTCTGATGTGGTTTAATTTTGTCAGATTTATTTCTATAGTGAACGCTTTGATCTACACGCCAAGGATGGTATTTGAAACTCTGTACAAAAAACGACAAGATCTTTTCGATCATTTTTTATGTTTTGTGATTTTGACAGAAAATAATGTTCGTCTCTACTGTGCAAGACTCGTTACTGTTCACACTAAACAAGACGATAATATGACAATCACTGTTTCAGATCTTTATCACATAGAACTCATTCATGGTTTTGGGACGGATTTCTCTACACAGTGGAAAAATATGAAAAGCCTTGATGGAGGAATAAAGAAACTCCACCCAAAAACTCATATCTGAGCTATGATATACCTACATGGGCACTTTAAAACCGGTAGCGATGATATCCCTACATGGGTACTTTAAAACCAGTAGCGATGATATATCTAGGAGCCTTTGGAGCAGTTTCATATTGATGTATTATGTGTTTCTTTGTTTTGAATTTCGTTTCAAAGCTTCTCGAGATGCGATAATGATTTGATGTGATGGAGATTCGAACCCACGACCTTCAGATTGCAAGTCGAACGCTCTAACCACCTGGCCATGCCGGGCCTATGCATTATTATTTTGTTTTAAAGAGACAGCAATTTCACTTTTATTGATGATATTCGAGTTATAATTTAGCTACTTGAAAATATTATGACGAAAATTTGCTGATCCTGAATTAATTTTGTCCTGCATAATTTAATCACACATTGATGTTTTTAAGCCTACGTTCATTGTTACAAAGTTATTTTGTTATAAAATTAACCAGTTTTAATTTATTGAACTGTCTTTTAGTTAACCTATAAGCAAGCTTGAATAATTTCTAAACAGGAATGATTTCATAGTATAATAAATGTTATTGGTAATGTAATAAAAAGTAATTTTTCTATAAATAATTACAATAATACGTTCTCTCTGTTTACGTAACTGTTGCATTTCAAAGACAATGGTTCAATTTTTTATTTATAAAAGAATAAATATGCTAACAAAAGATAAAAATTAATATCACTATGGGCAGTGTGTCACAGGTATTATAATAGTATCTTTCATTTCCTCTCGTCTTTTATAACTGCTCACGGAAAAAAAAGTAGCCATTTATTTGCTATCCTAATTCATAAATAATGTTTAATGTAATGAATTTTTGTTTTGCATGCCGTTGTACTAATTACTTTGTTCACTACAAGCATATGCTTCTCAAATTGGATTTCAAACTGTGTTAACGTCTTCTTACTTGGAATATTTTTCGATTAATATACCAATTATCAATGTACCGCAAATATTAATATATGTGTATTTGTTTTTCGACAGCTTTACTGGTTTACGGTGGAGTTCGGATTGTGTAAGCAGAACGGTGAGATACGTGCGTACGGTGCAGGTCTTCTTTCTTCTTATGGAGAACTGAAAGTAAGGAGTAGATGTTGACGTTTGTAACTAAGCACAAAGCTGCACAATGGGCTATCTGTGCTCTGCTTACCACGGATACCGAAACCTGGTTTTTAGCGCTGTAGGTCCGTAGAAATGTCGCTGTGCAACTGAGGGGGGGGTAAGGAGTAGAACGATGAGATATGTGTTCCGAATAGTTTTTCTTATTACTCAGAGCTCTTTTTTTATGTTATGGTGAAATGAAACCAACAGAATTTGTAGTCTGAATCTTTGCCACTATTAATGTTTACCAACTTAATTTAACATTGCACTTTGTAAAACAGCTGTGTCTGTTGTAAAAGGCCCGGCATGGCCATGTGGTTAATGCACTCGACTCGTAATATGAGAGTTGCGGGTTCGAATCCCCCACACACTAAACTTGCTCGCCCTTTCAGTCTAGGGTGCGTTACAATGTAACTGTCAATCCCACTATTCGTTGGTAAAAGAGTAGCCCAAAAGTTGACGGTGAATGGTGATGACTAACTGCCTTCCCTCTAGTCTTACACTGCTAAATTAGGGACGGCTAGCGCAGATAGCCCTTGAGTAGCTTTGCGCGAAATTCAAAACAAACCGTTGTAAGAATAATTTTAAACTCTCAAGGAACTTTAAGTGTAGAAATTAGGGTGCAGACTGATAGAAAGTCATCACGTGAAGTTGTGAATCCTACTCTTCATTGTTTGCTTCGATTGGCTTGTTTTTTTCTGTGGATGAAAAGTGGCTGTCGGAGATAATACGAGAGAGTCTGACTAGTTGATCTGTGCATGATTCTATTTGTGGTGGAAATATTATTATGATGTCGATCCGACTGGTTATATAATCTGCTTGTGGCTAGAGTGATATTATAGTGTGGAACTGACTGGTTGATTTGTACATGACCTAATTATGAAGTGGATATATTTATTGTTTGAATCTAACTAGTTGATTTGAAAATGATACAGTTGTGACGAAGAAAGTATTATGGCGAGAGTGTGGCGTTGGTATTTCGAGCCAATGACAGAGGAGGTGGTATTATATGTATATTATATGTAGGCCTGGCAAGTTGCTTTACGTCATCCACTTGCAGTAGATGCATTATTGTGGTAAAGGAATGGCTAATTAGTTTGTACATAATCCGCGTGTTGTGGGAATAGTATCGTGGTGTCAGACTCAACAGTTAATTTGTACACGAAGTACTTGCAGCTGGGCTGGGATATAACTAGTTGGTTTTTGCACCATCCACTTGTGGCGAGGGTAATATTACTGTTTGGGTCTCATTAGTTGTGGAACGTATAGTATCATGCCGTGGGTCTTATCAGTTCTGTACATGATCTACTTGTGGCGGAAGTAATATTATGGTGTGGGTCTGGCTAGTAGGTTTTTACATGATACACTTGTTATAATTAAGAGACTTATTGCTTGTAATATTATAGCACTCTACACAACGGGGGCAGGGATCTTACTCTCTTCTGAATGATAGTGTACCAAATCATGCCATATTCTGCTTGCATAAACTACAATGGTTTGAGACAAAGTTGCCAAAAACATTTTTAATCTATACGTCATTTTTGTCCAACCACTTTGGAACGTTCATTGAAAACCAGAAAAGACATGCTCAGAAACTCTCAGAATACTCGGTAACACTTTGCAAGAGGGGTGGCGGTTTATTCCACCACAAACTTATTAATGGTATCTGTTACAAAGATTAGGGTGTAATTGACGTCAAACGTTCGCCTATTCGCTTTTGAATGAAAGTTTAGTAGCGAGAGGCGAATACATTCTTAAGTTGTAGCGTTCAAAAGTTTTGGGAAATATAGCATTATAGTGTAGGTGTCAATCTAGAAAAATATTTCAATGAAACTCTATCAAGAAGTTTTTGTCTGAACGTCAACGATTGAAGATATTTTTATTAATTATGAAAAAAATTCTAACTATTAAATATAGATATATATTTCGCATGAAAAGGTAAATTTTGTTCATTAACTAATTGAGCACTTACAGTGTTCTCAAAATGCCTGTTTGAAACACCTTGCGACTTTCAATGGACTAAAAAGTGAACAGTTGAATGAATTTCTGAATCTTTATGAGAAGGTTGAGCTCAATGTTAAAATAGTGTATCTAAGTATATAAGTTTGTCTGCATGCCAAACCATAAATGTTCTGAAGTCTATTGTTTTGTCCCTGATTAGCACGCTCTCTCTGGAAAACCACAGCTCTTGCCGTTTCAGCCGGAAGAAACAGCAGTCCAACCTTACCAAGATCAAGATTATCAAGACATTTACTACGTGGCCGAAAGTTTTGAAGATGCTAAAGAAAAGTTTAGGTAGTTAAGTGTAAAAAATAAAACACTGAGTTTCTGATACCCTAAAATAGGTTAAAACTGTAAAGTAAATATACACTAAAATAGGTAAAAACTGTAAAGTAAATATACACTAAAATAGGTAAAAACTGTAAAGTAAGTATACACTACGGTAGATCAAAATTTTAAGTAAGTATACACTAAGATAGGTCAAAATTTTTAAGTAAATATACACTAAGATAGATCAAATTGTTAAGTAAGTATATACTAAGATAGGTCAAAAATTTTAAGTAAGTAAACAGTAAGATAGATCAAATTGTTAAATAAGTATATACTAAGATAGGTCAACATTTTTAAATAAGGATACACTAAGGTAGGTCAAATTGTTAAGTAAGTATATACTAAGACAGGTCAAATTGTTAAGTAAGTATATACTAAGATAGGTCAACATTTTAAATAAGGATACACTAAGGTAGGTCAAATTGTTAAGTAAGTATATACTAAGATAGGTCAAAATTTTTAAGTAAACAGTAAGATAGATCAAATTCTTAAGTAAGTATATACTAAGATAGGTCAACATTTTTAAATAAGGATACACTAAGTTAGGTCAAATTGTTAAGTAAGTATATATTAAGAGGGGCCAAAAATTTTAAGTATGCACTAAGATAGGTCAAAGTTTTTGAGTAAGTATACATTAAGATAGGTAAAAAGTTTGAAGTAAATATAAGTCTCCCCTTAGTACAGTGGTGAGTTTACGAATTTATAACGCTAAAATCAAGGGTTCGATTCTACTCGGTAGACTCAGCAGATAGCCCTGTTTGGCGCTGCCATAAAAACACGTGCACATAAGTACGTATAAACAAAAATAGGTCAACTGCTTTAAGTAAGTATACATTAAGATAGGTAAAATGTTTAAGTAAGTATATACTAAGGTCAAATTATTAAGTAAGTCTCTGGGTTTAATGTTGTAATGTTGCCATGTCATATATTGTTCAAATTATATACAATTAATAAACGTGTGTAGCATACGTTCACATCAGACAGGTTTAAAATGTATAAATAAATCTAAACAAAACGTATATATATATGAATAATGAATCTTATTTACGCAATAATATGCCAGTTTTGTTATTTTTTATATTTGCTTTTTACGAAATATGAAAAGCAATGCTAAAATAATGTATTGTTTTTGTAATATGAATAGTTGTTAATCATTGTTTATAATAATGTGTTCCAAATTTAGCAACTAAAGCGTTCTTGTTTATAAACACGTTTTTGTTTGCTTGTTTCTGATGTTCGCGCAAAGATACACAAGAAGTACCTGCCTTATTTGTCTCTAATTTTAGACTGTTAAACTACATATAAGATATTCAGTCTAAAGTTCCTATCGACAACTTTTGAGTTACTTTTGTGTAATTGAATAGTGTACTTGAGTCTCTCTGTCTTATAATGTCCATACGATCTCTAAGTGCGAAGCGCAATTTTACGGTGAAGGGGCCCACAGATTCTCAGATCCAAATTTCAGGGCTTTAGTGATCTGCGAATAAAGCTAACGTAACCGAGAAAAACAAATAATTCTAAAGAATGACGAAGCTTCATACGATTGCGAGCTGCAATGAAAAAAAAAACCCAAAAAAAACAGGAGGTAAATGAATGTTCCCCGTAATAAAAATTAAAATCCTGACTGAAGAAGTTGGCCTCATACAGAACCTGCACATTTAAATTGAATATTAATATGAGGTCAAATGATCAGATATACACATTTTAAATAATGTTCATCTAGCAAACTATGTGGTCATACGACTTGAATTTCTGTTATTCAGTCCCTAAGAAAATCAGGTATTTCTATCACCATAACATGTCGCTCATAGTGGTGGCATATATATATATATATATATATTTAATAGCATATGTATTGGAATTGCACTATATATATATATATATAAACCTATTTGGCAAAAATCACCGTAGGAAATTATTTGCGATTACTTTGCACAAGAAGCGGACAGAATGATGCAAAACTGTCCTGAAGGAACACGCAAAACAAAACTATTCCATTGGTTAAGTGTACAGTTTCCTAATGAGAGTCTTGTAAGTTGAAACATGTTTATGTGTAAAAACACAAAACATACTGTTGAAACCTGCAAACATCAACATTACAACAAAGTACCTGGGTCAACAGTGAATAATATTTTTCTTCTTTTAGAAATTTTAACAAGTAATTTTCGAAAAAAATAATAAGGCGCCACTACATTACAACAATATCAAGTAACTAATTTGTTAAGTAATTTCAAGTGTTGTGTATTGTTGTGTGACAGCTTGTTTCGTTTGAATTTAATCAGTTAATATCAGTTTAAATCTTTTTAGGCAATATGTAGCCGCTCGTCTTCCTCGAGCTTTTGAAGTCTGGTATAATTCTTTTAGTCAATCAGTGCACATCCTGGACTCTGTTGACAAGTTTGAAGAACTAGCATCCTCTCTCAAGGCAGACGTCACTCGGTTAAACAATGCTGTCAATAAACTTAAAGCACAATAATTACGTGTACAAGAAGTCTCTTGGCGTCTTGTACCTTCGGATATTGATAACGTTTGTAGGGTTGTTGTGAACGTTGGCAAAAGAACAATCTTTGAGTACTTGTTATCTTTTGACTTTGTCAGGACAGGACCTGGTAAAAACTTAGTTAACCAAAGATCATTCCAAAAAAATAATATATAATATATATATTTCATGTAAGACAGGTATTATAGTGAAACAGTTTCATGAAAATCTAACCAAAAAATTATTGTTTGAAATCTGTTTCATTAAACGCCTATTTTTCAACTGAGAGGACTGGAACGACAGCAGTATTTATTTAAATACTGAATGTTTTTCATACTACGAAATTGAGACCTTAAATTTAAATATTAACATCACATCAGAATAGTGTATTGCTCAGTGATGTCGAGAAACCCACTTGTTGAGAAATTTATATGCAAAAACGGCTCGTTTGGATTGAGAAAATATTTTACATAGAAGAGCGAACAACGTTTCGACCATCTTCGGTCATCGTCAGGTTCACAAAGAAAGAGGTAACTGACCTGAAGCTGACCACATGTTGAAAGGGGTTGCGTAACTGTGGGTCGGAATGTAGAGGGCGGTATTAGATGTTTGAATATATAATTTTATATTATTATATTAATATAGGTATAAAGGCGTTCCTTTATATTGGTTTATTTTGGGTTTAAGTTGTTGTATAAGTAAGGCTTCTTTAATTTTGCGTTTGTTTATGTTTGTTTTTTTATTTAGTATTTGAGTGTTTTCTATGGTTATGTTGTGTTTATTTGACTTGCAGTGTTCCAAAACGTGTGAAGGTGACTTTTTATGTTCTTTGAATCTGGTTTCCATTTTTCTACTTGTTTCTCCAATGTAGAAGTCGTGGCAGTTATCACATTGTATTTTGTAAATAATGTTGGTGTGGTGTTTCTCAGTGTAGTTTTTACATAGTATAGACCTCAGTTTTGTGCCTGGTTTTTGAATAAATTTGGTATTAACTGGAATGTCATATTTTGTTACTAATTTTTGCCAAATGTTGGTTATTTGTTTGCTGATGTCAGGAATATATGGTATACAGCAGTATATGGTTTCGTGATTTTTTGATTCATGAGATATATTTACTTTAGTTGGTTGAATTTGCTTTCTGTCTAGGTGTGTGCGTATAATGTTTTCTACGGTTTGTGGAGGAAACTTATTGATGTTAATGAAGTATTGTTTTATTTTGTCTAATTCATCGTTAATTTTATCTGGTGAGCAGGAAGAAAGCAATCAAATATCATTTCTTAACCTCAAAATTACAAGAACCGACACACAAATCAAAACAGAAATCCACCGAAAAATCACCCATACTGGACTATACATTCCTTGGGACTCAGCACATGAAACAAAACAAAAACTCAACATACTAAGAAACCAAATAAACACAGCCATAAAACTATGCTCACCAGATAAAATTAACAATGAATTAAGTAGAACCAAGTAGAAAAATGGAAACCAGATTCAAAGAACATAAAAAGTCACCTTCACAGGTTTTCGAACACTGCAAGTCAAATAAACACAACATAACCGTAGAAAACACTAAAATACTAAATAAAGAAACAAACATAAACAAACGCAAAATTAAAGAAGCCTTACTTATACAACAACTTAAACCCAAAATAAACCAATATAAAGGAACGCCTTTATACCTATATTAATATAATAATATAAAATTATATATTCAAACATCTAATACCGCCCTCTGCATTCCGACACTCAGTTACACAACCCCTCTCAAACATGTGGTCAGCTTCCGGTCAGTTACCTCTTTCTTTGTGAACCTGACGATGACCGAAGAAGGTCGAAACGTTGTTCGCTCTTCTATGTAAAATATTTTCTCAATCCAAACGAGCCGTTTTTGCATATAAATGTATATTGCTGTTTTCTAGATTTGTTTAATTTTTCACTCAGTCTTTACTATATTAAGAAATGTATTCAATTTAAATTATTCAGTTTTCATGATCTTATGTTGATCTTATTCTTGTTCAGTTTTTACCTAGTCCTGTAAAACCGGCCTTTCTGTCTGACTATCAATCTATTTGTGTATCTATTTACACGTATATGCGTATCAATCTGTACCTCGCCATCTATTTATCTCTCTATGTATATGTACTTTGTAACAACGTATATGTTCAGTAATATAAGATCTGTATTCTTGCTATTAATAAAATTAAAATTTGTTATTAATATTCTGCGATAAAAGTGATATTAAATTTCAAAAATATTGTTGTATACATTATTAAATGTATAATATATTATCAAATGTCGTTAACTGTAAACCTATGCTAACAATGTCGGAAAACAGGTCAATAATACTAAGTACAGATTCAACTTGGTGTTTTTCCCTAATCTCTCAAGGAAATTAATCTGTTAGTATAAACGAATTTTTTGTTGTACAGAGCAGTGTTGAAGTATATTAAATATATGATGTTTGGCAAAGCAAAACATGTAGTGTCTTTGTGGCTTACTATTCTAACTAATTCTATACTAGCTGGAATACCCGTAGCCTGAACGGAAATTGTGTAAATTCATAATTAATGAAATCTTATCTTACAAGTAAAAGCTGCTTCCCTTATAGGTAGTTGTAAAAAAACACCGCAAAACATAAAACGTTAAACCGCAAGTTTGCAAGTATCTTTGAATGGACCTAACAAATTTTCATACCTAATTTGGTGAAGATTCATTTACAGGAGGTGGGGTAATGGTAAAAAACGCAAAAATGGCCATGAAAACTCCAAAATGCAAATCTGCAAATTTGTATATACACTAACATGGATCTAATGGACCTTCATACCAACTTTGGTGAAAATCCATACACATCTTGCAAAGTAGTTACGTGGACATACAACAAACAGCAGACAGTACTGTTATATTTATATTTATATTAATTTTCGAGGTATAACACTTCCTAGTGAAATAGTAATATTAACAAGGTCTTGAAACATTATAAGTAATTATTGGTGACAATAAATCAACCAAGATTTGCCGAGTTGGCATGTTTCATTAATATAAGAAACTTACAAAACACAAGTCCCTGCATGGCCCGGTGGGTTAAAGCGTTCGACTCCTACTCTGAGGGTCGCGGGTTCGAATCCCGTTCGCACCAAACATGCTCGCCATTTCAGCCGTATGGGTGTGATAATGTGACGGGCAATCCCACTATTCGTTGGTAAAAGAGTAGCCCAACAGTTGGCGGTGAGTGATAATGACTACTTGCCTTCCCTCTAGTCTTACACTTCTAAATTAGGGACGGATAGTGCAGATAGCCATCGTGTATCTTTACGCGAAAAATCAAACAAACGAAACAGGAAAATGATCAGAAATTTTTTTTTTAATTGAAAAAGAACACTTTTTACGAGACTTAAACTACTCATGCAAAGACCAAGATGTTCTATTTGTAAGTAAGGTTTCGGAAGAGATTCTTAATATCAGAAATAAAAGCGGCACATTTCTCTAGAGTTAACTTTCGAAAAACACTTACCAAAGGTGAAATTTACAAAATTACACGTACAAATAGCATATGAAGTGACAGAATGCTGTAGTTTAAGTTTGAACAGATCTTGAGATGAAACAAAACTGTTAATTTTCTTGGTGATAATTTTTACGAGTAACTTCGTTAGACAATGAAAATTTTCAGAACAAATTTATATTAAACATAAAAATAATAGAAGTACAGTGGTACCACGGTTCTCGAACTTAATCCGTTCCAGAAGGCTGTTCGAAAACCGAATAAATTTTTCCCATAAGAAATACTGTAAATTAAATTAATCCATTACAGACCTCCAAAAATTACGCATTATTAAGCATTTTAAGTAAAAATATTGCTTATTTATACCTGTATAATAATACTTACATGCATAAAGTCAAGCACAAAAACTATAAACACAATAAAAAACAATAAATGAAAATTTAACTGCACTTTATCTGTGCTGAAGACAGCTGATGGCGTAAGTGAAAGGTGGTAAGGAACGTGGAGAGTAGGAGGGTTATTATTGTTTGGAAGGGGGGTCACCTTCCATAAAAACGTCAGGTAACTCTCCTTCTGGGGTTCTTTCTCTTTTCTGTCTCTTTACATCGCTACAGTGAGACTCACTATTTCTCACTAAAAACTTGTATAATGAGAGGTTTTTTTGTCTGCATTTTAAAATGTTTCTGAAGTAAGACATGGCATTGTCATTGAAAAGGTTTGCTACAGTTTTGTCAGGGTGAAAATTTTCCACAAAACTTTGTAACTCTCCCCATTTTCCACACATTTCCTTGATTAGTGAAATAGAAACATCCTCCCTTCCTTCCTCCTCATCTGAAGACACTTCCTCAGTTGCCTTCTGTTGTTGCTCCTTCTGAAGGTCTTGGAGTTATTCCGTGGTGAATTCAGTGTTGTGGTCTTCCACCAACTCCTCCACATCATCACCACTCACATTCAAGCCCATACACTTGCCTAGTGAGACAATATCCTCGACAACAGGCTCAGCCTCAAAGCCTTCAAAGTCTCTATCTGCTACTGAGTCTGGCCACAATTTCTTCCAGGCTGAGTTCATGGTCCTCAAAGACGCTTCCCTCCAGGATTTGTCTATGATCCTCAATCAATGGAGGATATTAATGCGATTTTTCCCGAACTCTCTGAGGGTTAACTCTGTGTCAGAGGTCACTTCAAAGCACCTTTGAAACAGTGCTTTGGTGTAGAGTTTCTTAAAGTTCGATATGACCTGCTGGTCCATGGGCTTAATGAGAGGAGTCGTGTTAGAGGGCAAGAGCTTCACCGTAATAAAACTGTAATAAAACCCATCCTCCGAGCCTGGTGGGTGAGCAGGTGCATTGAGTGGCAATTGTTTTTCCGTGAGGTAATTCTTTACACTTGGGGCAAACACTTCATAGACCCACCCCATAAAAAATTGCCTGGTTACTCATGCTTTACTATTATCCCTCCACATGACATTTAGTTTACTTTTCAGGACATTATTTTTCTTTAAAACCCTCGGGTTCTCAGAATGGTACACAAACAAAGACTTAAGTTTTAAGTCCCCACTTGCACTACTACATAACAATAGAGTTAGCCTATCCTTCATTGGCTTGTGTTCTAGCAGTGACTTCTCCGCCTTGCTAATGTTGCTCCTCTTTGGCATTTTCTTCCAAAAGAGGCCTGTCTCATCACAGTTGAACACTTGTTGGGGAATAAAACCCTCAGCTTCTACATAGTCCTTAAATTCTCTAACAAATTTATCAGCAGCGTCTTTATTAGAACTGGCACCCTCCCCATGTCTCACTACACTATGTATGCCACTTCTCTTCCTAAATTTTTCAAACCACCCCTACTAGCCTTAAAGGCATCACTTGTATCAGCACTCGTTCCAGGGGTGTTTTTCAGGAGGTCAGCATGCAACTGCTTTGCTTTCTCACAAATGATGGTCATTTGATGGTCATTAACGATGGTCATAAATGCTATTACCAGCTAACTGTTTTTCGTTTACCCAAATCAACAACAGTTTTTCTACCTCTTCTATTGTTTGTGATCTTTGTTTCGTAAGCACTGTCACTCCTTTTGCAACATCAGCTCCTTTGACGACCTCTTTATTTTTCAGTATGGTGCAGATTGTAGACTTCGCCATACCAAATTGTGTAGCAAGATCAGACACGCGAACACCACTCTCATACTTCTCTATGAGATCTTTTTTCACCTCTATTGTGGCTCTAACAACTTTTCTTTTTGGTTTGCTGCTTTTATTATCTCTCTTTGACCCAATGGTGGCTTATTTAATCAGAATATTTAAAAAACAACAAAAAGAAAAACGAGAACGTTCACAGCAGATTTTAGTGGCCGTGTGGACTGAGCGACAGGTGCGGGTAAAATGTTTTGGGCAAGCTTGGCGTGGGCCGAAAATGGTCGAAGGGCCGTTCGGGTCATCAGTCGGGTTATTTCGGGGGTTCGGGTCACGACAGCTTGGTTCGGGAACCGAGTTTATGTTCGACAACCGAGACATTTTTTCTCAAACAATATGTTCGAAAACCTAATTGTTCGAGAAGGGAGTCGTTCGAGAACCGAGGTACCACTGTATAAAGCAAAACAAAGAATATAAACGAATATATTTAAGAATTTATTGAACAAAAAAATATTGACAGCTACACCTTCAGGCCAATTGTCTTGGAATAGGGTAATTACTACTTATTTACTAATGCCTTCAACTTTACAGTTAGGGTAATTACTACTTACTTATTTTACAAACAAGTCGCTGATGCTCAATAAACCCTCACTCTTCTGGTTGTCTTCCCGATGTACAAACAGTTGACAACTGAGCCTACTGCGACTTAAAGTAAAATATGCTATTTGAAGTGTGAGTGAATCGAATCTGGAAGGTGTAAGAGAGTGTAAACTATTGTAGTGCCAACGATATACTGCACCCTTTAGGTTCTGTACCATGTCTGTAACTTGGAATGTTTAAAATCGTTCAACAGATTCTTATCACACTAATTATTGAAAAGAATAAGAAAAAACAGATGTATCTAAAACATTGGAAAAAGATGGCTCGTTCCTGATTATAAATTTGGCAATATGTTTGTTGAAAAATGATGTACTAGGACTAAAGAGATTCTATCAGTTTGTGTCTTAGTGGGTTGTTTGAAGAGTACACGAAACTTTGAGAGCATCGTTCTTGTGTTTGGCAATGACATCGTTACAATAGTTGTAGTTTTAGAAATAAATACTTATTTATCTAGTCCTTAGCTTCAGTTCGTAATTATTAATAAAATTATAAGTTTGTGTTTCGGGAATTAAATTTTTGTTTTATGGGTTGACAAGAACTATGTCCAAGATATTATTCTATTTGTGGTAGGTCCGACACTAACTCCTCTCTCTTGGGGAGCCAGTGGTACTTTTGTTAACTATTTTTAGCAATTAAAATAAAATCGTACTATTTTTAAGATTATTTTTATACCGGTAGAGAGAAAGAACTTGGATAGGCCAGAGTGAAATTTGAGAGTAAGCTTCATCTCATCTTCTCTCTTAAAAGAATTAGCGATGGATTGGGTTGACTAATTGCTTTCAATGGGGAGTGATATTTGGTTTAAATGGGAAAGTGATTTTGAGATCCACTGTTCTAACGAAAGGAATGTTAATATTTCATCCAAAAGATTTTATTCTGATTACAAAATAATAATATTAGTGAAATATCTTAAGCTGAGTTTCTCCAAGATTACATACTAACAGATTCATGAGGAATTCTTTATTTCACAATAAGAGACTGGTTATGTAATTGAGTTAAGCTTCGATAAAAACTGAAGGTTGTAGCAAAGTTTTCCATACACTTCAAGCTTTTAATTATAAGACCTTCCAGAGACCATATGAAAAGAAAGAGCTCAGATCCAAAACAGATCTTGTAGTTGGTGAAGGGAGGGAAGGAGAACATAACCATTTGGTCATAACTCGGTATAAAGAGGAAAGGTTTGGTTTGTTCTGAAGTTCGCACAAAGCTACACGAGGACTATCTGCGCTAGCCGTCTCTAATCTTGCAACGTAAGACTAGAGGGAGCGCAGCTAGTCATCACCACTCACCGCCAACTCTTGGGCTACTCTTTTACCAACAAATAATGGGATTGACTAATACATTATAACACCCCCACGGCTGAAAGAGCGAGAATGTTTGGTGAGACGGGGATTCGAACCCGGAACCCTCAGTTTAGGAGCAGAGTGCCTTAACCACCTGGCCATGCTGGGCCGGAGAATAGGGTATCTTTAAAAAAGCAAAATTGCTAAATTTATTACCTTTAGATCTAGTACAGTATCTGTAATGAATCATTGAGGAAATACGTGTAATGATTTGTGTTACTTATTTTGGACTTCATGTTGAATATATATATATATATACACACATTTGTATCGATTTTTGCCATAAATTCTCAGATAAATCTGAGTGAATTATTCCAATCTACTTCAGTAAAGGACATGATTGGCCACCTCTTGTTCATTGGTAACAATATTTGAGATGCATATTTTTCTGTGACTTATTGTACTAATAAACACCGAGGAAAAAGAACAGATTTTAATCTTAAGAGTTCCCTCTGGGTTAACGTTTAATGCATTCTTCATAAGACAGATTAAATACTTGTGTTTTGTATATAATTTTTACACAAATTTCTAGGATAAAATCAGGTTTAGATAATCTTAATTTATTATTATCAAATAACAAAATTATTTAAACGTCTAGTTTAAATGGTAAATGGCCATAAGTTGTAAGGTGAAAGCACCTTGCCATTGTCATTTCACCGCCAACTCTTGGGCTACTCTTTTACAACGAATAGTGGGATTGATTGTAACATTATAACGTCCCCGTGCCTGAAAAGCTGTTTGGTGTAACACGATTCGAACCCATAACCCTCAGATTACGAGAAGCGAGTACCTTAACCTCTTGGCCATTCCGGGCCCGATATTTTATAATTTTATGTCTGCTCTTATTTTATTCCCTTTTCGTGATTGACTTCCGTTATAAGCAGTAGTTGAATTAGTTCGCAAATGTAAAAATAACCAAAATTAGAGTTTATAAACTCTGTTCTAGCATAATGAAATTTAGTTTGTTGATTTTAGCTTTGAGGCAAATGTTGCACTTCCTTAAATACAATTTAGCATACAATTCACCAGATCATATACATTTTTAAAATGTAGAAAACGAATTTTTATTTATTAAATACGGAAAAATTTATTTATTTAGATTTTGTGTATTTTTATTTCTGTAATGTGTTATTTCTATACAAAAAATTAAAGCTAAATTGGTTTCAAAAGCGACGTCTTTTGAAAGTATTATGAGCTATATATGAGAGAAAATTACGAGTGACTTTTATTGATGTTAAGAGTTATAATATTGATTTGAATAATACATTTAAAAAAAAATGGAGCGTGATTTCAATGATGTTCTCAATGATATTGTGTTTGCAGATAATAGGTATAGTTATTTTGCATATTTTATTGTATTGGGTTATTTTCAAGTGAACACACACAAATGTACTATTTAACCAAAGTTGTAAGTACTGAGCTCAGGGGGTTAGGCCTATAATTTATTAATAGTTTGATTCCTACTTAGTACTACAGTAAACTCGTAGTCGTAGCAACGTTGATTCGTTTGTACCCAAGACATTTTTTGTTGTTGTTGTTTATGTTGCGAGAAGCCGATAGTAGATGTTTCATAATGAGATTTCACTTGAAATAGTAGCTCACTAATTTATTTATCATCAGAAATTCGGCTGACTTTTTCACTTATTTAGTTTCAATACTTTGAAACAATTTACACTGATATTAACAGTTGTGCACATTACGTTCACAGTTGTCAATATTAAAGGAAAGGAAGTCAAGAAATGGTGTTTAATAAAGTAAGTTGTAATGTTTTAAAATAGCTTGTTCAAAATCAGTAGAAGTGAAAGTGCTACCTGGAGGCCCTGGCCAAGGCAAAATACAATTCCCATGAAAAACATTTCACAACTGGCAGTTAACATGAGGCTAAGTTGGAAAAGTTCAGTTTTAGTCATAACATTTTCCACAAAGCTCCCCCCCCCTTTTTTTAGTATGGGCTAGAATTATTTTCTGCATTGTTTCAATATAATAAACTGAACAAAAATGTTCAGTAACATAAATCAGGATTTGAATATTTTTTTTGTTTGCCCAGCTTTTTATTAGAAGAAAATGTGTTTAGCTTTTAAATATATATTATTTATAGGCCATTGTAGTTGGTGAAAATTCTTATTAATAAGGTTGTAGGGTAGCTGAGTAACAGAAGAAAAAAAAAATGATATTAAATAGTCGAGTTAAATTCAACCTTTCTTATTAGTGGTGTGCCCTAAGGGTTTGTGCTTGTTCTTGAATCAAATAAATGTAACATTTTAGTGGTAGGCAAAAATATTAAGAAATTTAAAAATAAAGCATAAGGCCAGACAAGGTGTTTCTTCCGGCTTTAAAGAGGCTCCTTCTTTCTTATTTTTAGGTAGGTCAGTAGACATTGGGTAGGTGTTTGAGGATTGGAAGCTTGCTAATGTTTCTACTGTCTGTATATTGGAGTGATAAATGTGGTCCTGGAAATTATATGCTAGTTGAATGCAGAACACCTAGACACCTAAAAAAAATGAAGTGTGGCACTTAGACACCACTTATTTTATTATAAAATAAAAATAATTACAACAAATATATTTCATGTACAACACTATATAACCATCAGTGTATAAAAGATTTAGCTAAATACATTACCTCTTTAATTTACTTCATTATGTGATAGCATATAAAACAATTGGCTGGTATTGGACCCATTGGGGATCCTAGTTATCTGGTTGTAAATGACATCTTTGAATCAGAAGTGGTTTAAATGAATATAAGGGATTAAAAAACTGGCCATGTGAATTCATACTAGTCCTTTCTTATATGAATTGTGTAGATTTAGGCCTACAATATTACTAATTTAAGTTTTATCTATTATATGAACTGTATATATTTAGGACTACTACATTACCAGTTTAGTTTAGTCTATTATACATATTATATATTTTAAGTAATTTGTGAATTTTTTAAATTTTAACATTCATATAAAATTAAGGGAAATTGTACCTTACTAATTTATCTTTTTTCAAGGATGTTACTTGATATTTGGATGATTGAAAGGGTGTGGACTTGGTGTACTTATATTTTCACAAAGATTTTGAAATGTTGTCATATAAAAATTAGCTAGTAAAATCATATTGAGCAGTGGAGATTGGAGAAAAACTATGTTAGTTATTTGATTGTAGGGTTGGAACTAAGCAAAAGATTATCAGTGGTGTTCAGTCAAACGGACTCTTCTTACTAATTGAGTACCTCAGGTGTTTAGTTCTTTGACATTTGCTTGTTTTCATTTAAGCTAATAATGGTATGGAAAGAGACATATTTAGTCAATTATTAAAGTTTGCTGGGGACATTAAACACTGATGGTATTTCTTGGTGTATTGAAGATGTTGAGATGTTACAGAATGTCTCGGGTTGATTGGTAAGTTGGACAGATGTTTTGCAAGTGATCTTTAATTGCAGAAGTGCAAAGTAGTGCATTTTGTTATCATAAGTTGCTGTACTATGACACAGTTACTAAATTTCAAGAGGGAAAAATAAGGACATTTCTATTCCTTTCAGGATAACATTGTAACAGGGCTGAAACAACTTAAATCATAATAAAACAATTTTTCCTATTTGCCAATAAAACTGAGGATTTTTGCTTTGTGTTTTAGAATCATTGACAAACTTTATTAAAAAAGATATAGTTAAAAATAACAGTAAGGAGAAATGTGACAAATTTACCTTGAACATCTTGTGTTTTACAAGATGTTATGAAAGACAGTTGCACTGCACAGAGCAACAAAGATTATGAAATTCCATATATATGTACATTTAACTTGATTTGTATTAATGTTTTTAGGTTTAGTGGTTTTAAATGGTTAGCTGGCTCTTTGCGTTTAAGTCACAAATTTCAGTGTTCATTATTATTTATTCCTCTTTAACCCTTTTTGTTACAAATTACTAGTTACAGATGAGTAACATCTAACAATATGTGATACCTTTCAGCTGTTAATTTAATTACATGAACAGGAATCCTGTTTAGTTACAACTAGTTTTAGCTAGACTGGAAGCACTAAAAAGGGAAACAAAAGCTAGTGTGGTAAGTTCTGTGTTGTTTGATTTATTGGTTTTTCAGTGCACATTTGTTTTTAAAGTTCTTTCATGCTGTCATGTAAACTGTAAGGAGATTAATTATTTTACTATGTGCTTTCTAAACTACTGCTCGTATCAATACTTTGGTATTAAAGGTTTGTGATGTTTTTACAATTTTAAGTTCGTTAATTATTTTAAAGTTTTTCACCATTTTAATAGAATTGGAAAAACATTCCAAAATATTTGTTGTTAGTTTTTCATATTATTTTAATTTTTATATTATTTGTAATGCTTTGATTTCCACCTTAACCATTTTAACCTGCCAAAGAAATCTTCACAGGTTTTCTTGCCAAATAATTGAAATAAATGAATCCATTTTCACTGATTATATTATATATTGCCCATAACTAGAATCTTTAGTTGTTTTATCACATGGAATCTAAGGGCAATATTTTTAACAAGAATTTGTTTATTTTGTTTTACTAGAGATGTCTTATGAAATCTTCTGGGGAGAAAGTCATGGAACAGTATTAATATAGGTTTTGGTACTACATTGTGAATGTTATATTTTCATATAGAATGACTTGGGTTAAAAATGTAATAATTTAATCATAGGTTATTGTACTTGAAAATGTCTGTTGTGTTAAATGAAGGGTAATATGAGAATGTTAAACTAAAACAAGCTGAAAATTTGGAGATTTGGTTTGTGAGAAGACTCAGTTAGTGGAAACTAACTGATTAATTGGCTTGATGATTAATTGACTGGCAAATTCTACAAATTGTCCAGCTCTACCTGCAATCAACATTTAAACATAAGTCTGGATGGAATATATAGCTCTGTGTTATACCTCCTCTAACATCAAAGATATTACTACTTATTTATTTTGTTACATTTATTTATGCACACAAGTTGGTTAATTCCACATTTGTTTATAAAATAAAATATCAAAGTTGTGTATGTTTGTGTGTTCTCTGTTTTAGTTATGTTCCTTGTATTGTGTTTCTTAAAACCTTATCACTTGTAATGCATTATAACCATCATAAAACTCTACATATATATAATTTAACACTGCGAGCTAAGAAAACCTTATAGAAAGGTTAATTTCCAGGCATAATTACAAAGGAAATAAATAATGAATTTTTAGAGGTTTCATTATACTAAGGCTAATAAACTTTCTTAGTATGGTTGTTTGAATTATTATGGAGGTTCAATGTCTGATGTAGGCCACGGAAAATGAAATCATACATTTATGTTGTATGAGTTCAGAAGAAACTTGTGATGTGAGAGGAAGGGAAACACAAAATTATTGTAGCAGAAGAACTACAATAATTGTTCTGGCTTCTTGATCACTAAGAAAAGAGGTTATATTGTGATAAGATTTATTATACAAAACTTTGAATTCAAAGATTCTATTCATGTCTTATATGACTATACTGTTATTTTTATTAGCATCAGTTTAAGTTTTGTAATTTTATTATTGTAAGAAATTTATACATGCTTAAGTTTAAAATATAAATTGCAGTTGTTTTCACTCAGAAGATGAATTAGAGAAAAGTTAATATGGTTTTAAAAAGATTAGAAGTTTGTATATGTACATATTCATGAACAACATTACTTCTGTTAGGGTAAAATTTGAAAAAATATAATGAAACTGTGCTTAAAAATAAGTGTAAAAGAATAACAGAATTGAAATATTTTTACCATCTTTATGTATATAAAACTACAGGATTTTAAGAAGTAAACTTTAGTTCCATAAAACTTTTATTTTAGACAAATACACTATTCTTCTGATATATTAATAGTTCCAGTTTTTATGGTTCTGCTAAATTACAATTAATTTGGTATTAATATTTAAGTAGGAATTTGTGTGAGATGAGTTTGTGAATTTTGAAATTATATTTCATAGATAAAGTGCTGAATAAATGTAGGATATTAAAGGTATAAAATTCTGTGCAATATAATCTTATACAAATTGGTAATCACTGCTTAAGTACTGTGTGAAATATCTTCTAGGTATCGACAGATGGGTTTTACTCGTGGGTTTAGCTTGGGAGAAGAGGCAGGATGGAGGGAAGGCTATACATTAGGGCTTCAGAAGGGAGCTCAACTGGCATCAGAAGTGAGTGCATGGAATATGTCATATTTACAGTAATAATAATTTAATAGTAATTTTAGTACTCTGTATCATGCTTGTTTCTTAGTAGTCACTATATGATATAAAAGTTGTAAATGAATAAGAAAACTTGAATTACTTGCTTTATTTTGCCAGAAATCTCTCTAAATGCTGTCATGCTGAGACAAGTTTCAAACTATACTGTGGCTTTCTTTCTATAGTATTTGCTGATCTTTGTATTGAAGGTGAAAATATTCAAACAAATTAATTTTTAAAACACAAGTAGGAATAATAAGGCGTAATAGCTATTTGACCATTTTCAGCACTGTACAAGCCAGAGTGTTATTAGTCCAACCTGATGTTATTAGCTGGCCACAGATGTAAATTGTATTATTGTTTTGTAAAATGTAATTGTAATATTCATACCATCTTTTGCTTCTTGTATCTCAGAACAGCTGTTTAGGGCATTAACACTTTTATTGATAAGCAGAGAACAACATTTCAACCTTCCTAGGTCATCTTCCAGTTAACAAAGAAAGTTTGCAAGTGACTCTTGCTGGACATGTCTTAAAGACGAGATTATAAACAGGTACGGGATTGTAGGGGGCATTGCAGTTGGATGTTAGGTTATTAATTATTATAGGTATAAAGGTGTTCTTTTATATTGGTTTAATTTTGGTTTTAGTTGTTGTATAAGTAGGGCTTCTTTGATTTTACATTTGTTTCCCTATTTAATATCTGGTGTTTTCTATGGTTATGGTGTGTTTATTTGACTTGCAGTGTTCAAAAACGTCTGAAGGTGTTTTTTTTTTGTTGTTCTTTGAATCTAGTTTCCATATTTCTGCTTGTTTCTCCAATATAGAAGTTGTGGCAGTTGTTGCATTGTATTTTATAAATTATATTGGTGTTGTGTTTGTCAGTGTAGTTTTTACATAGTATGGACTTTAGTTTTGTACCTGGTTTTTGAATAAATTTGGTGTTTACTGGAATGTTGTGTTTTGTTATAATTTCTTTCTAAGTGTTGGTTATCTTTTCACTGATATCTGGAACATATGGAATGCAGCAGTATAAGGTTTTGTAGTTTGTTGTATCTTGGGATTTATTGTTGTTTGTTTGTTGTTGTTCTGGGTGTGTACGTATAATTTTTTCCATGGGTTTTTGAGGAAATTTGTTGACGTGTCTGGCAATGATCACTTGCAAACTCTCTTTATTAAACTGAAGATAACCTAGGAAGGTCAAAACATTGTTCTTTGCTTATCAGTAAAAGTGTTAATACCCATACCATCCATACTGATATACATTTTTATTTCAAGTGGGTTTCTCGTCTTCAAGAATTACTCTTGCTTCTTGGTTTAAACTATGAGCTATATTTTATCTTTCAAATGAAAGGTTGCAATTATCTTGCTCTTATACTTAACTGCTTAAGGGTGATCTAACCACATGAGTTGCTTGCATTAGGGAGAAATGTCATTTTTCATATACAGTATTTGGTTTTTACATTGTTTTAATCTTTTTATGTGTAGCCATTTCTGATACAGTACTACCCTCCTCTTACAAGATTACCCTTTTCCATTTTGTGCTGCCCTCTATATGCAAACTTTTTTATAGCACATGCCACAAGTCTTCCACCTTATTGGAATCAAAGATTCCAACACATCTCTCATGCCAAGCATCAAGCCTCATCTCCACTAATGAAAGAGTAGTGCTATCACATGATGCATGTGACTGTCTATGTGCATCACTACTGAACCATTAGTAGTCATTTGGCAGTGCTTGAGATCAGATGTCTTTCTTTTTGTTTTTTACTTATCAGAGTAGTTAACTTAATATAATTTACTTTATTCCAAAAATTCCTCTTTCCACATTATTTTCCAAAGTGTTTTATTTACTCCTGTTTTGCCACAAAACATTTCACTTTTTGTCTGGTATCAAGCAAAAAATCTGAAGTATACATTACCACTTTGGTCATCTTATTCTTCTGATATGTGATTCTGCCTCTCAACCTTATTCAGTTTTTCCACCATCTCCTGATATTTGTGTTCATGCTAAGTGTTTTGCCTCCCAGTTAGGTGACGATATTAGTATGCCTTGTGTTGTGTGATTCAGATCAGTTTGCCCTCTCTTATCATAGGGTGGACTGTCCATATCTGGACTAACAATTGTTGGATTTAGTTTTGCCTATTTGTAGGGAGGTTTCCAAACCTCCCATTCATCTTTCCAATGCCCAGTATTCATCTTACCCTGACAACTCTCTAGCAGTACCTCTCCTTGATTCACCTCTTGTCTGAACCTCTTCACAGAAACCCTTAGGGGTTATCTATCATCTTTGGTGCTCTGGTCCTGCAAATGTGGTTTATTTGTTGGGACTTGCTGGGTCTTGATGTTATGTTGTCATGGGCCTGGCCTCCAGCTCCTTATCTATGGGACCTTTGGATGGCCCTGTTTTTGAGACTTTTTGTATGTGACACAATTGCAGAGTCTTTGGAGTTGAAGGTAACTTCAGTCCCACAATAATCTAACCTTTCTCTCAACTCTTTCCTTCCCAATCCTTGTGTGTTCATCCTTCCTGCTGTGTCACTGTTTTTCAAGATGACTTATGGTACACCATCAATGCTTCCAGTGACTACATAGTAGGTTTAGGTTTTGTAGTTTATCTGGATAACCTTCATTCATTGGTGGAGCCCTTTATCTCTATTGTTTGGGCTCACTGAGTTTTGTTAGAGGGATTTGTTGTATCTTTTCTTCCAGTTCCTCCCTTGTCACAAATGCCTGTTTCCTTTCCTCCTCTTTTGAATTCCTTGTCATGCCAGCATCTATCTGAGGCAGTGCAAGACCTCCTCGCATATTTGCTTTACATGGTTTGGGTGGATTTTACTCCCACCTGTTTATAGTTCCCAAAAGAGACAGGGGACTGGAGGCTTGCCATTGACTTGACCCATTTCAATCAATATGTTCACACCCACCCTTCACTATGGAATCCTACCTTACTCTTTTGTGGGCTTTTCTCCAGGTCTTTGGATGACCATGAAAGACTTAACTAATGCTTACTGATTCCTGTATGTTGTGAGGAGACCTCCCAGGGAAAGTTCTGTTCTTTCAGCTTACCTTCTCTGGGGTCTAAACATCCACCCATGTGTTTGCTGTGCATGGCAACCCATGAAGGGGAGGAGAGGATTCTGGTGGTTGAGGAGCCCAACCCTAACACACCACTTTGGTCTTGAATTCCTGTAAACGGGCAATCTTGGGGTGGCTCCCTTGGGTCAGTCGGCTGGCCCAATTGGGTTAGGGTCAATCAAGTACCAGTGTTGGATGTTCTCAGCAGGTGTTGTGGACATTGTATATGATGCTGGTGCTTGGGTATAGTACTCACGAAACCCTGGCATTGCTGCAGTGTCTTTGTTTGGCATTGTAGTGCATCTTCTTGCAGGGCTCCATGGTGGGTGGGGTCAGTGGGCACTGAACTTTCCCTTTTTTTATTATGGATCCTCCAAATAAAAGCTTAAATAAAATAGTGAAAAACAGCCTATAGGTAAACAACCACGTCTTGAAGATTTTGAGCAGCAATCTTTAACATCTCTAACACCTGTTGTGCCTCATATTCTTATCCTACATTCTCTTTCAGACAAATCTTTAGGGCAAATGTTTCCCTTTTACATTCAGAAGGGACTTGTTGGCTCTCCAAGTCAGTAAGGAAGCTTTGATCTGGTGACTTGTTGGTGGAAACATCCATATCTCAACACAGTGAACTCCTTTTGCATTCAAAGATGATTGGGGATATACCTATTAAGTTTACGCATCATGCTACTTTGAATTCATCAGAAGGAGTTATTGTTGAAAGGGATTTGAAGAACATCCCCGAGTCTGAGATTCTCGCTGGTTTCTCCACTTAAGGAATTTTTGTAGTGAGGCATATCTCCACTCGCTAAGATGAAATTACAATGCCGACCGGTATTCTTGTTCTGGCATTTACATCACCACGTCCACCTGCCATCATCAAGTTAGGTTATCTTAATTGCAGGGTACAGCCATACATTCCCAACTCTCTCAGATGTTTCCAGTGTTAGCAGTTCATTCACTCAAAGATGTTATGTTGTGGTTTCTTGCAGTGGCAAGGACCATGATGCCTATGAGTGTGAAACAGACCTTCATTGCATCAATTGCAATGGCTCACACCCTTTCTACTTTCATTCTTGCCCTAAACAGTTGAAAGAAAAAGAGGTGCAGCATTTGAAAACGATTTATAACATTACTTATCCTGAAGCTTGAAAGTTGCTGTCCACCACTTTATCTTGGACATATGCTGCTGCACTTTGTTCCACTACTACAGTGGGAGTGCAGATGGATCTCTCTGTGCCTTCAAAAGAATTGTTCTCAAAACAAATGAAAAGTCTTTTGACCTCCATGGTTAAAAAAGTTGATGAATCAATTTCAACACACATCTCTGTCCCTTACATACATTCCAACAAATCCCAAGATCCACTTCCTTTGGTTCCAGGTACAGGCATTTTCTCGGATACACCTTCTTCTCCCATCCCAAGATGCAAAACAATCATTCATTCGCATCCTCAGTCACTGGAATTATCTTCCAGCAGCAAAGACCTGCCCAATTGACCTATGGCAGGATCCATGGAGGTCAATAGATCTCCCTTGAATAAGGACAGTAAGGAAAAAGATGTAGTCATAAACAGAAGGGCTCTCCACCCAATTCATCTACATGTAAATAAAAATGGCCATCTTGATACAATGGAAATGTTGAGGTTCAGGTTCTACTCTGGATGACATCAAAACACTGATTGTTTCCTAACATCCTGGATATCTTTTCTTACAGGAAACATTTCTGAAACCTGCCAGTACAGTCACCTTTCAGCAGTTTCCTGTGTACAGAAATGACAGGCTGTGTGATGGACAAGTGTATGGAGGGGTGGCACTGTTGGTTGATCAGCATGTGCCCACTCTGTCTTTGCCACTCGACACACCCTTGGAGGCTGTAGCCATCTGTGTTTCCTTGGGTCATACTATTACTGTTTGTTCTCTCTACCTGTCACCTGCAGAGACATATGATCAATCAGACCTTGATTCTCTCATTGAGCAATTGCTGTCTCCATTTATAATCCTGGGGACTTTAATGGACCTCATCCCCTCTGGGAAAGTGCTGATATTGATAGGAGGAATTGCTCTGAACACAACCTTTCTCTTTTCAGTACTGGTTCTTCTACTTATTTTCATGCACCTAGTCAGTTCTTTACTGCTATTTATCTCTCAATTTGCTCCCCTTCATTATTCTCCCATTTTATATGGAGGTTTGACAATAATCCACAAGGCAGTAATCATTTCCCTGTAATTTTGAGAGAGACTGGCAGTGGCCAATGCCACCTGACACACATGCTCTGGTGAAAGCTGGATCATGCAAACTGGCCTTCTTTCACTGCTCTCGCAGAACTTGATCCTGCCACCATCAATAGACGACTGTGTGGCAGCAGCAACTGACTGTATTGTACAACCAGCTGCTCAACGTTTTCCACTATATCCTCATCTGTGGTGGAATCCTGCCTGCCACATTGCATGGAAGGCTCAGAACCAGGCCTGAGATACTTTCCGTAGATATCCCACACTCTCAAATTGCATCGCTTTCCAGCAGGCCCATGCACATGCTCAGTGGGTAAGACGTCAAAGTCAGAAGGAATCTTGGATTAAGTTCACAACCAGCATATCTTCTACCACCAGTTCCAAAGTCACATGGGACAATATTCAAAGGGTCAGTGGGCAATATAATTCTGTCCCCTTCTTGATCTTGCTCTCTGATGGCCAGGAAGTAGCTGATACCCAGAGCATCGTCGTCACTCTAGGTGAAAGCTTTTGCTGGGTATGTAGCACTTCTGCTTCTTCCTCCATCTTCTTAGCCTTCAAGACTCAGGCAGAGCAATTAGCTTGAAAGGAAATAGGTGTAACTGAAGAGATTTATAATCATTCAGACCTTGATGCTCTCATTGAGTAGTTACCATCCCCCTTTTTACTATTGGAGTGGTGCTAGTATTGATGGGAGGGGTCATGCTATAGAGCATATGCTCTTGGACCAGATCCTGTTTCTCTTCAGTACTGGTTTTTATACTTATTTCATGCACTTAGTCAGTTTTTTACTGCTTTAGATCTTTTTATCTGATCCCCTTTACTTTTCTTGGAGAGTTGACAGTAATCCAGGGAGCAGTGATCACTTTCCTGTCACTTTGAGAGAGACTGGCTGTGGTCATTGCCATCCGACCTGTGTATGTCGGTGGAAGTTGGACCAAGCTAAGTAGCCTTCTTTCATTGCTCTCTTATAACTTGATCCTGCCATCATGTGGCAGTAGATGACTGTGGCAGGAGTAACTGACTGTATTGTCCAGGCAGCTGCCCAGTGTATTTCTAAGACCTCGACATTTTTCCCACAGTATCCTTATCCTTGGTGGAATTCTGTCTGCCACATGACAAGAAAAGCTCAAAAATGGGCTTGGGAAACCTTTCATAAGTGTCACACATTTTTAAACTGCATTGCATTTTAGCAGGCCCGTGCATGTGCTTGGCAGATTGAATGTCAAAGCCATAAGGAATCTTGGATTAAATACACCTCTAGTATTTCTTTTTCCACCAGTTCCAAAGTCATATTGAACAAAATTTGAAAGGTTAATAGCCAGTATACTTTTGCCAAATTGTACGCCATTTCTCTTGCCATGAATTACATAGAAGCTATGTAGTACACAAACTATACTATTTATACCTGTTCACTTAGTTCTCTGTTAGCCCTGGAATCACTTCACATCAGTCCTCACCCTATTCCTGCTGATATTCAAAACTGACTGGCCCATTTCTCTTTAACATCTACTTCTGTCCAGTTCTTCTGGATACCAGTCCATATTAGTATTTGCAGGAATGAGCTTGCTGACACCACAGCTAAGTCTATCTGCTCTGGCACTATCACTGCTGTGCCTGTTCCATACACAGAACATGGCCCTGTATTGAAGGCTTGACTTCGTTCCACTTAGCAGTCGATTTGGAATGAGCAACGTAAAAACAAGCTTTTCCAAATAAAACCCTCTATTGGACTTTGTCCATCTTGTTTACCTAAGAATCAGAAAGAGGAAGTTGTCCTAACTAGACAATGCATTGGTCACAGTTTTTAACTCGTTGTTTTCTTTTACCTGGGACTGATTTTTTTAGTTTTTTAAAGGCCATTGACGTTTTTAACACTATTTAAGTTTTTAATTCATAAATTAAACTTTTTTTAAAATATGATTCCGTTTTGAAGTACAACTAGTTTGATATGAAATTAGAAAATGGCTGTAACATCAAATAACTCTAAACCAGGACTGGAAAGGCCAACTTCAGGTGACTAATGCTAATATTTGAACTTACTCCATTAATCATTCTGCTTTGTGTGAATATTCAAAAACAAGGTGTTTCAAAGAATGCATTTTTATTCTCCTACCTCTATCCTTCTGATTACAGGTTGCATTGCTCCTAGATTATAGTCTCATTTCATAGTGTAATGTGCAAAATCATTGTATACACTTCTTCATGCACAAATTGACAAGTTAAAACCAGTTTTTTGCTACACTAATTTGCAATGACAATTTCACATCCAACTGGATCTGCTTTTGAGTTTGCTCTAGTTGATAGTTACTTCAGGAACATTTTTTATGCTTTATTTATTTCAGACCTCTTAAACAAGGCTTTATTGTAGATTTTAGTGATGTCCAGGTAATGGGTAGTAATAAAATTTGTTTGTAAAATTAAGATGAAATTCAATTAATCCCTAATTACTTCATCATATTTTTTTCCTCATAGTGCCACTGAGGTTGACTGAGCTTTGATAGTACAAAATATGAGTTTCATCTTCATACAGGTTTTTAAGAAATTAAAGTGTGATGGGGGAGTTGAAATTAATAACAAAAGGATGATCTAAGTGTAACTGTACAAAGTAATGTGTTTGTGTAAGACAGGAGTAAATATTACAAATAACAATTTTGAAGCCAAGCCTTGTAATACTGCAAAATATTTATCACACTTTGAACTGACAGTAAATCTCTCTGCATGGGTAGTAGGGTACTATTTACTGGCTGCATTCTCTCTGCTCAAAAATTTAAAATTATGGATGGTGTTAAATTATTTCAGTAGCATTACAATTAATGTAAAACAAAAATAGATAGTAAAGCTTACAGTATGTACACTTCAGTACATGCTCTTATAGTTTAATTTGTAAGAAATGTAGTTGGGGTAGGTCTCTTTAAGAGTTGAAGTTTTTAAGTTTGTAAATTTTTGTAATTTTATAAAATACTGTAAGCATAGTTGATTTGTCAGATTTGTTGATAATGGCTAATAATTGGATTATTACAAAAGACTGTGTGAAAAACTATTCTTAAAGTGAAAAGTTTTTATCAAAATGTATTTAATTTAGTTCAGTAAAAGTTCACTCTTTGTGTAGCTGGTGTTTATGAAGAATGTGATATATTTGTTCAAGTATTATAAATACTGCCATTTGTTTTCCAGTATTTGGTGAATATGATGTAATGTATTCCTTTTTATTTCTAGTTAGGTTTCTACCAAGGTTTTGTTCATGCCTGGATCACTGTTCTGGAGAAGGATGAGACTACTAAACAAAGGTTTGTTTTTGTTATTTCCTTCATTACAAAGAATGAGTTTTGATGGCACAGAAAGTGGAATTATGTATTTAATTATCAGAGTTTATGTATTCATTACTACTGAAACAATGATACATATAAATTGTAGATTTTTTTAAGGTTCTGTTTGTTTTAACAACAGACTATTTTTGTAACTAGTACCATTTCTGTATTTTCATGTTTCTGTGTTTTACACACACACACACACACACACACACACACACACACACACTAAAATTTGGAGGTGTATTTAATTTCAGGGGTAAATGTTTGTTTAGTACTTTAGTAGTTTGTTTGTTATAATATATTTCATTAAATTATTTAATAAATTTTAATTATCTTTCTGATTCACTTGAAGTAACTACCTTCTCATGGGTACATGTAGATGGTGAAATGGGAATTTTAATTGTGAGAGCTTGCAGATTTGAGAACCCATGTCTACTCCTAACTTTGTAATTTTCTTATTCTTGTTTCATATCTGAGTTTTTAAACTAAATATGATAGATGATGTATTCTCCTGCTCTATTGGTGCTACTTTTAATTTCAGTTAAGTAGATTTTACATTTTAGTTTGTGCCTAGTGTTATTTCTCTGTTATTTATATGTAAAGCATTTTCTTTTTGACTTAGATGTCTGAATGTTTTTTGTTTTCCTAGTAACTTAAAATTAGAATATTCTGTTGAGTTAAACAATCTTTCCATGCAATGTTATAAGATATAAAGAAAGATACCTTTACTCAACAGAATATTGTGCTGAGTTAGATTATCTTTCCATTAAATACTATAATGATGAAAGAACAGAGCCTAATTCAGCAGCATATCTTTATATTATCAAGCACTTCTTACTTAATCAAAGATTCCAATTTATCTCTCATGCAGATCATCATGCATCATCTCTCCACTAATAGGAGAGCACTACTATCACATGATGCATGTGACTACTCCTATGGGCCACTACTGAACCTCCACCTCTTGTTTGGTAGTGCCTGAGATCAGATGTCTTTCTCTTTGTTTTTTTTATTTCTCAAAGTGGTTTATCCTAATCTAATTTACTTTATTTCAATTTTTTTTCCACTTTATTTACAGAAGTGTTTCATTAACCTGTGTTTTGTCGTGAAAGTTTTAGTTTGTTTGTTTGGTATCAGGCATAAATTCCAAAGTAAACATTACAAATTTAGGTACATCTCATTAATTTCGTACCATAATTCAGGCCATGGGTGTGGGTGACCCATCAAAGGAGTTATTAGTCTTTACTTGCAGGGAGATTGGGTGTTATATAGCATAGCCTTTGCCTCATGCTGTTGCTACTCTTTCTCCTGAGCCCTTTGAGCCTGGCCTATCTGAAAGAGGTTTTGATCATTTGTTTCTCCCTCCCCTAAGGGCTTCTGATCAGTCCATCCTCTCTTATTTTCTTATCAAAGGATGGACTATCCACATTTGGACTGACAATTGTTTGGTTCAGCTTTGTATATTTGGGGCATAGGACTTGAATCTTTAGTTCATCTTATCATTTCCTAGTATATCCAACTTCATTTATACTAATATTTCCAATATGGTACTTCAGTTATCTCACAGGTGTAGCTTTTCCCATTTTATGCTGCTTACTATATGCAAACGTTTTTTATAAGATATGCCACAAGCCTTCCACACACCATCTTTTGTGGTTTCTATCTTTGATCCATCTCCTGCCTGAGGCTCTTCATCAGTTTTCTTTGATGTCCTTTCCCTCCACCATTTTATGCTAGTCCATCTGCCATCCTCAGAGCAGGCGCTGCAGAAGTGGTTTATTTGTTGTTTGAACCTTTTAGATCTTGATACTGTATTGCCATGGACCTGGCTCTTTGTTTATGAGACCTTTGGATGGCCCTGTGTTTGAAACTTTTTGTGTTTGACACAGTCCCTTTAGTCCCACAATTAACTAAACTTTATCAACTGATGGCCTGTTTGTTCCAGTTGGAGCCAAACAGGGCACAAATTCTTGTCAGTTCTTCTTTCTTGTGATGCCATTATTCATAATTTTTCTCAATAACATATTGTGGTACTCCAACAGTGGTTTTTGGTGACTATCAATGGGTTCAGGTCTAATGATAGCTTGTCTGGCAACCTTCATTTCATAATGGAGCCCTTTCATCTCTGATATTTGGGTTGACCGAGTTTTATCAGAGGGATTAATCAGACCTTTTCTTACCCTTCCTCCCTTGTCATGCCAGTGTTTATCTGAAGCGGTGCAAGACCTCATCTCACAACAGGCTATCAAACCTGCTTCATGCTATTCAGGGGGATTTTACTCCCATCTGTTTGTAGTTTTAAAGATAACAGGAGACCGCTCATTGATTCATCCTGTCTCAGTTGATATGTTCATATCCCATCCTTCACCGTGGAATCCTACCTTACTTTTTGGTTGGCTTTTTGTTGGGTCTTCAGTGTCAGGTCTTATCTGTTTGTTCCTATATCAGAGCTTTTTGTCCTTATCTTCAATTTGTTCATCACCAGGTGGTGAATGTACCAATTTTGTGTCCTACCTTTTAGGCAGGCTTTGGCATCATTTGTTATTCATTGTGTGGTAGAACCTTTGTTCTACATCTTCAAGCCCTGAGGTTGCACTTTCACTTTTACATGGATGACTGGCTTCTTATCTCTTATTCTAAACAGGAGTCACCTTGTCATACTTATCACCTCCTTCCCAAAGCTGAAAGGGTGGAATGGTTATCAAATTGAAAAATCCTTCCATTATCCTATCTAGTACCTCATTCATCTGGGTGTTTTCTTCAACACCCATCTCATTCTAGGCTCAACCTTCTGATCTCCAGCTCTGTTCAATGAAATTGAATATTCAAAATGCCCTTTCTGCTTTTTTACTTTCTGCTCATGGGGTTTTATTGCATTATGGGGTGTGAATTTCTATAACTCCTTACATAGGCCTTGGCCAGGCTTGTGTACAATCTCTTCAGTGGGTTCTCCATAGCCAATGAAACCTTGTTCAGAATCCCAGTGTGCATTTATAACTCTTCCTACATTATGGACTATCTCCGATGGTGGTTAAACAAGGCTCATACATCAGCAGGTGTCCTGCTTTCTCCTCCACAGCCAGATTTACATCTGTTCACAGAGCATCCTTTCAGAGCTGTGTGGGAAGCAATAGGTCATTGGCCTGTAAGAAAATGTTTTCTTCATGTCCATATCTTTAAGCTCCTTCATGTTCATTGGGCTATGGATCACTTTCTTTCCATTCTAAAGATTGCCTGGTCATCATCCATTATGACAATTCAACAGTGGTGACTCATGTCATTTATCAAGGTGGAACCTGGTCAAGATCCCTGTATTTTCTAATGTAGGACCTTCTCATTTAGACTTGCAGTCATCACCTTTGTTTGATGGTGTGTCATGTTCTAGATGCTTTCAACCTTTTGACCGATAATATTTCTTAACCTGACTGGGTTTACCTGACAGTGATCACTTCATCTCCTGTTTTTGGTGGCTTTATGATCAGTAGTTCCTTCCTTATATCGATGCATTTGTAACCACCCTCAATCTCTAGTTACCTTGTCATGGTCTTGGGCTCCCTATCATCTGGCTTTGGCTATAGATGCCTTCAGCCAGGATTGATCAAACTAGTTTATCCTCCTACCTGAATACTTCATTGGATAATCTTCCTCGTCCATATCACTTTAAGCAAAATCCTTCTGATTGCTCCTTACTGGCCATGCTCAACTGTTGTTTCCTTGACTACTCCATTACAGTAGTTTCCCTCAATCCCTCTTCTTTTATTCTCTCACCTTCTCCATCAACACCAATGCTGCATTCTTCATTTATGTCTTCCACCATCATGCCTGTTTGGGAGATCTAATTTCTCACATAGTGTGGCACTTCTTTTATCTCATCCCATTTGTCCTTCATTCTTGGCTGTGTATTAGCAGAAATGGATTTATTTTGCTCCTTGGCCCTGGCTCAGAGTATCCCAGCTTCTTATCCTACAGTTGCTTGTATTTCTGTGTTTTTTATGTAACTTTTTGAGAAAGGAATCTTTAGTCTCTTTGATATGAGATTTTTGGGCAGCCCTATCTCCTACTTTCATTTATCTAGTTACTGTTTCTTTGCAGTTTTGGTTAATTCTTTCTGAATATGTCATCTGCTTAGACGTCCAATGTGTTTGGACTGGGACATTAACATGGCACTCCATTCCCTTACTTTACCACTGTTTGAGCCCATTGGCCTATGGGTGTCATTGATAGCATCTATTTGTTATTGACATCACTTATACACTGTTTGACCAAACCTATCTTCTGCTTTATTTAGATTGTTCCTTCCTTCCCAAAACCTCAGTGGTTAATTCTCCCTTTTCACACATTTCCATTCCTTCTGTTTCCCATCTATACCTTCATCCTAATCTTGACAGACTTCTATACTCTGAGTGCTCTTCATTATTATATTGCCCACATAGCTTCTTACAGAGGTTCCCACTCCCATCTCTTTATCTATTAGCAACCCTCTTCCTCTTGGGATCTTTCTCCCTTTACTCTTTCCAATTGGGTTTGTTATTTAATTCAGTTACCTTATTCCTCTTTGTCCCCTCCTCAACGTGTGCTTTATTCAGTGTTACTTCCCATCAAATCCGACATCTCACCTTTTTCCTTCCTTCTCATTTTTGTCAGCCTTCGGAGGAGATTCTGAAATCTGGCATGTGGACCACCCTTCAGCCATTCATTGTACATTACTTTCATCACATTGCTGTTTCTGCCTTCTTCTGGTGTCGTCTACCACCTGTGGCTGTACTTCAGGTTTGGTGTGGCTATGATACTAGGAACATTCTTATTAATGCACTCCTTTCCTTTTGGGGCTCTTGCATCAAATTTCATCTTTAGGATTCCAGTTAATCATTTATTCTTTTCACACACAAATAAATCTGCACTGTACACCATGTTAGTTCCCATGCTCTTTCCATGGCTCTGTATGCTCAACTTCAAGATGGGGAAGATGGGGTATTTCACGTGATATTTGTTTCATAAATAGGCCTGTAGTGAACTGAGTCATGGATGGTATGGGTAAAGCAGAAAGGGATACCTATCCATCCCAATCATACATTGATTGAATAAACCAGTATGGTCTTTTCAAAATAAGGTTTCTTTATTAGCCAATGCACTGTCTCAGGTGTAGCCATTCCTCCAGACTCTCCAATGCTCTTCTCCTCCCTTTCTTCCAGTGGAGTAGAGGAGTCCTTACTACTTAACAGTTCAAAGTTGTTGGAGTGGTTTACCACAGAAGTATCCTGCTGGATGGGTTTCACACAAATGGCTATAACCATTTCGTTCAGAGTATAATGGTGGTGTTTTGCTACTGTAGAAGGAGTACCATCCTCAAATTAAGTGACAGGCATTATGGAATGATACATCTTTATGCAGTTCATCCTCTTTGATTGGGTTCCCTCATCCTTCCCTTGCATGGATGTCAGTACCCATTGGGGTGGTCTTAGATATTGAGTGAACCAATTAACATAAATCATCAAACAGGTTTGGGGTTGTCCATCTTTCTCCCTTTATTTTTCCTTTTGTGTAGTGGGTCAAAGGGGTTTTTGTGGGATATTTTCATTTCTGTTATGAACACTCCCTTATTTTCTCCTGCGATAATGGGGTTGTAATTAACCTTTGGATATTTTTGACCAGTCTCATGGTTGCAGAAGTTACATGTGTCCCTTAAATACTGGGTGATACATTCCCCAATCTCTAGCTCAATGCTAATTTTGTATTGTACCCTGGAGTCTATGTTTTCTTCTCATCCAGGATTTTAGAGCTTAAGGTGAAGCTTATATGAACTGCATCCTACTCTCTTGCAGATATCAGTACTCAGGAAGGAAGTTTTGGATGTAGTTAACTTTAGCAAGTATGGTCTGCCATTTCCTAGCTATTCTACCCTATGGGACACATTCTCTATTAATTAGTGTGGGTTTGTGTTTCCATATTTATCTCATTGGGATCATTTTCCTGACTTATCCTTTACCACTTGAATTTGCTTCCTTTCTTTTCTGACATATTTGTTTTTAGCTGCTCGTGGTGATGAGATGTCTTGTTCAGAGATGAGGTGCCCCTCCTCCATTCAACTGATTTTTCTTCTCTCATCTACAAAAGTTTTCTTTGAACACATTCAAGCTGTATACCTGTTCTTCCCATACACCTGTCTCACTTCCTTTTCAGCGTGGGATTCTAGCTTATCTTGTGAGCAGATGGATGTACTATATTAGAAATTGTAATTTTCCTGTACTGAAAATGTATTTCTGATAGATACATTCCTCCAGTCACACTTTCCACAACCTTCTGGTGTTTGTCTTCTGCCAAACTTCAAAGTGATGATTCAGTAGCGGCACATAGAAGGAGTCACATGCATCACATTATGGGGGTGCTCCTATATTGGTGGAGAGATGACACACATTAATATGTATGAGAGACATTTTGGAATCTTTAATTCCAATAGGGGAGTGAAGAAGGCTTGTGACATGCATTATAAAAATATTGTTTGCTTATAGAGGGCAGCATAAAAGAGGAAAAGCTAATCTAATGAGAACAGGAAAGTACATATTGGAAATGTGTTTTCAGTGTAGGAAAATTATAACTTTTTATTTAATTTTATCTCCATTGTTAATTCAGGTTCATAACTATAGAATGCCCCATAAACCTGTGTTTATAAAAAGTGTTTTTCCGACTCAAAAGGCTGTCATTTGAGTTATTAATATCTTGATCTGGTTTAGTGGAAGTTCTTATTGTATTTTCATAAACTTAACATCTTAGGAAACTAGTTGCTCTGAGGTCACTCTTGGAGATGACAAAAAGCTTTCCTAAGACAAATGTACCAGACCAAGACTTTGTGGAAAGAATCCAGAAAATCAGAGCAAAATTCAAGCAGGTATGATTGACTTTTTTTTTCATTTAAAAAGTTTAATTTCAGAATCAGTTTTACCTTGTTTATGGTTTAATATCATAAATGTACTGGTATATTTGTTTCTGTGATGCCAAACAAATCTAAATTATGTTTTAAAATTGGCTCCTTACTAGTAAGTATACATATTTGAGAGAATGTGCTCTATGTATGCTTGTTGTTATTTATTTCATCAACAAGCATTAATATCAAACATTTTCTAAAGCGTATCGATAGAAATATCTCAGACAACTTTCAAATACATTACACACTCAAAAAAGTTTTAAAATGATACACAGTCTTGTTAGATTAATAGCAGTATAATATATTTTAATACACTTTTTTGTCAAGATAACCAGTGAAAAATTGATGATAAAATAAATTGAAAATACTTACCATAAGATAACTGTGATTTTAATTTACTTTTTAAATCTAGAATATACTTTTGTAGATATGTAATCTCTATTTAAGGATATAACTGAACGTTGCTGGTATTGTCTCACAATCATAAAGAGCTACTTGTGAAATGGATTTATAAATTTGAGTTATGATGTATTTCAACTTCACTTCTACTCTAATCTTTGTAATTTTAATACTTTTGATTCTTTTTTGATATAGACATCTTACCAGCACTGTATATACACACACATTGTTAGTCATACATTATGTTAAATCATGGTTAGTAGACTATAGCTACTACCTTAACCTAATTATTATTTGACTACTTTTTTTTATTACTAAATGCTTATTACCATCACATATTTACTATTTGGTTTGGCAGTTGATCAGTTGCTATTTTCAGGCAACTCCTGTTTTTATAATGTCGTGACCAGGACTCAATCCTGGATGATCTTGACAAAGAAGCTTGTTTTGAGCCCTTCCCATTATGGCTTGAATGAAGTAACTTCCATTTATGCTTTCAAGTTGGTTATTTTCTTGAAAATACAGTATTCTAAAATACAAATAAAGTAACTGTGTAAATAAAAGTTGGCAGATTTACTTGTTTTAGTTAGTTATTTATGATGGTTGTGATTTAATAGAAGACTTTTACATTTATTTTATTTAGTGTTACATATCGTAAAATAAAAAGTATGGTGTTGAAATAAGGTAGATAGATTTTCTTTTCCAAAAAAATAGGTACATTGTAAATAAGCACTTTTAAATTTGTTTTGTTGTAAGAAAAGAAAATTGTAATTCTGTTTCTTACATTAACACTTTTTTTTTTAACTTACAAAAATGATGCTGTAATCTGTATTATTAACATCATTATAATATGTTTGTAATGCAGAACATTACACATTAGGGATAATATAGTTTCACCAGCAACTCTTTATTCTAACATTAGTTGTAATGTTTTTAAATAACGTACTTAATTGTCAGTTTATTTAATCAAATCCAAACACACACACACACGTACTTGAATGGACTTCAAGTTCACACCACTGTTTGCCTCTAGTAAAGTGCTGATTGTATGCAAATCATGAAAGTTAAAGGTGGTTTTCAGTGATTTTTTGGACTTCATTAACCAACTCTAAAATCTATGAGATTACATGTCCCCCCATCATTTTACTTTAGATAAAAGTTAAATTGTAGCACATGGGATATGGCTACTAACCTTTAAATGAAGAATCTACCTAGCTTTTACTAATTATTTCTGTTTAGGTATTTGTGTTACAGTTATTTTAAATGAAAAAAGTGTTTCATTTGTGTTAATGAAACTTAATTAGTTGAATATGTACCTAACGAACCTTGTACACTCATAATTTCTATGCATGCATTTTAATTCTTCATATTAGTTTGTGCATTATTGGAAGTTTCCATTTGAAAAAGAAAATGTTGTGGACTAAGATTCTAAGTGATATTTTTCTATGTTTAAATTTTTGAATAAATTGTATCTCAGCAGTATTGTTTTAATAAGAAGGCCCTTGTAATGTGTATAAAAATATTACTTCAGTTCAAACATACAGTTAGTCTGAATGTGCTTTGTAGTCAGTATGAGAAGAATATGTGCACTGCTGGCCAAAATCTTAAGGCCAATGAACATAAAGAAAAAATGTGCATCTTGCATTGTTTAGACTCAAACACTTATTTGAGTAGATCTTCGAAAGATGCAAATAAGAAAAGGGAAAATAAAAATAAAAAACTTTGTTAGCATTTAATAGTGAAATTGTGAACACTATGAAATTAGCCTAAATACTAGCTGGTCAAAAGTTTAAGACCATACCAAAAAGAAGTCCTAAACAGGGTAGAAAATGCCCAACAAGAGGTCTCAGTAGTGAGTTGCACGGCTATCATTGCGAATTACTTCAAACATTCACTTTCGCATGGTCGATATAAGCATTTGCAGAAGGCTGGCTGAAATATTATTCCAAATGGTGAAGATGGCTTCATGAATATTATGCTCTGTTTGCAATTGATGTCCATTTCTATAGACATTCCTTGCCATCTGCCCCCAAACATTTTCCATGGGGTTCAGTTTGGGTGAACACGCTGGATGGTCTAAAATAATCACGTTATTCACCATGAAAAAGTTCTTTGTCCTGCAGACAAAATGGATTGCAGCATTGTTCTGCTGAAAGACCCAGTCATTTTCCACACAAGCGAGGGCTTTCAGTAGCCAGCTGTTGTTTGACACTCCTGTATAACCTGAAGCTCCTTTATTCCATGGAAGGAGAAAGCACCCCAGATCATGATGTAACCTCCTTCACTGTGCCATGTAGAAGATGTCTCTGGTGGGATATCCTTATCGTGCCAATAACGTTGGAAGCCATTTGAATCATCAAGGTTAAATTTTTCTCATCAGAGAACAAAACCTTCGTCTACTTTTCTACATCTCATGTTTGGTGCTTCTCAGCAAAGTTTAACCAAGCTGTTTTGTGGTGTGGAAGGAGGCATAGCCTTTGAAGACGTTTATGGTTTTTAAAGTATTCCTCTCATAGATGCCATCTTATTGTTCTTGAGCTGCATTCTGCATTCGTAAGGGCCTTAATCTGGTTCGACGATCAACTGGTGTCTTGCCAGACAACCCGTCAAATCCTCCTGCTCAATGCTGGTGAAATTTTCTTGGGCTGACCACTTGAAATTTTCGTTCTGTATCCCTCAGGGTCTCTTAAGAAATTTGCAACAGCAGTTTTACTGCACCCAATCTCACCAGTGATGGCACGTTGAGAGAGACTTTGCTTTTGCAGCTCCACAATTCTGCCACGTTCAAACTCTTTCAACTTTTTACCTTTTGCTGTGTTTTTACCAAATGCAACACAGGAGATGTCAGTTGAAGATCTTGTCAACGCTAATGCTTGAACACAAATGACTAAATTTCATTATGTGTTTACCAATTAACGCTTTGTTTCAGTGTGGTCTTAAACTTTTGACCAACTAGTATTTAGGCTAATTTCATAGTGTTCACATTTTCATTACTAAATGCTAAAAAGTTTTTTATTTTTATTTTCCCTTTCCTTATTTTCATCTTTCAAAGCTCTACTCAAATAAGTGGTTGAGTCTAAGAATGCAAAATGCATATTTTTTTCTTTATGTTCATTGGCCTTAAGGTTTTGGCGAGCAGTGTATACTATGTAGGTGAAATGAAGAAAAGTGTCATTGACCACTGTTTAGTTTTTTACATTATATAGCCACACAGTAGCAGACATACTATATGAACTTAATATTCTTAAAATTGTTTATTCTTGAAGTCTTAGTTCAAGGAAGATCCAGTTCAATATACATTTTGATAAACATGTTTTATTGGGTTATACCAGTTTTGGAGAATTTCATTTATTATCAATAACCCTGAACACAAGAAACCAAAGAGAGAGAAGGTGGATCTATGTCATAGTGAAAAATATCCAACATACTTTTGGTGTGAACGTGCTTTGTTATCACTATTTCTAGTATATATGTTTTTCTCATAGTGACTATAAAGAACGTTCACAGAAACAGTGTGTTTGATATTTTTCACTATGATATAGGTTCAGTTTATTTATCTGTCTTTGGTGAACTTGTGTTCAGTGTTATTGATGATGAGGGAATTTTCCAAAAATAGTACAACCAAATAACACTCGTTGATTGAAGTGTATATTGAATTGGATTTCTCTTAAGTTCAAGATAAAACTTTCTTTGGAATACTAAGTTTATTAGTACTCCAGTTCCATAAACAATGCTTGTTTTATACTTGTATCCTAAAACAGGAAATGCACTTTTAAAGGACTTTGTAAAACTAAAAATAATTAATGTTCATTTAACTAGGTATTATCTCTGTTGGACATCAATACCTCTTGTGATCCTGAACCTGAAGATGAACGACCAGAAATGTCTTTTTAAAACTTATTGATGGAGTAGGTTTGTGTTATTATCAAAGATTTGGTGTGATGTTTCACTTTCAGGTACTTTCTTTCCAGAAAGCAACGCTTGAACAGATTGATCACTGCATTTCAATTTTCCAGTCTTAATCCTATTGGCTGAAATGTACAAAACTTGTAAAGTAATACAGTGCAGTTTTTAAACATGTATAAGCTGTGTATATAAATCTACATAGTCATAATATAACTTTTCAAAAAAACAGAAGGAAAATTTGATGCAGCAATTGCTTTTTCATCTATAGAAGTTTGTAGAATTTTTTGGTTTAGTCCATTTATGAAAATGTGTACAGTTTTTGTTTCAGTATCATTATTTAAGGAAATTTAAACCTTTCAATGTAAGACAACATAGTATCTGTTAGTTTCTATGTGCTACAAGTGTGAATAATATTGACTAAAAACTTCCCCTATCTTGATTTTTTTTGTGAGATGCACTGTGAATGTGTATTTATTTTAGGAAAAGAATTTGATTGGCATGAAAGCCACTAGTTACCTTGTTGCTTAAATATGTAATAATCCTGTACTCTCAGAGTGTGGAAATAAGTCAGTTAAATTAATTTGAAAGAAAGATATAGTTCTTTATGTTTTGTTTTTTGTTAACAGACATATGAAATTACCTTTTATCTGAGTCACCATATATCAGATGAAATCACTTACATGTTTTAAATCAGTGGTTCCCAAACGTTTTTGTTTGGAGAGGGGAGAGTTTAGTAAACCACATAATAACAGTATAATATAATAAAGCAATGAATATTATAAATCTATAATTTTAGTTTTAACCACAGACTTACCTTTCTACATTTTTAATATGATGGGTGAACTTGTTTTTGTGAACAAAATTCTATAATATTGTTAAGTGTAATGTTTGTCAGCTTTTCCCTCGTGTTAGGTTTTGTATTGAAACCTTAGGGCCATAAGTGATAAAGTTCTATCTTGCACAGATATGTAGTAGTAAATGGGTTCAGAAAACAAACTTTTTTGTGTGCAAGTCCTGGCTATTTTTCAGTTCTCAGAATCCAAAATTAACAGTGGATTTTTTAAAATATTTGAACTTAATGTCCCATTGCAAAAATAAAAAAAAACTTAAACAAGCACTTTTTTTCTATTATAGAAAAATCAACATTCAAGTCATTATTTTACAATGCAGAGAAACTCCCAACTAAAGAATACTTTCCCCATTTTGATTCAAAAACTACACAAAGGTTTAGACTTTTTTGTGTAACTTTTGCATATTCCTGTGGTATATATAGCTGAATTTTTAAGGTTTGAAGTGTTAGGTTTGTTCAGGGGTCTACAAACATTTCCTTTCCACTGACCATGTGATGAGGGCTTATGGAACCATTCTTTTAGACTATGTTGATTTGTTGAGATGACTTATCATAATTTTACAGTTAAAAGGCCCAGTACAAATTTTATGCAGCTGAACTAAAAAGCACATAGAACATAGCTGGAGACTATGATGTCTTGACTTCTAATAGTGAGAAATTTATAACTAGAAAGCCCACTAAAAATTTTATGTAACTGAAACAAAAAAGCCTATAGAATATAGCCAGAAACTATGATGTCTTGATTCTAATAGTAGAAAAGTTGCTACTAATGGAAATTAAGATTTGATTATCTTATTTCAATATATTTTCAATCCTGAAAGTTGATTTATTTTTTGTTTTTTTCATGCATGTAAGTATATGTGATGTTATTTCATAGTTAACATCCAGTGTACCAAAGAATTTTCTCATAAAAAAACTTGTAATAAAAACAGCAATTCACAAATAATCAAAAAGATTGAAAATTATGGTTAAGGAATTTCATGCTGATATATTTCTTGTTTGTGTTATATTAAGCTACCTTAATAAATCTTTGGAGAAAAGCCTTGTAATAAAGAACTACATTGAAAATAACAAAATGTATGTTGTATTTAAAATTAAATTGAAATATGCCTGTCATTTGTTATAAAGACATACTGGTGTGGTAACTTTATGATCGTGTTATAGTGAATAACGTAATTATTTGTATGTTAGTGGTAAATAATGGTTATTCTAATGTATTTCATGAAAAATTGTGGTTACTAAAAGTGTTTAAATTTTCATTTTTATATTAATTAAAATTACATTTTGAATCATAGGTAATTAATATATTTTTGTTTGCTAAGTCTGTAAGAAAGATACTGTACAAATGATTTTTCTCAAAAGGTAAAAGCTTTAAAATGTTTTTGGTGATAAAAAAGTCCTAAAATATATTGTCTTTTTAAGACTTCTTGAAAATTATATACAAAAATTTTAAAAGTTTTCTGTCTTCTTTAATATGAGATTTGAATTTTAATAAATCTGTAAAGACTAGGTCCTTATTTTTTCTCTAGATGATACCGCATTTAACAAGTACTAGGCATTCTATTAATATCAGCAGTCATTGTAATGTCACATCTAAAACATTATCTGAGGAGTGGGATTGGAACTCCAGATAGGTGTAAAATTTAGCTTTAGTCTTTACCTTAGACACCCTGTTTCTAAAATTTAATCTGTCATTACCTTAAATGTATGTTACATTAGGTACTAACTGTAGAATACTAATAATTATTTTGCATGATTTCTGTTTTTTAATTTGGCACATATATGAATCTCACATGACTGCAAAACATTGAAATTGTGTGGTCAGTTACTAAAACGGAAAAATATTTATTGAAACTATCTTAAATGACCTTAAAACATTTTGTATAAAAAATAACTGTAGGAGATCTTTATTTTGGTTTGTGTGTGTATATCAATAAATTTTAATAGTTTTACATTAATTGTATACAGAAATGTGTAGATTATTATTTATCCTGTGTAACTAGTGTTACAGTATACATATGTTTGCATATAGCAGTTTTTGGTGAGAGAATTTTTGTTAATGTAGCTATTAAATGTAAATTTGGGCTGAATAATGTTCAAAGATTAGCCATGAAACATTTATAGGGCTTGTTTTTTTGGGTCAAGAGAATCTTCACTTACATAGTTGTTGCTCTATAGCTTCCAGGTTTAATTTTATTTTCAAAATCTGTATAAATGTACATCAACAAAATGTTTACTAATTGTTGTTTTCTTTTAGATGGTTTCCATTATTGTGAGCCTGTTTTATTATTAGTTATTATACATTCTTCAATGTGGTCATGTGTTGATGTAACTGATTGAAGCCTGCAGTAATTAGATAAATGAATATCTGCAGTTAGACTTTGTTTTAGTTAGCTTTATCCTGTAATTTTTTATTTAAGGATTACTTTAATGTTTTTTTTTTATTCTGTATGTACTTACATATAAAATTTAGTAGAAGTTCTGTGTTTTACTAAATATTGAAGAAACAAAACAATAGTAAATCAGGATTTTATAATTATATAATCATACATGTGTAAATTCAGTGATGTTTAAAGATTCCATTGCACTTTCAGAAGTTGCTTACAAAATATCAGAAAACAGTAATTATTCCGTGAACCAATCTAAAATCCACTGCATAGCTTTTTTAGGGGCTCATCAGTCTTGTTGCTGTAAAAGCAGAGTAATGTGTAATGTACAAAGAACTGTACTGTAACTCTTTCATAATTGTTTAAAGTCAAAATTTCCTAGCAGGTTCACTAAAGACGTATTTAGTAATTATAAGCATAAGTAATTATGGTGTGCAAAATCAGTAGGTTTTTAAACAAACCTATCTTTACTGTAAGTTTCACACCAGGTGCTACATTGAAAAATTCTTTCATAGACAAACTTCCTTAAGTACTTTGAGATTTTTGTCAATATTTCTTCTGTAAGCTACACAGTTTTGTACATGTCAACTTATGGCATAGAAACACGTTAATATACAGATATCCACTTAAGATTTTGTTCTACGTTTTGTGAAACCCTCCATTTGTTTTTAATATTTATACATACACACTGATAAGTAGTTTTATATTTTAGGTGCAAATGTTTCGGTTATTTCTTTGTCCTGTTGATAAAGCTTACTTAATTATGATGTATACATTCACTTCAGTTTCATCATTTCTACAGTAAAGGTCTTTGTTTGGAAGTTTTAACAAGATTAAAACTTTTGGTGAGAATTTGAAAGATACTGTCATCTGGTTTATTTTAATTTTCTATATTTAGAGGTATTAAGCATTTTAGGAATGCTTGTCTTAACTTAGTAAAATTTTTCAAAATACAAGATAAAACTTATAATGTATACCTTTGAAACCTATGTATCATGTGATCTTATTTACCTTATTTTTCTTTTCTGATAACCTTGATATTGCTAGAAAATTCAGTGAAGCTGGAGGCTTGGTGCTTCTGTACATATAATTCTAGTTCCTACACAAGACATTGTATGTAAGAGTGAACTTCTTATTAACTCTACATTCCAAAATGCTTTTAACTCACAAAAACATCTAAAGAAATTGTAGTCTTTTATTAGGTTGTTTTTCAACAGGACCAAATAATGATACTTCACAGACATTTCAAATATAAATTTCTTGTTTATGATAAGAAAAATGTATTCAACATAGTATTTTGTAATGGTAGTATAGTTTTATCATAAGCATTGTTAAGTGGTACATTTTTGTTCAAGTATCTTTTATGTACGTTTGTGGCTGGAAAAGAACATGCTAGTTTTAATAATATTTCTTTAAAAAATGTGAGTTTAGATAAACTTGTTAGATTTATATAAAATTACAGGAAACCTAATTTGTTTGAGAGTTGTATATCTGTTTTGTTATATTAATAAAAGAAATGCTTTATTGTGCATTTTGCAATAGTTTACACACGAAAAAAAAATTGGCGTGTTTCTTGACCCTAGGAAGGGTCATTTCAACTTTTTGTTTTTCTGTGTGAAAGTGATACTAAGATCATGACAGGGGAAGATTAGTTGTAATGTAAATAACTGTCAATAGATGACACTGTGACAAATGTTGGGTATTTTATTGTTTTGAATTTTGCATAAAGCTACTCGAGGGCTATCTGTGCTAGCCGTCCCTAATTTAGCAGTGTAAGACTAGAGAAAAGGCAGCTAGTCATCACCACCCACCGCCAACTCTTGGGCTACTCTTTTACAAACGAATAGTGGGATTGATTGTAACATTGTAACGCCCCCACGGCTGAAAGGGCGAGCATGTTTGTTGCGACCGGGATTCGAACCCGCGGCCCTCAGATTACGAGTTGGCCATGCCGGGCGGGCCATTGGGTATTTGAGAATGGATAACAAACTGAGATGTCCAAACGATTCCATGTACATATTTAAATTTATTTTTTGTATGCTATTATATAAAAAATATTTTAGTGATGAGAATTACATATATATGTTTCGGCTGGAAAACAGAGTACACAATCTGTCCAGTAACTCATATTAATTGTCTACCATACTTTTCTTATTTTGTGGAAAGTTTGGTGTCGGGCTTTCATGCGGAAGATTGCACATAATATCTAGCAGTTCAGATCGCTGATTGCTATAAATGTTTAATGGGAAGTTTGTAATCTCAGCTGCTAGATAATGTTTTATGTGCTATCTTATATCATACAAAAGAGTCTAATACCCATCTTCTCAACGAAAACGTGTAGAAAGCAGTAAATTGAGCTGCTAGCTATTGCTTACGTACCACTTTCCATCACAACAAAGTGACACATTTTTCAAGTAAAAACTAATAGCAAATAAGTGATTTGCTGTTCACGTGCCATCTTCCCGCTCAGATTCTAGAAGGTAAAAAATATCGTTGTGCTGTCTTCAATGACAAAAAACGTAACATCCCTCTTTGCAGTAAAAGCCCATAGGAAATAGCCATCTTAGTCGCTAGGTTTTTGTTTTATACAACGTTTCTGTATAAAAACATAACTAATCGTTATGAATAAAAGCATTATAAAATGTAATCTGAAAGGCAAAAAAAGTTTAGTCTTGTACGTTTCTTTCCCATAACAATATATACAAACTAATGTTTCCATTGTTTACAAAGTTCTTTGTAAAATTCTTTCAAAATCCAACTTTTTTTTTTAACTTTAGTCCCGTGAAAGTTATTTCTATTCCATCTAACGATCCATTTCGTATAACCATTAGTATGAGATTATTTGGCGTTATCGTGCACTTCGTTGAAGGATGTAGCTAAACTGTGCTATTATTAACCATTGTTTTCCACAATATTTCGTAAGCAAAGGTATCGGAAATCCTAACGTGACTAAAGAAGTTGTTAACATAATATTTATTGAAATATTTTAAAACATTAATGTAAAAAGAAATGTATCAATATGAAACGTTTCTGTAATATTTGTACCTGAATATACCTGTTTATTTTCATAAATACTTATTTCATCTCAGCAGTAGGAAGTGTTATATTAGTATATTTTTGTATTTTTTCACGAACCCATCGATAGTGTTTCTTTTTCAAGTAGCTAACGTAACTTGTTGAAACCGCTGCCACCTGAAGGCAGATACGTTTTTTTTCTTTCCCTGGTTTTAAACGATATCCCATTACTTTGTTGGATACGTGTTTTAGCGGTCTAGGTAAGGTTAAACTCTGTTCTACATTTGACACGCATTCTAGAAATATCTGATTGTTGATTTGTCGAAGTTGTTTTATTTCACGTTGCATTTTGTCCGACCCAAATGCAGACAATTGCTTTTCAAATTTGAGGCGAAAGTGTTTATATAACAAATCATCGCCAAAATTCCAAGCTCTTATTCCAACCCCCTCCTTCCAGGAGAGGTTATTTTCTCTCCAGGTATCACTTCTGACATTTTTCTTGAAAAAAGCGACGTCTTTTAATTCCCAGCATAAAAGTGTTTTCAGCAACACTAAAGACTCCTCCATCAGTTCTGTGATCATTACGAGGTCAAAAATCCCATCGAGTTTTTCTATTTCCCTCTGAAAGAAACCAGTGTCTTGAGTGTATGTTCCATTCACTCCAAAATCATAAAGCTGAGGGTTCCGCTCACGAAAACCAATATTTTTGCGAAACATAAAAGTTTTGTTCATAAGGCTGAAATCGCGTAAGGTCATACCGTATTTTTTGAACAAATTATAGTAACTGTATGTGGACTCAAAATGACTAACAGGTTCACGAACAATTGCAATGTATACACTGTCAGGAGGCATCACTGCTTGAATTTCATGGGGATCAAATCGGACATGAACGCAAAATATATTGAAATCGCCAAAAATGGCCCATGGAAGCATTTTCACACGTTCTTTGGAAAAAGGTTTTCTCACCGGGTTCCAAAAGCTGGTACCACGCTCTGGTATTAAAAATGTTAAGTTATTGTTATCTCCGTAACGTAACAAAATGTTTTGAACGGTGTCAGACCCACATTTATGATTTTTTAGAAAAAAAATATTTTTCTTTGGGACACATTTTTTAGGATTTTCCAAACGCTTGTAAGAAACGTACCGGCGGTTGCTGATGAACACGTTCAGGGGATGCAATTCTTTCCACGCAATCCTAGAAAATTAAGAAAATATGAATAAATAACTTCTGCCATTTTCTTTAATATAGCTGTCATATTTTACATAGCTTTTACTGCACTGTTTTGTTTAGAATTTATGGGTGGCGCAGTCAGGTTTCCCACTCGGGGGAGGGGTAATTTTTTTCTTTAATTTCGCGCTAAGTTACACGAGGGCTATCTATGCTAGCCATCCCTAATTTAGCAGTATAACACTAGAGAAAAGGCAGCTAGTCATCACCACCCACCGCCAACTCTTTTTACCAAGGAATAGTGGGATTGACCATCACTTTATAACGTCCCCACGGCTGGGAGGGCGACAATGTTTGGTGCGACCGGGATACGAACCCGCGACCCTCAGATTACGAGTCGCACGCCTTAACACGCTTGGCCATATGTAGTTTAGGCATTGTAAATTACGTATAACATTCCTTTCTGACGTTAAATATACTGCAGGTACTATATTACCCCTTTCAAACAAACCTTTACGACCTATTATGAGATTTTAAGTTTCAAAAATTTTTCTTAAGAGCAAAGATTCTACACGCATAAATTACTGATCATCGTGATGTTCGAGGTAAAACAAGTACGTTATGAACTAACATATACTTACAAACTTATATTCCAAAACAGTAGGGCTGAGGACAAGATAACTATTATGGCATATTGTGGTCGAAAAGATGCCATTTTGTAAATCTTCGAATTTGTAAAAAGTTTTCCTATGAAGCTAATATGACGGGTACAAGATGAAAGTTGAATTTAACTATGAGCTGTTTTATATAAACACTTGACATCACGCATGAAGTAATTCTTGTGGTGAATGAACTACGAATACCCCGGTTAAATATATATTTGTTCTGTAATAACATCTGTTCAATCCTATATTTATCAGGCTGTGCGGGAAACACGTAAATGTTTAAATTAAAATACAATACACTTCCCATATGCACGTTATCAAAAACATCTTGCATCACAGACGTTTCACACTCGGTGATTTGATTTTATCTGCATTTTACAGCTTATTGTTTTTAGTTTTACAACGCCATATTATCAGGTTGGTTGATTCGTCTGAATTAAGAGGTTTGTCGTAAATTAAGACGAACTAACCCTAAGTCAGTTTCACCAGGTTTCTAACTGTGATCCTGTATATAATCCAATAAAAAAGTTCGTCCGGTATAATGAAAACATTTTAAAATATATAAAGTTTTCTGCTGAAACACTAGTGATAAAAGTACAGAAAACTCGTTTAAAATGAAGAAGAATTTTGTTTCTTAATATTAAAAACACAAGAAAAAGATGGTACATTTTTTATTAGGATGGGTTTTATCAAACAATTTGAAAGATGGAATTCTTTAATTAACACCTTTTCAGATAATAAATAATTTGGATAACTGCTAATATTAAATACTTAGTGTTACCTTGTAATAATCTCAGTAATTTATTGGTGTTAATGACACGTGAAAACTATTTATGAACTCACTATCAGGTTTTTCACAAGTCATCACTCAATTCTTAGTGTATTTCTATGATTACTAAAGAAAACAGGTATCTAACTTGACCATCTGTTGTCCTTAATGATTTTTTAACTTTTTACTTACAAAGGAAGGGAACTGTGGATTAAAAGATAAAAAATATTTTATTACATTAAAGCATGCCATATCCTGAATCAATGTTGATAAGATTTTGTTTTTGACAAACATCTACATGTAAGTATTAATTACTATGAAACTATATTATGTACAGATGTAATTGTGTAATGAAGGCTTCCAATTTTCTCTATATTTAAATCTTTCTAAAACTGAGAGCCCTTTAAAGGTTTCATAAAATATATAAACTGATAAGATATCGTGATGAAACTATTTGTGTTGTTTATAGTGTAAAGTTGGGTTCTTTAACAATCACTATAATACATCTTATAGCAACTGTGGTGAAAGAATACAGTGATATACATTCAAGTTTTAAGACTTAGCTAACTGAATATGAGATTTTTCTATGAAGAAATTAAGAGTGCATTGACAACATCTCACTCACACTTTTCCCTGTTGTAGATCATCGACAGCAAATATTTCAGTTTAATACCAAACTTATTACACAGATAAACAATATCTCATGACATGATTTTTTTTTATTACAAAAACAATGCTCAAAACCTATACAGATTACCAAGTAACAGGTTGTTTCTTCTACAGAGTGAATTTTAGTTTCCAACGTTCATTAACAAGTGAAGCACATTTTAATTTTTGTACACTAAAATACAAGTAATTTCCTGAGGTAACTTTTAGTCAAATGAACATGAAATAAAAATTACTCAAGAATTTCAATAAAATTTGTCTGGTGCTCATTCTACCCTGAAAAGTTCTACTTCCATTTATATGTCCTTTCAACACAAGAGCAAATCATAATCAAATTCAATGCCATTTTGTTCTGTCACACAGTATTCAACAAGAACGAATACAATTAGAACAAAATGTCTTGTATTACAGCGTCACAATTTAAGTTTTCTAGCAACTTATTATCTCCACCTGTTACATGCAGTACTGTCAAAATGGTCATTATATCTTTTTTATTGTTATGTTAGGACCATCCAAAAAATAATTCGGAAGTTCATAATCCAAACCAGTTTGGTACATCTTGGCGATCCCACTGTTTCTCTTGTTGCTCCTGAAACTCTTTCTTTCTCTTTTCAAACTCTTCAAGATCTTTTTTTTGTTCTTTCTTTTTTTCCTCTGGGAAGAGATTTGGAAATTCAAACTTGTAGTCTTTAGGCTGGAATGAAATGATAACATTAAAACATTAGCACAAAGAAATTCCTAATGTATTTTTTCTGCTTTGAATACTATCAATTTATTGTTGACTACTCATAATAACAGCAACTGATTATGTTTACATAATCCTAGGATTATAGCTTGGATGAATCTTCATGCAATACTATAACAGACAGCATTTCTACAACCAATTACTGTATTACAAAGAATGTCAAAGAAGTAACTATTGAACATTTTTAAATAACTCAGCAAGAAGTTGATGTTACACAAGCACATCCACGTAACCATAACCTTTTATTAATCAATATATTACTATATTTCTGTGGCCTATCTATGAGAAACAATTTTGGTGGATCTAGTTGTTCCTCTTTATTTTCTTTTTCCATACAGTCAGCTCTGATTCATGATAGCAATGACACAGTCTCATATTACAAAACATGATAAATAACAACAGGTGAAGTTAAATAATTAACTATTTGCTATTTTGGAGTACCTCTCTATGTACAACTATTATTTGAAAAGTTAAATTTTCAGAGCTCAGATACTAATACTAGTTGAAAATAAATTTAAAAAGATAAACTGCTCAAAAACTTATCAATAAGTATCAAATAGAAGCATTTGTTCAGTTTATTTCTTTTTGTATAAACAAAACAAACAGAAGGACTAGTTAAAGGTGTAAAGTGACTAATCTAACAGTTATTTCTATCTGTAACTTCTGCATGTTTAATTCATGCAATTTTTAGAGATGAACCTAAAGGAGAAAATATTTTTTGTAATATTCTTTAAATACTTTAAACTTTTGTGTGATTGCTACTAAGAGAAAAGTTCTTCCCAACTTCTGCCCAAGATAACTTTACAATTAATTAGTGCTATATACAAGAATGAAAATACTGCAGAACACATGAATAATACTGCATATTCATACGAGTGTAACAAAAGCCATTCTATAATCTTCATCTTTCACGAGGTATCCTTTTAATTTTTCCTTGCGTATTTCCCTAAAGAAAAAAAAAAACTATTAAGATTATACACTCAAAAAATACTGTGAAATTCAATGAAAGCAGTAAAATTGTTACGATTCTGAACATTACAGCACAAGACGATTTCTATCACAAAGGGGGATAAAAATGTTTAAATAAATCCTATTTTAAAATTACTGTTTTTAATGAATAAATTAGATTATACCAATATTCAAAGAGTTTTCTTAAAACAAACAAATTTTAAACTAACAAATATTCCAATTACTGTTAAGAACTTGTTTATCCAGCTTAAACACCTTCAAGGGTGACTAGAAGAACATATGAGAGTTTAACTGCTGGACTAGAAATATTACATAAGGAAAAATAGAATAGTCAAATGAAAATTTCTAATTATACCAATAAGAATATTCAGGCCACCTAACCAGCTCTTCTTACCTGTGTAAACCTTTGTATGGACATTCACCACTGGAACATTGTAGATTTTTTCCAAATAGTTTTTCACATCATGTTTTGTCATCCTGAAAAATTAAAAGTAATCCAAATGATTTAAATAAATATATATAAAATGATAAAACTGGGAAATGTATGTCTGTTGTAGTTTTCTTTTCTGCTTGCAGTAATTAGGAATAACATCAATTTGACCAATATTTGACTCTTAGAAGTAAAAAGATACAGAACATAAGATATTTAATAGAAAATCTGGGGATACTGCTTATTACTTTGAACACAAGGCTAAATATCTTCTGTAAACAATTTAATTTTCTTAATAAAAATATACAATGTATGCACTTTACTAAATTTATATGCATTACATCTAGAACCTGATAAAAATTATGTTTTTTCATAGGCATATAAACAATTAGCACACCAATGATATTATATAAATGTTTTTTATGATGGATTTCACTCACTCCATAGATACAATAAAATGAACAGTATTTGGTTTAATAGGATAATTAGGTTTGACAAGTTTCATCCAAAAGTTAGGTAGAAATATTCGTAGTTGTGGATTTCCCTTAATGAAAAGAGGATATCTGAAAATAAAAAAAAACACAACATAATTTAACTACTTAAATAACACATTATCTTTCGCAATACATAATAAATATAAGTATTAGACAACAGTCTATGAACAGCAGTGCAATGTTAGATTAACTGAAATATGTTAAAAATGATCTCAAACACATGAATTTCTTGGTCACAATTTCACTCTATATGGTCCATGTACAATTAAATATAGAAATCCAATCAGCACTCTGCAACATTCTATGTATGCATGTTTGTTAAAGGCAATTAAGTTCCACGGATATAATTTAATACACAGTGACTGTTTACTTCTGAACTTTTATTTTTAATATTATTTACGAAATACATTAAAACTAAAATTATGCTTCTTGCAACAAAACATACTTATTTCATGTATTCTCAAAACGGCTGGTATGGTTAACTGAAGATGACTTAAGAAGGTCGAAATGTTGTTCTGTACTTTATTTTAATTAAAGTGTTAATACCCATACCAGCCGTCTTGAGAATACATTTTTATTCCAAGTAGGTTTCTCATCATCACGAGAAACTTATTTCATATACAGTGAATAATCATATTAGGGTATTTTTAACCATATGAACAATTCTAGTGTTTTGTTTGATATAATTTGTGTTCTTACAATAACATTCTACCCGCACACATTAGGTTAAAAGTAAACTGAACTAGGATTTTCACTCCAGCTCAAAAACAATTTTCGTTTATCTGTCGTCACATCTTAAATCAATATTTGTATTATTACAGTACATAACGTTTCAACGTTGCTAAATTTTGATTATGACAAACTTACACGAAAACAAAAGACATATGAGTTAGTCATTGATCTAAATTACTTACAATCGTGTCGACATTTTAAGCAGTCTCTATTTACCCAATGTAAAATAGTAACAGAAATTTTAACAAGTTAATTTATCCTAAGTACTATTGCGACACCTATTACTTGATTAAATATGACAATATACAAAAGAAAAAATTATACAAATAAATTACAAATTAATATAATGGGTTCTAAATTAACTATGTTTTAAAGACTGGAGAAGAAATTGTAGGTGCTTTCTAATTTATAATAATAAATATTAGATTCTTTTTAAAGACAAATATTTTAAACTTTTGAATGAAAGTAAAGATAATTATTTAATGATACGTTAACCCTATGGTTGTCATATCCAGTGCTGTTGAGGTCTTTTGTTTAAAATCACGATAAATCAGGCTAGCTGAAATACAAAAGATAAAATACCTTTTTGGGCTCTGTTTTTATCACTTGTACGAACAACAATAGCAATAGTGTGAACTAGATTAATTAAAATGTTTGTGTTTTGTTTGAACTTACGTAGAAAACAATTTTTGTTGTGTACATCGCATGTGATTCACAGGATATAATGATAAAACACTCGGATAGCAACTACATATATTTAACTTGCAGTTGCTGCTTATAAAAGTGGCAGTAGAAACTGGGTGTTTTAGTTTGATGTTCGAGATTTGCAGAGAACTTCGCATAAGCATCACACGTGACGCTTAATATGCACATTAATGGTGATGGTTAAATTATTTTACCCAAAAATGTAAACCCAGAATAAATTCATTTTTTTTTATTAATCCTTTATATTTTCATTCCCCATTATACTAATTTTTTCAACAAATGAATAATGGTTCAGTAGTCAAATAAACATATCAATAAAAACATTAAATTAGCTAAAACAGGGAAGAGGTTAAATAACTAAATTTAATCAAATAATTCCGAGGAATATAAATTTGCTTCAGATCTGTTTGTTTGTTGGCCCGGCATGGCCAAGCGTGTTAAGGCGTGCGACTCGTAATCTGAGGGTCGTAGGTTTGCATCCCCATAGCGCCAAACATGCTCGCCCTTTCAGTCGTGGGGGCGTTATAATGTGACGGTCAATCCCACTATTCGTTGGTAAAAGAGTAGCCCAAGAGTTGGCGGTGGGTGGTGATGACTAGCTGCCTCTCCTCTAGTCTTACACTGCAAAATTAGGGACGGCTAGCACAGATAGCCCTCGAGTAGCTTTGTGCGAAATTCAAAAACAAACAGTTTGTTTGTAATTAAGCACAAAGCTACACAATGGGATATTTGTACTCTGCCTACCACATGTATCGAAACCAGATTATTTGTATTATAAGTTCGCAAATATACCGCTGAGTCATTGGGGGAGGGGCTTGCTTGAGGAATTCTATCTTTTCAGTTGGCCTCACCGATTGGGAATGTATAGTCCATCTGTATTCGTTGTCGATGAAGGAATGTAATGATCCTGATAGCTCTCCCTCTAGTGAATGTACTTTTATTTCATTTTTTTTTATTATTGTAAATTGTAAAGCCATTTACAGATGAAAATTATGGTAACCATTAATAGCACAGTATTGTTTTTTAACAAAGTTATTTATTTATTTGAAATCAACCGATGGATCGCTATAAAGTTTTTATTTGCTCTTAAACACAAAGCAATTCAATGGACTATCTGTACTATTCACACCACAGGTATCAAAACCATTTTTTTAACGTTATAAGACTTCAGTGCTCCTCATTGGGATAGCAGCAACTATACATATTTACAACGTAAACAACCAGGGATTCGATTCACCTCGATGAACACAGCGGATACCCTGTTGTGGTTTAGCTATAAGAGGCACACACACACGATAATATAACGCAATTATAAATACGTAGTAGTATGAAACCTAATACGTTTATACCACAAAAGCTTGTTCATCAGTTTTTGTTATAAAAAAGTTGCAATAAAGGTTAAATGTACATTAAGATATTGTATGTTTTTTACATTGTATTTTGCTAAGGTCACAGCAATCAAATATACAAATTACTTAGTAACCAGTGTAAATATTAACTCAGTACAAAAAGGTGTTTTTTTTTTTTTGAAGTCGTTTTTGGGACTCTCGCGCGATGTTGCATGTGGACTGACTGCACATAGCCGGTCCTACTTTTGTACTGACAGACTTGAAAGAGGGCAAATGGGGAACAACACCTACAGTCAACTCTCGTTTCATCGAATAGAGAGTTAACTCATATTTTGGTATCGCAACCATCGCTAAAAGTACGAAGCATATTTTTGTAGCAGCGGATAGAGAACTGAGAGCCTTAAATCCATAGTTTAGGCACACTAACATATAGGCAGCATCATTCCTTCTGATATTTCAAAATGCTGATTTCTTGTTATTTACTTTTATGAAAAAGAGATACGACTGTATTAAGCCTAAACATATTTTTAAAACTTAATTTGCTGATATTGTTAAACTAGTTAAAAACTTAAAATTAGAGCTTCACTGGAATAAAAGCCCCAATGTTCCAACGATACGCCTTTCCTCCCCAACACCTTCGAATGTGTTAAGTTTTAACGTTTTAAATAGTAATTTAAACTGACATATTTTAGTGGCCCGTCATGGCCAGGTGGGTTAAGACGTTTGAGTCGTAATCCGAGGGTTGTGGGTTCGAATTCCAGTTGCACCAAACATGCTCGCCCTTTCTGCCGTGGGGGCGTTAAAATTTAACGGTCAATCTCACTATTCGTTGATAAATGAGTAGTCCAAGAGTCCTCAGTGGGTGGTGATGACTAGCTGCCTTCCCTTTAGTCTTACACTGCTAAATTAGAGACGGCTAGCACAGATAGCCCTCGAGTAGCTTTGCACGAAATTCAAAACAAACCACACATATTTTGGTATTGTTGACAATTGTGTTTAATTATTTAGAAAAATAGTTAGGCCAAGAGTTATTGTGCCATACTGTAAATTCTAGGGTTCATATTCTACACTTTGGGGCGGGTGTGCTGTTAACCAACTCAAAATTAGAGAATGTTAACACGGATTAGATATCTCTAACGCAGCTTTATGTGAATTTCCGAAAATAAATGGTTAACATGGTTTATTTGCATATTTCACATTCACTTAAATTCTTTCGCAAAAAAGTTAAAAATATATAAGAAAAGTTATAATTTGCACATAAAAGTGTAAGCTAAACATAAATAATCCAGCTTATTCAGTATATGAATAACAAGTATTTCAATGCATAGTGTTTTTGCATGAGAAGCTTTCTCTATTTTAGGGTTTGTATCACGAAAAACAATAATTCATCACAACAAAGATTTTATGCAAATCAAGCCTTACACACACACACACAAACAATTTTTACACAATCAGATGGCATTCATTTATGTTTTACAATTTCTGCTTTATAGCTTTTCGTCGTTACATTTTAATGTACACGGTTTTGTATTTTGTTATTGTTAACATGGTGCAGAAACATTTACTTTGCTAAATTTCATAACTTTATTTTCACACTTATTTTTTGTATTTCACACTGCTAAAATGATAGCGTTTAAGAATGGTTAATTTAACAGCTTAATATATAATTACAACTGACGTCGAAGTACTATTGGTTTGTTTTGAATTAGAGCAAAGCTACATGAGGACTATATGCGCTACCCGTCCCTAATTAACAGTGTAAGACGAGAGGGAAGGCAGCTAGTCATCACCACTTACCGCCAACTCATGGGCTACTCTTTTACCAACGAATAGTGGGATTGACCATCACATTATAATACCCCACGGCTGGAAGGGTGAGCATGTTTGGTGTGACAGGGATTCGAACCCGCAACCCTCAAATTTCGAGTCAAACGCCTTAACCACCTAGCCTGAAGTACTCTTCATCTAATAATATAACAGTAATAAGTAATCTTACGTTGTCTACCTCACAGTTTAATTAATTTTAAGTATTTATGGTATCTCGTGGATAACTAGCAAGGAAGTGAGTTTGTTCCGCTAATATATCTGTTTGTTATGCACAAAGGGCTGTCTATGTTCTGCTCATAGTTCCACTAATAATTGGAAGTTTTCAGGTCTCAGGTTTAGGTGTAGATTTTCCAAATATTTGTGACAATTAAAATACAAGGAGAGTAGATACACATTTACAGAAAGTACAAATATTTACTATCACTTATACAATCAATAATACAAATAAACAATACGCTATTAGTACAATCAACCATAAGGGCAGTGATCACGTGCTTGTTGGTGTTAGAGTGACAAGGCCCAAAGATTTTAATAAAAGAAAATAGGTTTTGTTAGTGCATACAAGTCCTCCCTTTTGAGTTAAACCAAGTAGAAATAAAGTTTAAAAATTTACTAATTGAAAAGTAACAAATTTTATGTTTAATCCATATTTAATTTACATAAATACTCTTAGATTTTAGGCTAAATCCAAGACATTACTTGGCTTTCACTTTAAACCTTAAATCTTGGAGCTAATGCTCCATTCAGTTTGTTCAATTCTACTAAAAACACTAATGGGAAAAATGCAACAACACTTTAAACTAGAGGTGTGCTCATTCGTAACGTAATGTAACAACGAAAGTAAAAGTATGGCCGGGTATATAGTGAAACACATCTGTACAAATAATAAAAACTTGTGCAAACTGAAAACTACATATTTTATTAAATTCTGCAAGAGTAGAAACCATGTAAAATCTATGACGACCTGCTCTCTTAACACCGTCTTGTACATATATGTCAATAACAGTTCCTTGAACAAGAAAAATGTAATCAGTTTTTGTTAGATCAGCTGGTTAACAGGAAGTAGAGATGAAGAATGAGTCTATTAGCAACTGTTATCCAATTTGTTGTCAAAAATAATTTGGCTATATTCTCACCTAGGCTTCTGTTGACCACATAAAGGAAATTACAGTTAGTTACTTATTTTAATTATTTTGTATTCAATTGAGACACTCTGAAAACATGATTTTGAAACTTTACCTTTTGACTAAAGAGATAGAAAACATATCTGTACTAAAATGTATTTCATGCATTGTTCAAGAAACAAAATATCTTTGTCATTTCTCACTATGTTTACACATAACTGTTTTATATTTTATAAGATACTGCTATGCTAATAGTGAAAAGACTGGGCCTAGATTCACAACTTTTAATTCTTTGTTTGTAGCTTGTGTAAATCTGCTTTCCACCTGCACACAAAGATTCGTTAATGTTTAGCAGCAGATCATCCCAAATTTTGAGTGAAAATTTCTTGCATCGTATGATGTAAACGAAACTAACCTATGCTGTCATCCCACAATGTCAACTTCAGTTGAAGAATTAAAACTAGTTTCAAAGGGTTGTACTCTTCTTTTAGAAGTCAAGTTTACTTTATGTAACAATATATGTTTGTGAGGATTTGTTTATCTTGTTGGTTTAAAGCATGTTACCAAAGTTTTATTAGCACCACAATAAAGTTATGACCACCAAATTAAACTTTGCTGACTACTAAATGATGCTTCCTATCCAACCAGTAGTACATACATACTTTTATTTGTACATGGTAACTTTTAAATTGTGACTGTTTAAGCAGAAAATCTTTAAAATACCTGGAAGTCAAAATAGACTAGTTTCTTACCACACAATATGTTTAATTAATTCAGATCCTCAAAGTTTTCTACACTTGATACATTTCTATTTTTTTCTGGACTGTTTGTTTGTTTTTGAATTTCACGCAAAGCTACATGAGGGCTATCTGTGCCAGCCATCCCTAATTTAGCAGTGTAAGACTAGAGGGAAGGCAGCTAGTCATCACCACCAACTGCCAACTCTTTTACCAACAAATAGTGGTATTGACCATTACCTTATAATGCCCCCATGGCTGAAAGGGTGAGCATGTTTGGTGCTATGGGGATTCAAACTTGTGACCCTCAGATTATGAGTTAAGCGCCTCAACCACCTGGCAATGCCTGGTCCTTTTTCTGGACTGAATAAAGCAACATTGATGGAGTTAAATATAAACTTAAGATGATATATATATAACTGAAAGTGAAGTTTATTTACAACATGATAACAGGTTCATTACTATTTTTAGGTTTTCAATATTTACTAAATGAATGAAGCATGTTGTTAAATTAATTAATGTCACATCAAAAATAGTAAAAGCTTTTCATTTGTCACTGAATACTTCTGATCACCACTAATGATACAGGAGAAAGGTATATTTAAACAAATATCTTTTATATTTAGGTAAGCTTTTAAACAAAAATAAACTCAACTTCAAATTGATATAATATACTAAGTTTTGCAATCTTAAAACACAGCATGAAATACATGAAACTTAGTAATCCTCACACATTGAAAAGATTTTCATAAGGAAAGAAGTTCAATTTCATTATTTACACATTCAAGTAACATTCTGAAAAATATTCATGAAGGGATAACTATTTAATATACAGTATCTTTAAAGCAATAAACCGTATGTGGATGAAGCAAAGTTGATCAAACATGTAGAATAAAAGCTTTGGATTTTTTTTTCTTCAAAAACACTTCATAAATAAATGTTGGATAATATAAATCATTTTATAAACTATTTTCTATTTATTAGATTGCTTATTAGTACTGTCTTTCAACCAGTCTTAATCTAAACGTTTTCAAATTTAATTTACATTTAAATGTTTTATGTATTTTGGAGTGAATTAGTCTTCTAATAGGCAAATCTGGATACAGATATTTTATTATATAAGAAAAAAAGGTCAAATTTAAAAATGGCACCAAAACATGTCATAATAATGTGTAGTTTCTGACCTCTTTCATTCAAAATGACAGCTTCAATTTTTCAATAATTAACATTAAGAAATAAGAATATAAACCAAAACTTAGCCACTTATGATTCAAACAAACCTTGGAATTTCATTAGTACAAATGAAATACATACAAAGTACAATTAAACAATACCTGTTAACTTTATATTTAAAAATAACTGTAATTTTGTTTCAGGAAAGAAAAGTACATTTTATTCAAAATGTTAGGTGTAAAACCTTCTTGCCTCTAAATGTCATTATGACATGTTTTGGCACTGTTTAAAGGTTTGACCCTTCACTATAATTCAGAACATTTTGGTAGTTTTGGGAAAGTTTAATATCATCATTATAAAAACTATTCTGAAAGTGTCATAGCATCATATATTAAGTGGATTCAATTTTCCAAAGTACTACTTCTCGATCTCCTCCTGCTGCTAGTAGGGGCAAACGACAATGCCATGATAAACCAGATCCTTCATTTAGTGTAGCAGATAAGATTGCCTGAAAAAGAAATGTATTAAAAATATTAAACAGAAACAAAGTATATTTACAAGTTACTTTTATTATTCTAAACAAAGAATATCTGGAACAAAATATAACTATTTTTAAATGTTAAAATTATCAATGACAATGGTGGCTAGTCAGGTAAGGCATGGTCTTACATAGAACTTCTATGTTCTTATTAATCTAAACATTTAGGCCCAATACCTTTTTTTGCATTTTATCATTAACTAGAGTTTAGCTGTAATAAAACATTAATTGTTTTCAAAGCTTCAGTTATGCCTTAAAAAAACTTCAATAAGAAAATGTAACAAAAATAAACAAATAACAGTGAGGACACTACAACTGTCTATTGTTAAGCCAACAGGAATGCTTGGTTAGGCAGTCTATAAACTGTTTTTTAAGAATGTGAGGTATTGGTTCTTCAGAGACAAGAAGTTGTGAAACATAATGTACATTGGTTTCAGTTGCTTGAAAATGTAATCATGTATAAAGTGTTCCTCATCCATCACTAGCTGCTGCTGATGTAACATTTAGTATCTTATATATCAGAAAATACATTTGGCAGTATTGTGAAATAAATGTATTTCTACACTTTCTTTTGCTCAAAAGTAATATTATACAATTATTCTTGCATTCTCTGTTTAGTAAGTGTTTTAGACATCTATACTTTACTTTTTGATATTTATAAGAAATGGAACTGCACACACATTTTTACAGGATACTCAAAAGTACAACATTTTGTAGCTCATGGATAAACATGTTGAGCCCTGTATATTTCATAACAAATAAATATGAGGTACAACTTCTTGAATATTTTTATAATTAAATTAGATATAAACATTGATTATTTCCCATCTTATAATTTGTCTTTCAACTACTTTTTTGTTGGCTTTCATATATATTATATGGCTTCCTTTAATGTTACTTTTTTAAATGAAGAATAATTAACAGGCCTACTTGTGAAAGGTTTCGGTTGTTAACTTTAATTTGATTTTCTGGTAAGCCTCTTGTTGCAAATAGTTCACGATGAGAATGGGCAAAAGTAAATGTAACTCCTCTTTCGATGTGAGCTGTTTGTTGTTCAAGTGGTTGACTGAAAGAACCACATAAATATATTAAGACATCATAAGATAGAAGCTTCTAGCTTCTCACAAAACCTTGAAAAATAATATGAAATAGAACAATATGAAAACAAGTGAACTTAACTGCATTATCATTTTATAAGAAAAATACCACTTTTTATGAAATCTATTTCCAAATGTATAACATTACGTGTTAGATAAATGTTATACTTGTTTTCTGTTTGTATGCCTGTAGATTATAAGAATGTAAAACTTACTTTCATTGCTTTGAAATGTATTCTAAACATAATTAGTCTTAGTCTAGAGTTTACAACATATAACAGTTGACATTCATTAATCCTTTTACAACCACATTTTGTATTTCCAGGAGCCAGGAAAAATTGAGAAATTTCATAAAATGTCTGACATTTTCATTTGATTGAGTTTTTTTTATACATTTTATTGACAAAAAAGCCCTTAAAACCAAACAAAATTAGATTCAAAGTGAAAAATGCTCATCAAACAAAGTACAGCCATATTGTCTTTGGGAATAAAATAGCAGGTATGACCAGTACATCCCCTTGGTAAACTAAAGGTTAATAATAATAAAGGGTTATGGAAAACTACATAAATGCAAATAAACTTTCTGAATCACTAATGTCTACAGCATAAGCTTTACAACAGAAACAATTTCTTAAAGCACAAGTTCAAACTTACAGATTTCCACAACTCTTAATCTTCTGACATTTACTGATAATTAGATTTTATGATAATATAATTATATATTTTGTTCTCTAAAAGTTAAATTAATTTCCATTAATAAATAATTCCTGTTTTTCTAAGAGACCTCTACCTTTTATTTTGAAAATGTTATAAACTACAAACAAAGTTTCTTAACACATCTTTCCAATCTTTAAAATTTTGGAAGAAAAATATTTAAGTTTTAACTTGAGATCTTTCAAATACAAATGCTTTCCCCAAGGTTTTATAGAATTAATTCTGCATTTTAAATCAATCAGTAAATAAAAAGTAGAAAAGAAAAACAGATTATTAATGAAGGTGATAATACTGGTGGTTTGATGTAGTTCAAAATGAAAGAAAACATACAAACACACACACACATTTAGTATAATGTGACAAGTTTATTTCTTTAATTTGACAGATAAAAAAACATCAATTTAAAAGAAAATTATAAAATATCGTATGTATAAGTGCACACATACACGTACACACATACATGCATTCAAGAACCAGAATTGTAAAGATAATACTAGCTATTTTAGTAATGCAAAGCAAACACTCATTAAAATATATTCTATTTACAAAATTAATTACTTTTTTTTTACAAGTTTCTTTTTCCTGAAAACAAGAACACAAGATAAACAGTGGAATGTATAGGTTTATTCACTTTACAAAGACAAAGATATAATATTTAGCACAAAGTTAAGCCAAACAGTTTCAGATTAACGAGTTGAGATTATCTATTATTCAAGTTTTTTTTTTAACTCATGGTTAACACTATCTTACCAGTATACAATTCTGAATTAATTCATCTGCTTCAGTAATAACAGCCAAGTATTTTTACATTCAAAGAACTTTAGAAGCATTTAGAAAATAAAGTCATAAATCATATTCAAATAGGAATGCTTACCTTGATATGGAGGTGTCCCAGAGGAACCAGTCTGAACCTGCCACACATCCTACCCTCAAACTGTTAGCAGGACTCCAATCAGCTGACAGCAAAGGTCTATTTGTGCATTCCAAAGACATGACAGGTTGCTGGGTTCCAATGTTATAGAATCTAATGACTCCTTTCTTCTCTGCTACCAGCAACTAAACAATATAGCCATTTGAGTAACACATAAATAATAATATCCTGAGAAGATAAAACTTTCTATTTAAAAGAATTTTTACTACATTTCTACATTTTAGGATACTGTACCTACAAACTTAAATTACAAAAACAGCTTTGTTTTAAAACTGTGTTTTAAATCCAACTTTCATAAATAATGATATCACATTCATTTGTCAGGAAAATATATTTGGCATGCAAGTAAACTTTTCTTTTTTAAAGTGTTTGTTTGTTTTGAATTTCACAAAGAGCTACATGAGGGCTATCTGCTCTAGCTGTTCCTAATTTAGCAGTGTAAGACCAGAGGGAAGGCAGCTAGTCATCATCACCCACTGCCAACTCTTGGACTACTCTTTTACCAACAAATAGTGGGACTAACCATCACATTATAATGTCTCCATGACTGAAAGGGTGAGTATGTTTGGTGTGACAAGGTTTTGAATTTGCTACCCTCAGATTATGAGTCAAGTGACTGGTTGGTTTTTAAACTAAAAGTCATAAAATTAAATTGAAGTTCTTTGTTTCACCACATTAAATATATGTCTAAGAATACTACTACACCTTGTAAACCTCTTCTGTGTGCCACCGTACACTCATGCCAGGTGAAGTTAAGAACAGACGGGCTACTAGATTCCCTTCTGGTGACCAAACACAGCATGTGTGGTCATCACTGACACTAGCAAGCTGCTCACCAGTCTGAGGATCAAATGCTAGGTCATTGATGTAGTCGCTGTGTCCTTCCACATGCTATAGGTGACAAAAGTTTAAAACTCTTTGCATACATCAATATTTTTCCATATATATTTCTAATATATGCAAGTATAAAATGTTTAATTTCACAAGAATCACTATTTTGTAATGTGACCAAATTTAATATTATTTGCAATTCAAACTCAGCTTTGGTTACAAAAAAATGAGCTTTTATATTTTTATGTTATACAGTAAAAATAACATTCTTGAATATTTAGTCAAACTTAGTAAATAACCTCAAGAAGTTAAAACTAAAACATTGACCATTCCTCACATACAGTTGAATAGCATATACACTGTGTTTTTATACTATGTGCTCCACTAAGTCAAGGCTTAAACAGAAATCACATGGTTTTCAGTAACACTACCAATATGTAAAATTTTTAATGGGATAAAATGTAAAACCTTTTGTATTTTGTATTCCCACATTAGCAATAATCTGAATATAGTTGCATAAATAAATGCATTCTTTTTCTTTATGAGAGTACAAAATACACTGATAAACATTTTTCTTTTGAGGGGCTGATTATAAAATATACAGTTGTTATATTGTTCTTAATTGTTTTCAGTAAAATGCAAGATTTTTAAGCTTTGGATATGATAAACCTTCAAAATTTTATCTTTGGGTATTATTATTGACATATTTTTTATACTGTTCATGATATATGGAATCCACATAGAGTAATTTTTTTTGCCTGCTACAAAATTCAATTTATCAAACAAGTGAATTAATGGCTTTTTTCTGTAAAATGTACAGAAGAATGGAGCAAAAGTTAGTCAAATTAAGTGCAACATCAAGAGTACTATTACTTGAATTTGGCGTAAGTGACTCGTACAGTATTAAACTTTGTAAATCAACAAACTGATAAATCAACAAGCAATTTAGTACATAAATGGTTTATAAGAATGTTTAGAAAACTGAAAAGTCCATGTGAACCCTCAATGGTAATTCTAGAAAAAAATTTGAAAAAATAGACAACATTAGTTAGTGTCATATCTTAAGATGGAAGAATCTTTAACATTATTCATTTTATACCACTTTTGTTATATTCAAGCTCTACGTTCACAACATATGTAACATATTTAATCTACTAACAAGTTCATTAACTTCAAATAAGTATTGAAATACAGTCAGAAGCCAATAAAAAGAAATAAAACTTCTAATGTTCAGAAGGAAATTGCAGTTTGGTGAAACATACTGTTTATTATTTATCTTAACAATTTGGATAGTAATAAAAGTAGAGGAGGGAAAATGAAGAAAGATAATTTTATTACTAGTATTGTCAAAAAGATAAAGAATTTTTAAAATAGAATGCAGTATTTTTGCTACATTCACTTTGAAAATATATTAGCATAATTAAAAAAAAAGTATAGAAACAAGCTAATAGCACTGTATGTGCTTAAAAATTGACATATAAAAAAAACTAAAATGTAAGAAGAGTAAAAGTTAAAAATAAGGTAAGTTGATTTGCAAGTTAAGGATTTAGAGTGCAGGTTAAGATTTCTTAAACATGAACAGTTGAAAAATGAAAAGGTTGGAAACACAAACTGTAATATTAGTTTACATTTTGTAAGGCTATCCCTTTGCAAAGATATAAGGGTGTCCATACATTACTGAACCACTTTTGAAGGGAATAGAAAAAGAACCATACTAGAAAAACAGTTTTCCCTGTTTATTTAGATGGACACATGCAAAGGAAGTTGTCTGTAAAATGAAGATATTAGATACAACCAATACAATTAAGACAATTACTCTAGAGATGGTGCTCAAAGATTGGTAGAAACCAGTTATCACCTGCACATCTTTTGAGTCATGACTGGTGCTCTCCATTAGGTTGCAACTGTTTATTTTATGTACGTCTTATCCAATTAAATTTATAAAGTCATTCAATAACATATGGATACCTTGTGCCTATTAGATATGAACTTGTAGGAAAGCTTGCCTTAAGCTTTTATTTTCATTTTGAAATTTCAAATTAGTTTTAGTGGGTGAATCAGTGGTAGATTAAAGTGTAACATGATTTTCTCTCATTTTTTTTTTTTGTGTTAATATAAATAATTCTTGTTCTGTAGTGTTTTACAGACAATATTTAAGATACCATATTTGATGATCTGAAATAAAAGTTTATACAGCAATGAAGTTTATTAATGGAAAAAACACCACTGCTCTGTTTCTGAGATTCAAACCAATTTATATTAAGTAGAACAGATGATGAATGTTTAAACATGACAATAGAAATTAATGGAAGTTTGCAATTTTTTGTTGTAGGAAAGAAAACTGATTATTTCTTTCTCAACACAACACAAATGTTTTGAATAAACTTTTGTAAAGTTCTAAAATAATATTATGAAACCAATTTGAGTTTCAATTTATGAACATTTCATTAAATATAATTTAGAAAACTAATATTGTGTGTTTATGAGAAATTTCCTACAGATTAAATATTAAATACTGTACTAAATAATAAAACTCATGGCTATGCCACACTTTAAAAAATATTTTCCAACTTAGTGATTAATATTCAGTGGAAGTTTAGATAATCTAACATGAATAACTGTTCCATCTAAATTTTATGTTGCTCTACATTTCATTACTTCTATTTAAATCACACACTGTTGGTACTGGACTGACATTTTACAGAAACTGTCAATATATAAGGATTAAAAGCTTCTTTTTTCTTAAACAGAAACATTTTCACACTTGTCATATATAGCTTTCTACAATGCAAGTGAAAAAATAAATGAATCCAGAGGAAAGTAGTAATTTGAATGGAATAAACAAGAGCAAGTAATTAAATCACATAAACAAACAAACAAACAAAAGAAATATCTACATTCCACAGTACGAAGCAATATATATATATCCTAGACAGTAATATAAACATGAAAAAAATTAAGTGGAAAAGCATACTACTTGAAATTAATAGCCTAATAAAACTATAAAAACACTCAAATAGGCAGAAAATAAGGACTTGATACATACTGTTATCACTTACACTACATATATCCCTACTTTTATTCTTTATTTAACAATTATTGCAAAAGACTGTTTTGTAAGCATACTATTTCCATTTTATCAATCACAATAACAAATTGAGATCAGCAAGCAAAAGTTACTTGGTAATATAAGATAATACAAGGTTATTCCTGCACATGCCTAAATGATTCCAATAAAAACAGAGATTCATGGATTTAATGTGCAGTCACTTTCAATGGATGTAACATGAGAGACAATACACAGTCAAAATTAAAATAAAACATTTTACTTTCCACAGTTTATTTTATTTAGATATAGGAGTATATCTAGCAAATATTGAGTAAAAATGAATTAATACTAAAGCTTTACAAATATAATATAAAAAATATAAAATACATTCCATGTTAGACTTGAAGCTACACAGGGGCTATTTACTATAATCAAGTACTACAGTTTAACTGTCACTCTGATAACACACACTTGTGTATATATTATCATGCTAATGACCAGGCCAAGCTCAACTGGAATTTATACACACACACACACACCTATTTTTTTTACTACTTGTAAGCATTTAATTCATCAACACAGAACTTGTTCTTACACCTTTTTATCGATTACTTCATTTTATGGAACCAGCTTCATTGACAAAAGTAAACTGATTAATCACATTAACCTTTTTAATTTTTCAAACAGAATCAAATTGCTTATAATTAAATAATGTTTTACCCACAAAACTTAGGAACAGAGATTTATGATATCAGATTTGTTTGTTTGAAGTTAAGCACAAAACTACACAATGAGCTATCTGTGCCTTGTTCACCACAGGTATTGAAACTTAGTTTCTAGCATTGTATGTCCATAAATATAATTCATGTCACTTTTCACATGAATCAAATTTCAGTACCAGATTAAACCACTAGTTTAGGCATATTTAGTATATTATTTCTCTTTCTTCCATGGGTAACATATAACAAAAATAGTTTTTCAACCTTTTTATTGAGTACGCCACCTTATGAAACCAAATTTTAAAACAGCACACGTGATAAGTTTTTGTCTGTTAAAATAACTCCACCATTAGGTTAGATATTAAATTTGGCAGCAATGAAGGAAAGTAAATGTTCCAGATTAAAACCTAATAATTACAAGTCATATTTGGTGCTATTAAATTTTTTATCAGTTTTTCTTATTAAATTGGAATTTTTTGAGATACGTTTATCACAAAAAGAAACATTTGTCAATAAAATTAATTAATTACTGATTACTGGTATTTGGAATACATACAGTATTTCTAGGAACTACAGCAACTGTAAATTATGTGCAGAATTATTAAAAATAAAAGAACTACAGATTTGTTGATACCCCAACAAAACAAAAAATAATAAACACTAATTCAAAATGATTTTATAAAAAAAAGAAAAGAGATTTTACACTAAATCTTAGAAGTGTAATTTTCTTTGTGTTTTTTCTAAGTTTTCAATCTTTATGAAAATTTAAAAGATGTAACTGTAAGTAATAACAATGGGCACGTGACAATCAAGGAAATGAGTAACAGTTTTAAGATGAGAAGGGACTTGAAAGGTTTAAGACTCAGTTTTTATTCTGCAATTAGAAACACTTGTTAAATTCTCTTTAAAATACTGACAGAAAAGAAATTTATATTCAAGCCACAACTGAAAACCAAACTCTGAGATCATTTGGATCATTCAAGATTAACTGAGTTATGAGTTCTTTAATTCTGATTTCTACACTGATCCAGTTTTATTTAACTGGTGTTAATGACAAAAACACTTTGCTCTTAGGTTATTCTATCAAGTCAAAAGCATAAGATTGGATACAAAACCATCCATTATTTATGATAATACAACTTTATTATTAAGCTTCATAATTTCTTTAAATAATAGACATATTTCTTACCCACTTTCACAAAACCTAGATACAAAAACATTTAGATATCCTAGTTCCCATTCATTTCAGTGTAAAGTGTTCCATTCAGACAAACCTGTAAACTATGATTTTCATAGATGGTTGTAAATGAGACAATTTATACAGTGACTTACATAAACAGTTATTCATATAAACTGCTCTCTGAATAAAAAAAAACTTACATGATGATCTGATATTTACAACAAACACAAAATAAAGTCACTAACTCTAAAAAAATTACTACAGTGTAAATGCTTAGCTTCTCATACAATGGTCCAAGTAATATAAAATCCTTTAATACTTTGTTTATAAATCTCTAAAAAGCAAATATGTATCCTATGTATTATTTGTGTGTGTGTTAAAGAAGAAATAAATGATAAATATGTGTCATTTAATGAAAAAGTAATCTGAAAGTATATAAAACCAGGGTTCACAGTTGATTTAATCTACTGACATCTTTACTGTCACTTGTCTCATTTCTTGAATCTTGAAATATACAAATCTTTACCAATATTTACTGACAAAATCAAGCACTAGGCTGTAACAAAAACGCATTGAACGGGTTTTCATAATGAGGTTTTTTAGGTAGAGTAGATTTAGCTCACAATGTTTGACTTTTTTCTGTTGGTAAAATGGTAAGCAATAATTACTTAAGTTTAAGAGCTTTGTTTTAAAATATCATAATTTAATAGTGCAAACTAGTTAAAAATAAGTTACAGCTCAATACTGTTTGTTTAAAATCCTGATGCTTAGTTGTACCTGCACAGTGTCATCATTCTTTAAATCTGAAGAGAAAACTCTGATCTTTCTGTCTCCACCTGCTGTAGCAAACCTATAAACAGAGAACATACAAAGTATTGAAAAGGGAGTTAAAAATTCAATATATTGTAACAAAAATAACAAATATGTTGGGAAGAAACAAAAATTTGCAGTGGTCAACTGAATACCACAGTTTTAAGTTATGTTTTTGACCAGCAATGTACCATTATTTTAAGATACATTCATGGACAGTTACATACCACAGTTTTAATGATATTTTCATTTTCATGAGCACATCTAGACTATGATAGTAGTATTATAAGTCACTCACAAAGATGAAATTTTGCAATTTCACCGAAACTTTTATAAAATCTCATACAACTATAATTTCTGGCTATAACTATTTAGATCAGAGAAAACTCTTGAAAGAGTGAATATGAACATTATTTCAAACAGAACAGGATAAAAAAACATACATTTAAATTTGACAACTGTTGTAAAATATGTTCATATATAATTTGGAAGCTCTGTTAGAATGACTGGTCTTACTCTTAAAATTTTATCAAATCATGAAGAAGTCATGCATAATGTAAGTACAAGAAAAACTGATGAACTTAAGAGTTCATTTTGTTTAATAATCTGTTGTGTAAGGATAAAATTTAAATATGTACTTTCAGTTTATACACTCACAACAATATCTCACCTGTAGCTACAACAAAACTTAAAAGAGGGAATGTTGAAACTGGATATTAGAACAATGCTTCTGTGATCTGTCTTACAATTACCTTATTTAAGCTGTGTCACAAAATTAGGTTTCAACAGATAGTAGCAAATTTAAATTATATACTATAAGCACTATATTAAAACACATTCTGTAAATGTTTAATATATTATAGATGTTAGTGAGACAATATAAAGAAATATATAATAAAGTTGTTTTTTTTCTCAAAAAAAACTCTATGTTACATTATGCATGGTTAAGGAAAATTAAACACCAAAATAAAATACACATTACAATGTCTTACTTTATATTTTTTGGAATGAGTGTCAGTGTTGTTTGAGGACTCCATGCTATTGCCTGGACACGACATCCATGATTAAAGTCTCGTAAAACATCAAAATTTACATTTTCTTCTCCAGAATTATCATCCTAGATTAATACAGTGAAAATATCTATCAATACATACACAGTATTCACACATATTGCTGCAAAATTATACTGTTCTTCATGAACATTAGTAAATTAGGTAAATTATATCAAGAAATCCATATAGTTTCACTACAGTTAAGCCTCTTCTGTGTCTGTTAATGGATTTAAGACTTTTTATGGTCACTAGTAGTCAATTAATGTTTTTCTCTATTCCATTTTTGTTACAAATAGGCCATATTTTATGTAAATTACTACTTACCCATACACAATTTATTATAAATACTGAATGAAATAAACCTCCATTATAATAAAGTCAGTAGACTATATGTAGGGATGGCTAAGGTACTCTATAGGTACAATACAAATATACATACTAAAACATCAACAATGATACAGTTTTCATTTAAAAGATGATAGACATTCATTTCATTTGTTTCTTTACCCAACAAGCCCAAAAACAAGGTATGAAATCAGAGTAACCAACCTTCAAAATTGTTCATCTTTCTTCTTGTTGTTTCAATCAAAATAACTTTAAAACTACTTTATCACTAATGTCAGTTTTAACCTAAATCCATTCCATGAGTTTCAGTACAGTGCACAATGTATTGCTTAGTTGTAATGACTGGTAGTAATTTTAAAAAATTCATAATTCTTTAGTATCATTACCTCTTGAAGTTAGCTTTCCTACAGAATTCAGCTGTTCCTTTTAAAAAGCATAAGTACAGAGTGAAACAGGAATTACTAGCTAATAATAGATGAACATTATATAGTTGTAACATGTTAAAGCCTCAAGGTTTTGTATATTATACAATAGGTGTTCTTACATAGCCAATCCCTATATTATGTATGAAGTAAAGGAGAGGAAAAAACATCAATACACAAAATACCAAATTTAATTAGTTACCTTCACAGAATACATTAATTTTCATTCAGGGAAAAAATCTCACAAACAAATAATAAGCATTCTGTAAATGTAAAATGATGTTGGAATGGCAGTGCAAAAAAGAATACATGGATGATACAGGTAAACATAGATCTGTACATGCTTTTCAATATTAAACTTTAATATTACTGCAGTTGGAAGTTGTACTTTCTGACTGTTAGAATGCAATTTATTTCTCATAACATAAAGACTATTTCAGAATAGGAATCAATTAGGATAACAACTATTATCTCTTAAGACCTAATCAGTTGGAAAAAAAGTAATGTAGTTTGTAGTATGACTAAGAGCCTAGGACTTATGAGAAAAAACAAGTTCAGTCTAAACATGTCTTGATTATTACAGACTTGCTATAAGGTTGAATTATATTCTCTTCATTTATGCCAAGACTGCACCCCTGAAGTCATAGTCCTTGAATTTAAACAAATCAGTAAAAATACAACTCTGCTTTAAATGGAAGTCAACTGTCAGTTTATTTTACTGATGGTTAACTACACAAGTTATTGTATCAAAGTTCAGCCCGTTTTGATTATCATGTTTGACACCTTTAAAAGCATTTTTGTCTTTTACTACGTAGTTACTTCATAAACAAATACAAATTTGTTTAACAAGATTTTGCTTTTAATTGTACTTATTTATTTATGACTTCACCCAAGTTTAAAAAACACTTACTAAAGTTATCAATGACAGAACACATGTACAATTCTGCATAAATATAGCTAGAATTAGTGTAGGAATGTACAGTACTGGAAATGGTTGATGGTTTTAATTTATCCTAAATTTACATATCAAGCTAACAATGCAAAATAATCCTTTTAAGTCAAACATTAATGAAACCTTAAAAAGAAATTACATATATGATTACATGCAAGACACCTGAAAAACAACTATTATCTCTTAAGACCTAATCAGTGGGAAAAAAGTAATGTAGTTTGTAAGCTGTAAGATGAAAGTTTACAATATCACTTAGATAACAAAAAGGACAAGCTTCTTAAAAAAAGTTCCCAGCTGTAATATAAAATTTATTGATCCACATGTGACAAAAAGTTATTAGCTTCCTGTTACCTCCTTATACCAACCTTTATTTATTTATTTCATCTGAGTTTCCTATAGCTTTTGTGTATAACACAACGATAATTTAATTATTTTAAGATTATATCTCTGTATGGATGTACATCTTACACATACTACTGCAACAGCTATTGTTGGACAATTTCATTTGGATCATTCATAAAAATAAGTGTACAACTTGATTTACTTACTGAGAACAAGTTTAATTCTTCAGGCTACAAGTTTCACAACTTATCTCAACTAAAGTTTATTGGTTAAGTCTAAATTTCATTAGATTTCAATACAACAATTGCACTTGCTGACTCTTTCCCTCTGCAAAATGCATAGCATATCTTTTGCTTTGTCGAAGCACACACTCAGTAATCACAGTATGAACTGAAAAACAAATTGAACAATACTTTACTACTGCACATTAAACTTGAATTAACTTACAAATAATCAACATTCCTGCTGTTTAAGGGTTAAACCATATCTATCAAGCTATCACAAACCTTCTTTTGACCAAACAAAAACACAGATGTCTAAATTAACAAAAAAAAGATAATATTATATATATTTCACATCCACAAAACCAATTATTTTGACTAATTTCAAATTTATTTCCCTAAAGTTTCCTATATTGCTGTTGAGTGAGGGCAGTGGCAAATGAATTGATGTGAGGAAAATCCCACAGACTGCCAAGCCTGGAAAATGAGAGGATGAAGGAAACACTCCATTAGGTAAATCCTTCTGGAGTGAGAAAGATAATTTGTCATGAGGTTGAAAGCACTCAGAACATGACATGCAATAAAACAAACGTGTTGATGGGCCCAATACAGAAGATCCAACATATGAAAAGAGAGGGATTTCAACTGGATGTCATCTGGGTGACTGATATAAGGCACCACCATTCAATACTCAGAAGGGATCATTATTAGACAATGTCTGTCAATGGGAATAAAGCAATACTCTTCAGACCAACGACCTGAAACCTCCTGGTGATTGGCATATCCAACCCAGCCCTGAAGAGATGCATCCATAAACAGATGTAAGTATGGATGAAGGGGAGGAAGCAAGACAATCACTGATGCAAAAATCTTATGTAGCCACCAAAAGAGGTCATTTACAAATTAAAGAAGTGGGAAGGGAGCAACCAAGGGATCTTGGACAAAGTTCCATTGATTATACAGTCCACTGAAGGGAGTGCATGTGTACATGGCTGAGGGGGATTAGCTATGTCATAGAAGACCACATCTCCAAAAGTGACAGAACCATACATGCAGAAAGTGAGAGAACATACAGGGTGTGGCAAACTGATAATTCCAAAGAACAGGGTTGGAGAGGAGAAAGTTGGGCCAGACTGAAGTAAGGATAAAGACACCCAAATGTATAGGGTATTTGGGAGGACTCCAATTTGATCAACCAGCCCAGCTGAGCAGCTTCAAGGAGATGATGAAAATTACTGGTTGACTCCAATTTGAAATGAGTCAGAGGTAGGCAATCACCATTGTAAAAATGAAAGTGTAGCTCCAGGGCATGAAGATGAAGAGCAGAAGCTAGCCCATAGGTTAGGGCACAAAATTAAGTTATGAGATCCAAAGGAGAAGGAAAAGAAATAGGTATCTGGAACAGTGAAGGTGGGGCAAAAATAGGAATTTATAATCCGTCTGATAAAATCTGAAGAATCTAAACAATAGTGATTGAAAGACATCACAGATGGAAGATGTCTGCAAGCTGAGCTCTCACTGAGCCCAAACCTTCAGGATGGTTAAATCAAAGCTGTTGGTGGCATGATGTGTGTTATTGAGAAAAATGATGAGCTGTAGCACTACAAGGAGGAGAGACAGGTGAGGAATGGAAAGGACAGGAAACCAAAATTGGTGCCACATTTAGCTCCAGCTGAGATAAATGGGCTACTAATTGGAAAGGGAAAAACTGTCATTCCACAGATGCCATCCAGTCTCTAAGGGCTTTAGGACCATATCAGATATGAAATGTCCTACAAATATAGCCATACACAAACCTTGGAGATGAGAAGCAGGTAAACAAATTCTAAGTAAAACAACATCACAACCTTTAAGGTCCCAACAACATATAAATTATGTTTGTAATGCCAGAGCTGAAGACAACATAATATGTAATGTGAAAGTTGGGAGGGAGACAATATCCCCAGAAAATCCCTCAGAACTTCCATGAAGAACCTCAGATAGGAAAGGACCACAAAAGATACATGAAGGTACGACAGAGGAAGGCAAGTAAACATGGGTAAAACAAATAAAAAATTTGAGGCCTGTCCCCTAAACAGGTAAAAATTGATACCAACAGTTGATGGTCAAGATTTGGACAGTCAGCCTTTTAAATGTGAAGGCAGAAAGATCTAAAGCCTGTTGGTAATAAGGCATACTAACACTATTGTTTAACTGAGAGGCAAATTGTGCAAAATGAACCTGTACCTCAAGGGATGGAGGAAAACCAATTAGGGTTGGGAAGGATGTTTGTGCAGTAAGGAAGAATGTGGGAACTAAAACATGAGAGAAAGGGATAAAATATCACATATCTGAAAAATAAAGTCCAAAAAGATTCCTAGGCATGGCAAATTCATGAGATGGAAAGCCCTTGTTGCCTTGCTCAGGTTCAACAGGAAGTGTGGCAGTGTTTGGAGATAGAAGTTAACTCACAGAACATTCAATCTCCCTATGCATAAACACAGACAAATCTCCCTCAGATTAGTTCATCTAAAGCCTGTGTTACAGCATCTGTCGAATGTAAGTCACCTGAAGTGGTGCCAATAACTTTGGAAGTCAATAAAAGTGTTTTACATAAACATAAATAATGAATGTGATGAGAAGAAAGCTAAGCGAAACAAACTGATTTCAAAAACATTAAGTATATTAAATTAAACCAACTTAAGAAACAATTCAATCTCAAATGTTAATCCAGATGAAAAAAGAAAGATATTGAATGCAAGTTCTGTCAAATGAAAAGTGTTTGTTTAGTAAATGTGCATAGAGGGAGTTGCATGTACTGTGCTCCTGTTAGTAAACAAGTGATGAATTATGCTTTGCATGAAAGACATGTTGGGCTCATTTGATTCCAATAAGAGAGTACAAAAGACTTATGGCATGTGTAATAAAAAGTTTGCATATAGGGGGCAGCAGTAAAGGGGAAAAGCTAATCTTGTGAGGGGAGGGTAAGTCATATTCTGACTTAAAACCTGGGAAATGATCTAAGAAAAGAAATTCATGATGATGAGAAACACTTGAAGTAAAAATGTATTCTAAATACAATTGGTATGGGTATTAAAACAATTAAAATAATGAACAGAACAAGATTTTGACATTCTTAGGTCATCTTCAGGTTAACCTTTTTTCCCCCTTTAAATCATCCGGGTTTATGAATCCAAGCTTTTAGTAGTTTTAAAAACCTCTCCATCAAGGGCATTAAGAGATTTCAACCTATTCTAAATACAATACTATTAATTGGATATAATGTTACATTTAATTTTATATGTTAAAAGTTTTTCTTCTCTCTCTCTCTTTTTTTTTTTTTTAATAGAATGACTGAACAACTGCAACATGTTGCAGGGCACATTATTTGTTATAGAAATTCCTCTAAATACGTTCCAGTTAATGTTTAGCAGTTGTGAAGAGAATCAATACTTTTTTTTACACGAATTTTATGAATTGTAAGTAATCCCACTGGGCCTTCTATTATCTTACTTAATTTTCTTCTGTTGTTATAATTCACTTGATTTGTAATCTATTAGTGAACATTCAAGCAGCTCTGTTCAGTGATATTTTAGTTCACCACACTTTAATCATGTCAGATATTCTGGGGTTGCAAAGACGTTCACATTTTAAATCCGTTTCTGAAATGGCGAGTTGTGACCCTCCTCTAGACTTGTGAGCTATCTGTGCTTAGTCAATATACATAAAAATTGCCATGTTTTTCATCCTTATAGAAATAATATGGAGCAGGAAGGAATCTGGATCAAAGCCAGGGGTCATTGACATATTTGGCTAAGAAACACTGTTTTAAAGAGAAGAGTAGCAAGTGAAAATTCCATTGTTTCACTAGGTTAAAACTCCCCTTCCCCCAAGTACTTATGGGCATCTTTCACTGTTATTTACATTTTAAAGTGATTTTACTTTTCTGTATACACAAACTGGCAAAAACACACAGTAACAAAAGTTTAACAACAAAATTGCAAAGCCTTGCCTTTAATGTTTGGGTGTGTACCTACCTCATAGTAAAGTTTACCATTAGCAAACTTTACTTACTTTATGAAAGAAAGTATGAATGTTATTCTATATCGCTGAAAATTGTATGCATAATAACATATTCTCATGTATGTATTATTTTTATTTAATAATCACCTAGTTTACTTCTTACTAATATGAGATACTGCACTTACCTATAAATGATTTATTTTCTTTGCTACAGCTAATGCATACATGCTTTTTTAACATTTGTTTTTGATCAACTATAAATTTTGGAATGATTTACTTTTGTATATTTTGAATGTTTTACATAATTTTTGAACAGATATTTGAAGATGGATGTGAAGGGTTAAACTTAAGATGGATAAAAAAAAACAACTTTCGACTTAGGGACCGACACCAATGGACTAACAGCATGGTCTTATTTGGCATTGAGTTCACACTGCATTCCATTTAGTTATCTTAATTAATATACTTGTAAAACTATTATTTCACAACCTAGAAGAGTTTTAGAGGTGTAATTATTGCTAATAGAAGGTGGGCTTAGATTTTTATTCTAAAGGGCGTGTTTATGAAAGAATGGCTTTGAAGATCAAATGATCTGTTGTTATTTGTACACGTTAAATGGCATACCTCATTGCTGTTGCTATGAGAGGATGCCATACATTTTGAAACAATTAAAAAATTTGCAAGCAATTGTGATTTAAGAACCATCACATACTAAATCTGTCACCAAGTCTAATAAACATGTTGGTTTAAACACCTTCAAATTTTATTCAACTTGTTCATTTTGGACAAAAACAATGATTCAGGATTACGTTTACTGACATAGTCAGTGGAATAATATGCTTTATTATAGATATACTGGAGTATTTTTTCCTCTGAGGTTGGATGAATACCTCATAAATAACTTAAAATACTTAATAATACTTCTCTTTCAGTATTTGCTCTGCATGCATACTAAAAATAAAACAAACAAAAATATTTAGTTTGGCTTGATTAATTACCATACAGTTCACAACTTTTTCTTTGTTCAGTAAATAGCTGATAACAGAGATGATGCATGTATCAGAATTTACTTACTGCATTTCTATCTATTTTATTTTTGGGGAGTTATTTGCAACTTAATACACTTAAAGTTAAACTGTCAATTAATGAGCTATAGTAATTAGTATTACTTCAATACTTAGGAAATTACTTCAGTTCAACTTAACTCAGTCAAAGTAAAACACAGTTTCAACAAGGGCTTAAGGTAATTTCTATTTATTATGAAAACTATATATGCATATAATTACCGGAATTTTACAACTTAGTATTGTTACCCGACATCGCATACCAACTGCCATCAAAGAGTCAACCCAGTGAAAAGGCGAAAATGCCACAGAATACACAACATCTGGCATTGGAAGACTGAATTTACCGCCCTTCTTACACACTTCCATTTTTACAGTTCGTTCTGCTTATTGACAAGACTGTTAGTAACATAAATATTTAGTTATTGACAAGAGGCATTCAAAGAAAAGGAAGTTGAAAATGTGCTTGTTAAGAACAAGTGATTTTTATTTATGGCGATAAATGCTGGTGTTTATTTTTATTCACTTCAAAAAATGTAAAGTCTATATCTGAGTAAGTTCAAACACTAGGCTTGTTTATTCGAAACACATTATTTGGCTTTGTTTGGTTTGGAATTTCGCGCAAAGCTACTCGAGGGCTATCTGTGCTAGCCGTCCCTAATTTAGCAGTGTAAGACTAGAGGGAAGGCAGTTAGTCATTACCACCCACCGCCAAGTCTTGGGCTACTCTTTTACCAACGAATAGTGAGATTGACCGAAACATTATACGCCCCCTCGGCTGAAGGAGCTAGCATATTTAATACGACGGGGATTCGAAACCGCGACCCTCAGATTACGAATCGAACGCCTTAATCTACCTGACCATGCCGGGCTGTCATTTTTTCGCTTTAACAGATCTTTGTCAATAATTAATGAGTTACCACCAAATACTCGGAGTTTCTGAGAAATTCAATGAAAGCTTTGATTTGAATTAGACCAAATAAGTTTCTATTTTAAATATTGATATTTATAACTATTTAACTAATACAGTACTTAACGGAAGATTATTGCCATTTTCCTGTTCTCAATATTTTAAATTGGGTTTCTAAAATCAAAACTTAAAACTTACCTTTAAAAATTTATTATAAATATACATGCAGTATAATGAAATTAAACAACGATATTTTTATTGTTTCAGTGTAAGGCTGCACGATGAGTCTTCTGTGCTTTGTTTATAGTAGTGATTTGAACCCATGCTTTTAGCGTTGTAAGACTACAAACTTACCGCTGATCAATTGGGGAACAAATAGGATGAGGGATCCCTCAAGTATAAATTAATTAAAATATAAATTGTTTGTTTGTATCTAAGTGAATTTTAGCGTACAAGCCCCCAACCTCAGTGTTGAGCCACTGCAGCTGTGGAGGACAAACAACTTTACATTTATCAATTACACTATAACCCTATTAAATATGTAATAATAATAATAATTTATAATTAATGAATGCTGCAAACATTTTGCCAATGAAAGTTTTTAAAGCAATAATTCTATATTTGTCTAAACGTTTTTATTTCTTGTTATAAGCGCATTCATATTCTTTGACAAAAGTTCTCAAAATTTAATGTACCCCGTTGATTCAGCAATAAATTTGAGGTTTTAAAACTATAATGTAATTTAGGGTTAGATCTCACGGATAGTACAACGCATACAACCCATAATAATTATACAAAGAAATTCAAACATTAATCTACTTGTAGAATTTTTCCCACACTGCATATCAATACTTTTTCAGTTGTTGTTTTTTTGTTGTTGGTGGTGGCAAACTTCTAAAAACAAAGTATTAATTTCGATAACATTTTACCTGTGTGAGATAATAAACTTTATCTTCTAGAAGTTATAATATTTTGGGTATATTTAAAAACTGAAGTTGAAATTGTTATGGTTTTTAAATAATTGTTATTCCTTTTTCCACAGTTTTTTGTTTCACTATTGTACAAATAATTTTTTCTTGACAGATATTTTGTATTGTTCAACCAAATTCCTGTGTTTATTAGGGTATTAGAAGTATTAGCAGTTTCATTACTATAGCCCTCCGCTAGTAGAGCGGTAAGTCTACGGATTTATAACACTAAGATCAGGGAGTCGATTCCCCTCGGTTGGCTCAGCAGATAGCCCGATATGGTTTTGCTTTTAGCAAACACACACCACACACGCACACTTATTGATAAAATGTTTTTACGTTGGTCGAAGTCTTTGGGATTATTCGGTAAAAATAATACCAATGTTTAAAACGAATTAACTTATTTTTCAATAACCTTTGAAACAGGCAATATTCACGTCTAGGCTTAATTTACTTACAAACTTACTTGTATAATTTTTCAGCTAAACACTCCATCTAACTTACTGTTAAATAAACTGCGGAGACATAGATGCTATAACACTCCCCGGCATGGCCTAGCGCGTAAGGCTCGTGATCCGAGGGTCGCGGGTTCGCGCCCGAGTCGCGCTAAACATGCTCGCCCTCCCAGCCGTGGGGGTGTATAATGTGACGGTCAATCCCACTATTCGTTGGTAAAAGAGTTGGCGGTGGGTGGTGATGACTAGCTGCCTTCCCTCTAGTCTTACACTGCTAAATTAGGGACGGCTAGCACAGATAGCCCTCGAGTAGCTTTGTGCGAAATTCCCAAACAAACAAAAAAAAAAGCTATAACACTCACTTCCAACACTAAATAACTTTTTTAAGCTATTGTTTTTTTTAGTGCAAAGCTATACAATGGACTGTCTGCATGATGAGCACCACAAATAACCGAACCCTGGATTTTATCGTAGTAAGTACATGAACTTACCCCTTTTCTCCAACATCAGTGCTAGGTTGTTCTTACTGCTATTAAAATGTAGTCTAGTAGTAAAACATGTCTTATTCAGATCGTTTAAGTCATTCTTTGTGAGAACTTTCGAGTTGGGTTTAGTGGCTAACTTTCTGGACTGTGGATAGGAAAGTTCGAACCAAATTTGCTGCTGAACATGCTTAAAAGTTTTACTTTTAAACCATGACAGTCAATTTAGCTGTTAATTAAAAGTAGCTAAGTAGGTTTCCTTCTTTCTAACCAGAAATCATATTTGCTGATGATTATGCCCAAACCTTATGGGTATCTTGACCGTCTAGCACTCTAGCTGATGTGTCGCATAAGATGCCATTTGGATTCAAAATTAATGAAAACCATATTTTTCGCTTGAAAATAATGTTATACCACAAAAACTCTAATATTTCGGCTATATAAATCAATGGATGTTTCTAGGTAGAATGTGTATGTCATTGCTAAAACGATAAATGTTATTCATTAAATCTGGAGTCTCACTATTTCTTTATTGACATAGTAACATGTGTATTCCATTCAATCATCTGCGAGTTGTAAATAGATCAAGTGACTGTTTTCATATCCTTAAATATTGTTAGTAGTTTCTCCACTTAAACATTTGAACAATAAATATTTTATGTTTATTAGGCAAAAATAAGGTTTACTTAAAAACACAAAAATAAACGAAGAGATGAGCTCTGGTGAGAAGATTACTATCTAAGCCTATTCAGTTACATGAGCTATTAAAATGTGGCTTAGTAGTAAAACACATCTCCTTTAGGTCGTTTAAGCCATTCACATGTGCTGTATTAACTAAGTTTGGTTTGTTGTGAATTTTGCGCAAACCTTGAGGGCTATCTGCGCTAGCCGACCCTAATTTTGCAGTGTAAGACTATAGGGGAGGCAGCTAGTTATCACCATCCACCGCCAACTCTTGGGCTACTCTTTTACCAACGAATAGTGGGATTAAAGTCACATTATAACATCCCCATGAGTGAAAGAATGAGCATTTTTGGAGTGACGGGGATTCGAACCATCGACCATCGGATTACGAGTTGAGGGCCTTAGTCACATGGCCATGCCAAACCGCTGTATTAACTAAACGGCCACTTTCAGCATGAAAATGTAATTTAGTTATAAAACATGTTTCCTTCAGACCTCTTAAATCATCGATAATGTCAAAATATACCACTTTCAGATGGTTTAAATCATTAAGTTGGGGTATTCTTCCAGCCACTTGACGCTGCACGAAACAGTTTGTGGTTTTGCAAATCAGGCGTCTGATGATCATCAATCATGTGATCTGAAATGTAAATGATTAATCATTCAGTTGGACCTCACTTCAGCGTACTTGATAATAACATCCATCCTATTCATATTGCTAATATGATTTTCGTCTTTCATGAATAAGAATGGATTGACTAAACGGGATGGCTAATATGTATATTATACTTAAGTCCATCGTGTATATTCAAAGTGCTCTTGGAAGACGCTTTGTATTCTGATAAAAGTGTTCAGGTAACAATTCTTCTTGAGCAGTGGTCGAGAATACCAAAGGAGTTTATTAACAATCTGTATTTTAGTATGCAACATAAGTGCTAGTATGCTCTTACTGTTATTAATAGCCATACATCTTACTGAATTGAAATGTCATCTGTATCAAATATTCATTTGCAAGAGTAGGCTGGAAGAACTCTCAATTAATTTCGAGATTACATCTCATTATTATCAAACGTCTAGTTTGCGTGAGTATGAACTGAGGAGGCTGTACTGAAATTATTTTGTAATAGTGATTTCCTTTTACTGTAGTTAAAATAACATAATGTAAATTGCCTTTTACTTCGTGATTTGTAATTTAAATATGATTTTTTACTTAACTACATCAACTTCTTACTACTTGATTCATTACAATGTTTTTCAATACTAAAACATAGCCCTCTGATTAGGGCGCATAAGTCATTCAAGTATGATTTAGTGATAAAAAATTACAGTGTTGGATTAACGTAATGACACTTTCGATCAGTGTATACAGTTGAGAACCTCAATGTACTTGAAAAAGCTTAAGGTCACAAAAATAAGGAGTATGTATCCTGAACTATATTTTGTATGTTTGATATTTTCGCAAAAGCTAACTACGGATATACATCTTGTATTTTTAACTGATGATTGGATAGTGAAGGCTATGTCAACAGTACCCACAACTACCTTTTGGGCTACTTTTATCTGACATTTTAGAGAAATTTCAACTTCATTCTTACAGCATATCCACAGCCCTAAATTTCATAACGACTTTTTGCACCACCAGCAAGAGAACTAAAAATCTTCGGATTCACAGTACAGGTGTTTAGCTATTCACGGCCCATTGCTGTACAAAGCTGTAAAACCTTTTTTTTTTTTTTAATTTTGTATTTATGTATGTATACAATGCGGTACACACACGCGCACACACACACACACACATTAAAACCAAGTAAATACATTTAAAAATAAATACATTGTTTGGATCTAATTTCGTACTCATCTCATATAACAAATAATATCATTATTATTAAGACTGGATACAAATACACTTTAAACTGAGAAGCCCATGTTACATTAAACATCTACCCATGTTAATTAAACACCTACCATGTTTCATTAAACACCTACCCACGTTATATTAAACATCTACCCGTGTTACGTTAAACACCTACCCATGTTACATTAAACATCTACCCATGTTATATTAGACACCTACCCAAGTTTCATTAAACACCTACCCGTGTTACATTAAACATCTACCCATGTTACATTAAACATCTACCCATGTTACATCAAACACCTACCCATCTTATATTAGACACCTACCCAAGTTTCATTAAACACCTACCCGTGTTACGTTAAACATCTACCCATGTTACATTAAACACCTACCCATGTAGTTTATATAATGAGACAGGTTCTATGGACATCATGAACAGTTTATTAGAACAACAAACAGTTTTATCAGATATCTTTAGAAAGATGTGTAATTCAGCATTTCACCTATCACTACAAATTCTTACCAAAACATACATAATTACAAAATATAACATCAAATTATTACAAGCAGTGTCTCTAGCCTCACACCAATACAATAATAACCTCTTCAAAGCGATGTGATATGCTCTCCATGAGGTTACTAATGTAACCTGAAGTGATTTTATTGCTACTTGTCAGTAAAAAGTGCTGATGATCAGCTACAGTATCTTGATTTAGGATTGTGGTTAGCAGTTTGCCAGTTAATTTCTGCCCAACAATTCTCAATTGGATTATAATCAGAAGGCTTCTTCCATGGCAACCTTGTAACGTCCATTTGGTCGAGATAATCCTGGTCCTGTACAATATGCACACTGTGGGGAGTGGCATTGTTATCCTAGAACAAAAGTTATTATTAAACCTTGTCATAACAGATGTAAAAATATTGCTTTCATGTGATGCCTTTAGGAAGCGTCTTTGACGTTTTTCTAGAGAACATAAAAACAGTTTTCTACCATGGTGAATAGATGACCAAATGTGTACTGCACCACCTCCTGTGTGTTCCTTGTGGAAGTGACAGTTTTCTCTAATCTGTTCTCCGGGCAAACGGCTAACACGAATCCTACAATCAGTTTTAACAAGTCGAAACAAGATTTCTCTGAAAAGACAACATGTAACTAGTGTTCTAATTGTAAGTTGGCATGCTGTCTTGTCCAAGTAATATGGTGATGGCATTTAATTCAGGGTAATGTCAGGTTGCAGATAGCCATTTTGCAAAATAATCTTGTTTCTTATGTAGTTTGAAGATGTTCAACGCGAAACATCGTCTAGAAAGTAACAAAACTAGATAAATCTTATAAATGCACACTACAGGATCTAGAAATTAAAAGGTTGCTAAGTTAAAGTCTTACCGTTCACTATTCTTCTACATTAATTTAATAAAATGTAGCCCTTTTACAGAAATTATAACAAATCCCTATTGAATTATTCACTCTCCTTCGCAAGCATATGCAAACAAAGAGGATATATAAATAGGTTTTAATGTTTTAAATCCGCAGACATACCATTGTGTCACTAGAGGGCCCACTGTATGTCAAATGCCAATATATTCTTGAAAAGTATCTCTCGTTTCTTTGGATGAAGATAGTCCTAAACACGTCTCTCCGATTAACATATACTTTAAACATAAAAATAAATAAATGAAAAAAATATACATGCAAAATAATAAAAATATAAATAAAAAGTAATAAATATATAAAAAAGGGCCACCAACAAACTAGACATCTTAATAATAGGGCAAAAGAATATCTATATCTGTATACCAGTACTTGGACATCGCTCTGAAAAGGATCGGAGTAATTCAACACACTCTGACCCGAAAAGCAGTAACTAACACCATCAAACACTGCATGACCACACAAGTAAAGGAAGGAGGAAGAGGTCAAAGAGCACTTGACCCTCCAGGGTACATATGATACCCAAACTCAAGACAGAGAGACAGAGATAACTACCAACAAGTGCTGCTATCTGTTGACCAATTTTGAATTGCAGAATCCATTTGAAAGGTTTGTTTGTTTTGGAATTTCGCACAAAGCTACTCGAGGGCTATCTGTGCTAGCCGTCCCTAATTTAGCAGTGTAAGACTAGAGGGAAGACAGCTAGTCATCACCACCGACCGCCAACTCTTGGGCTACTCTTTTACCAACGAATAGTGGGATTGACCGTCACATTATACGCCCCCACGGCTGGGAGGGCGAGCATGTTTAGCGCGACGCAGGCGCGAACCCGCGACCCTCGGATTACGAGTCGCACGACTTACGCGCTTGGCCATGCCAGGCCCCATTTGAAAGGACACTACACAACAGTGACGAATTTACACCTAATATACGTTTTAATCTTTAAATAATGCAGTGTTATTTTTTGATATTTTATTTAAAATCTGATTCCTGAGGTCGGGGTAATGAGTCCTCAGTTGTACCCCTTGTTTGTTATTTGAACATATATATAATTTATTAAATGTCATATTATCTATTAATATTAATTGGAAAATACGAAATTTTTAACCTTAAAAGAGTATTTTGCTAATTCTTAACACAAATAAATAGACACAACTATGTTTATATTTTGTTTGTGTGTTTCACACAGTGGCTAGCAGCGCTTTGTCCACCGCAATAAATCGATTCCCAGATATTAACATTGTGTGTCCATACACTTACTGATGACACATTGAGGAAACGCTATTTTTAAGCAAACAAACTCTATCATAATGAATAAACTCGTTTATGATATTAGTATATGTTTGATTGTTGACGAAGAGGTACATATTCGTAAAATTGAAAATGCGTTAATATATAGTTTGAGAACAAATGTGTCATCGAGGTTTTTGCAAGTTATCATCTTCTAGTCCGATACGATACCTTACTGGGTTACTCAAAACGATAAATCGTTTTTGTGAAAACTAACTTTCTCAGTGAGAAGAAACTACAACGCAGCAAACTAAAATTAATAATTATAACATGAAGCCATAAGGCGTGATTATTTAATGATTATATACAGCTGATGCCAGAGGTAAATGGCTAATTCTAACTGGTAAAGTTGAAAATAAGTGTTGTGGTACTTTTAAAACTGATTTAGAATTTTATTTACAAATGTATATGTGATATAGTTTTCTTAACCAAACAATTTTGATCAAATATATTAAATGTATTTTATCGAATCTTTCAACTTTGGGTCATACGAATTTCAGTCACAGTTAATTTTATGGTTGTTTAATGTTCTTAAACTTAATTTGTATCCTTCAATAAAACATGACAAATAAATAAAACCTAAGAACCTTCGTTCTTCCGATTTGGAAAGAAAAAACAGAAACAAGGTCACTAGATGTTCGAGCAACAGGAAAATAGTTACCTAGCCACTTTTGAACATAAACACACGGTATTTTAATGTCAACAAACATGTTTTTCTGTGCTTGATCATCATGGTCATGAGACAAAGATTGAAAAACCAGTTGATTCAGACGGCAGGAGAGACCCTAAACCGTCAAGACCATTTTGTAATATTTGTAACAATTTTGTTTTCATTATCACAATGTATTCACGAAAATAGTAATTAATATTCAATAATATATTTTATAGACTTGCAAAAAATATAAATATGATGAAATTAACAGATGGAATAGCATTTGAAAGGTTTCATCAGTCTTCAAACCAAGGTCGTCCAGTATCTTGGAAGATAGTTGTATGTACAACAAAGATTTAAAGTATTCGTATCACAGTTTCATTATTTTCACGATTTATGTTTTAAGTTAAAAGAAAAGGAAAATAAAGTGTAAATAAGTAGATTCCTTGACTATATAAATTAATGAGTTTATGTATTTGATGGAAAATAAATATGGTGCAAATACAATCATATCTCAAAACTTCCCGTCAATACGCGTATTTACAAACAGAAACTTCGTTTATAAGTATGATAGCAGACATTCTGAAGGAAAACAAAAGTGAAAAAGGTAGATCTGCTCAATATCCCAGAGAAGTGTTGTGACATGATACTTTCTGTAGAACTCAATACTTCAAATAAGAAGTGTTGTCATGTGAGACTACATGTAAAACTCAATACCTCAGAAAAGAAATGTTACGTGAGACTACTTGTAAAGTCAATATCTTAGATAAAAAGTATTGTCACGTGAGACTACCTGTAAAACTCAGTACTTCAGATAAGTGTTGTCACGGGAGACTACCTGTTTTTTTCAGAAATGTACTAGAGGAAAGTTGTAGTGACAAAAATAGTTAATAAGGATTATCCTTTTGATAAATGTTTTTTATTCTGAACTTCAGTTGTGCCTAATACGAGTTTATTTTACTCACACATGTTGTTATAAGATTTATATTAATATACTGTATGGTTGAATAAAATAAGTATTAGTAGTTCAGTAACCATTATTTATCTATCTTCAATGAAAGTTGAAACATAAAGAAAACTCTTTCTAAAGGTACAAACTGTTTTGCTTTAGAGTGTTTGCACAAAGCCACAACTCTGTCTAACTGAAACGTGCCCGTTTCTGTCTTAGAGTACATCCACGGCCCAACAGCGTACAAATCAGTTTTCAGCAACGGGTGATGAACCTTCAGATTCACAATTAGACCAAGCCAGGCTCTCACACACGTTAATCAGATCTTTTGTACTATGAACTGTGAAAGATAACTGTCTAAACAGATTAGATTTACTAACAAGCATCAATGAGATAATAAAATTGTTTTAATTCAGAATTTATAAACGTAACAGTGCAAGACAAGAGGGAAAGCAGCTAGTCATCACCACCCACCGCCAACTCTTGGGCCACTCTTTTACCAACGAATAATGGGATTGATTGCACTTTATAACGCCTCCACGACTGAAAGGGCGAGAGTGTTTGGCGTGACAAGGATTCGAACCCGCAAATTGCAAGTCGAGTGCCTTAACCACCTGGCCATGCAAGGCATAAAAAATGTTGTACACATATAGTGGTTCAAAGCTCTAAATGAGCTATTTCCTATATGCTTAATAAAAGCTGCCTATAGTATTGTTCCATTATGCTCTTGATAAAATGAAATGAGGTTCGATACACGAGGCAGTCACAGCTCAAGCAGCTTTTTGTGAAAAACAAACAATAAATAAAAAGCGTTTATATCTAAAACAAGGAAAATCAAAAATGAAAGAAACTGTGTTTTCATTAGTGAACATCACATTTAAGTTTAAGAAGATAGAGCGAACGGTAATCACTTCGTACATGTCACGAATTTTATCGATTGTTCGATTTCATTAGATATCTTAACGGTTATCTACCAAGAATATAGGACACTCCTGCAGTATTTTCAGTAAGCAGGTGTGATTGCATTATTTTTCAATAAAAATGCTCAAATCGATGTGATTTCGAATATCTCTGGATAACTCTGCCTTTTAGATAATCATTCTATTAACTGACAAAGCATTATTAACAGTTATGACTATACATTCAGAACAAAGTATCCCTTCTTTTATGTATTTATTTTTGCACTTCTAAATTTAAAGGTAATTTCTTATGTTTCGATAACGAAACACGTTATAATGAACACGTTATTGTACTTTATTTTCAGTAACTCCCATTTAATTTTGTGCTTAAATTTGTTTTCTGTGGCACTTGATTCGGTTTAGCCCTTTTATTGTTTGTTTGTTTTGAATTTCACACAAAGCTACTCGAGGGCTATCTGTGCTAGCCCTCCCTACTTTAGCAGTGTAAGACTAGAGGGAAGGCATCTAGTCAGCACCACCCACCGCCAACTCTTGGGCTACTCTTTTACCAACAAATACTGGGATTGACCGTCACATTATAACGCCCCCACGGCTGAAAGGGCGAGCATGTTTGGCGCGATGGGGATGCGAACCGCGACCCTCAGATTACGAGTCGCACGCCTTAACACGATTGGCCATTCCAGGCCAGCCCTTTTATTAAGTCACTGTGGTTAAAAAAAATTAATTACTGTAACTAAATATGTGTGCGATTTCATCTGGATATTCTATCAGTAAAATGAACAAGTAAATCCAATTTCATTGAAATATTTTATTTTACAAAACATTTACATTTCATATAAATTTATAAGGCACTAGAGGACGCGATAATGTTGAAAATACCACCAAAATACGAGTCTCGGTAATGGTGAGCAATGTGATTCTCAGTACGTTAATCAGGAAAAGTAATTTTAAAATAACATAAATAAAATATTCACTTTTTCGAAGCAGAAAATGTTTTGTACTTAATCAATAAAATATTTCAGCTTTAATAAGATAAAAACTACAAGATTATGCCTAAATATAAAAGCTAAAGAATATATATTTTTCTTTTGATTAAACAGTACATTTGTTATTTTCAGTCAAATTTAATTAGAGTACCAAACCTTTCACCATACACAGAATTAATTGAATATTAAAGCGAATTTGTTCAACAAAAATCTCGCCAAACAGTGATCTAAGTTTTTAATAAAATGGTATTCAGAACAAATAAAACGTAATAGTGTTTATAGAAGTTTTATCCTTTTTTATTGAAAAGGAGTGTATTATATATAAAAGCTGAAAAATAATATATGAACAATATGCCTGGATTGTTTTTAGAAGAAGCAGCGTCCCCTTGCCTACGCCTGTGTCAACAAAACGTTTAGATAATTGCTGTCCTGTTTTTACTAGTACAAGGTAATTTCACTGTATATATTTCACAGCTGTGGAGATCACTACGAAAATACACTTGAATTATTAAGTAGGAGGGTAAGTGAATGCACCGTGTCATTTCAACAAGTAAATTCGAGTCAACAAATATTAAAATAATATTTTTGAACAAGCATACATGAAACAAGTTCGCTGTGTTTAGTATGAAAATCGTCTGAAAAATTAAAACACCGACATTTTTTTCTTCATTGCATAACTTACCAAAAGATGGCTGTAATATTGCTAATATCGTTACAACTGGAAATCACAACAACCAGTATTAGATCTACCTGTTTCCATCTCCGATTTCTCTTTCGTAAAAACGTCCACAAATTATGTATTAATTAAAAACAAAGGAGAAAATAGTTGTAGGGATAAAACTGCGTATTGTGGCAAAATAAAACTACTTTTATTTTGCAGTAAGAAGTACAGTTAGAAACAATAAAACTATAACACTGTTAAATGCCAAAAGGTGGCGTCATCAAATAACGTCGGTGTGGTATTGTCAGTAACAAAAAGATTATTATAGTGTTGAATGTTTTTTTCTTTTTATGGCAAAAGTTGTTATTAATTACACTGCTGACAGTGGATCATACTCAATCAGATCAGCTATAATGTAGTGCTAAGCTTTCTAGACATTATAAAGGACTGAAAGGCGCGAATATCAACAGTTGTTGTGCAATAAATTCCTTACGCAGAGTGTCAAATATGAGATCCCGTCTTTGATACCTTCAGCCATAATCGAAAAATCACATCAGATATTGAGTTGTTGCTATTACTTTTGATGAACTCCAGGTCTTACAGGTGCCAACGACAGGATCTCATCTATTTGTCAAATATCTAACTGTCTACCCATCTCTTCTACATCCGACATAATGCTGTTTATCAACGCTGATGTAGTTAATCGGACTTCTTGTTTATATAGCGAAACGAAGCCGAACATTCGCTCCACCCGAAAACGTTGAACGAAATCTAAGATTGCTATCTTATTGTGAGAGGTCACTCGATGACATTCAGCCACGAGAATATACATAAACAGTTCGATATCACGTGGAAAGTTGCGGCGATAGAAGGTGAGGCTAGTCAGTCCGAAATCGTCAGCCAAATTCATGTAGATCATCCTTGCACCTGTCCAGTCTTTCCATGAATCTTCCAAAACTTCAGAAAATGTGTCATCCAGACTTCGGAACCCAACTAAAATGGAACAAGGAAGATAACTGGTAGAATCATCTTTTGGTTGTTGCATATCCACTTGCAGATGTCTCACTTCTGTATAACACCCTATAAAGAAAGTTACTCGAGAATATAAGTGAACTGTGTAAAATAATCTGAGATGAAACCAAAACTACGTAATCATTTTACTATATATATAGACGTTCATATAACACTAACAGTTTAATTTTGCTTACCCCCATTCAAAAACAAGTATTCTCACAATTTCAATGTAATTTCATAAATGTTTATGATAAGAAAATTACGACCTTGGTAAGAAATAATTCATACTAACTTTATTGTAAATTTACGCTATAAAACAAGTAGTTTGTTATAAACCTGGATATCGCAGAAGTAAACAACAGAAGAGATAAAACACATGCATTTTTATGACACACGTAATCATCATATTTTGGATTATTTATAAATAGAGAGTTGTGTATTTTGTTATAATAATTTTTGTTTTTGTTTCAGAATATCACTCAAAGCTAACAAACGGCTATCTGCGTATAGCTGTCTTATAATAACTGATAGAATTGAGGGAAGGAAGCTAATTAATAGAACTCACCAGACCAATTACTGGGTCACTCTTGTTTGATCGAATAGTGAAGGTTATATTATTACAGTACACCCACAACTCTAGCTTGGCATGGCTAGGAGGTTAGGACACTAGACTTGAAATCTGAAGGTAGCGGGTTAAAATCGCCACACCACTAAATATGCTTGCCGTTTCAGCCACAGGAACGTTAATGTGCTGGTCAAATCCACTATTCGTTGGTTAAAGAATAGTCCAAGAGTTGGCAGTGGATGGTGATGACTATCTGCTTACCTTCTAGTCCTTTACTACTAAATTAAGCACGACTAGTGCAGATAGCATTCTTATAACTTTGCTAGAAATTCAAACCAAACCAAACTCATATCTATAAAACAAGGGGAGGTGGAAGAGGTCTAGATTGCACCTGCTCTCTCAGGTCCACACAAAGGACCGAAATGCTGATAAAATATGAACAGAGTAAGGGTTCGTTTTACAATTCGCGGACGATAGATATGACAATCTGGAAAAGCTCTCCAACTCCGACGATAGCAGCAACTAACTTACAACCTTAACTTAAAAGAATGCATGAAAACTGTGAGAAATACAGAGTTAAAATTACATCTTTTCACAAAATCAACCAAAATATCAAACGTCCACTAATACTATATTTACAAAGAAATCGCGTGCAGAAGACCGCATCAGCTGAATTGTTAGAAATCACATATGATTCGAAACTAAATTGGGATAAACAAACAAATGACTTACGAAACTGAACATGTAAATACGTAACATACGTTAGGAGTCTGTTTGGACGAAACAAAGGTACATCAGCAGAAAAAAAACATTTTAAAAATCTGTACAACATATACCAGACCAGTTCTGGAATACGCACACCCAATCTGGTACAATATATTATAAAACAGAATTTAAATAAACTGGAAACCATGCGAAACAAAATTTAAATAAACTGCAAACCATACATAACAAATGCTTAACTACAACATATCATGAAGCACAGCAGCAAATTTTCTACATAAATATTCAAATACACCAAACATCTCTGACAGACTCCAGCATATAACATTGAAGTGTAAGGAAAACTTACACGTCATACCTGATGTAATAGTACCTAAGCACCTCTAAGCTACATTAACTATAATAAATAAGCCACCTACAGCTAGTACTCGTAATATATCATTAGAATAAAATATGATGAATGTATTAAAGGGTATTTATGTAAATACATTCCTAGTAGATTAAACCAGTGCAAAGTGCACGATAAAGTATCGACTTATTAATGAGTGTGTAGGTCAATCGAACTAATCTAGCATCAGTGAAGTGTTAATAATGCACAAATGTTAACAGTCTATCACACACGGACACGTCCTTATGGAAATGGTCGGATGAAGTACCCCAATGCAAAATCCGACCCTCGTGTTAATACAACATTAACAGAAGCGAAAATAAACAACTTTACAGGGGAGGGGAATAGGTAGAAAAATGTACCCGGCAAAAGGTCACGACCGAAACACTGATGAAGGTTGTGATTGGTTGAATTCCAAAGTACGCACCACGTTTTGCGAAAAAGGGAGACTAACTCTCAGATATGTAAGTAACTAGGCAACATTCGCTCTTTAAGACTTTTATTTTCAAACTTAACTATGAATAGCGGCTTACATATAGAAGATGATTATTTATACATATTGTATAACTAAGTAAATTATTTAAAGATAAGTAGATGTGTTTAGTCAGTGTTCTTAAAATAATTACTATAGTAACTTCAATATGATGAAACATTTATGCAGTAAAGCATATCTCCAGTTAAACTCATGTTAATCTGTATAATCTGTGCAAATAGCTCAGAAGTATCTTGTTAGTGTAAATATGTTTATCTTATTTACATATGACGTAAATTCCACAGTAGCAAACAACTGAATCTTAACTGATAAAAGATGTTTATGTTTTGAGTGTAGAAGAGATGAAATGTAACGAGTTTTATTTGAGATTTTTTTTTTCAAACTCACGAGAAATATTTTTAGAGAGCAATGTAAAGTTGTAAATGAAAGTACATAGTTGAGAAGTTTGGTATTTAATTTTAATGCAAATAGCAGAGAAAAATAGAGAAAAGCTAAAGAAATAACAATTATTTAGGAGTGTTTTAATAACAAAAACGAATACAACCACACGCTGTAAAAGCTTGTGAAACATAACTATTGTTAGATTACAAAGCAAATTTAATTGAAAACAACAGAAGCATTATAGGATAACAAATAAGACAAATGTGTTTTTCAATGTATAATCCTTGTATTGATTTAAAACTCCCGACTTGTAAATAATAATCTTAGCAAATTATGGTACTTCACAGAATAAATTAAAAGTCAAACACTATAAAATAGTGGTGAGTTTAAGCTAGAAAAATGGAATTTCATTGCTGGGATCCACTGGAAAAACCACTGTTTTTATATTTCTTAATAGACTTAAATACCCTTATATCACGTTAATTAAATTAGCTTCAGGTCTGTTTCAGATTAAAAGAATTAAGAATTAAGAAATAAGTGGTAAAATAGTTGTTTTATCCTTGAGAGGTCCAACGTATAGCAAGCAAAGGAAGACAGGCACGAAACGAAATTATAATTGTTAGATATTAACCTTAGCTAGAGTTTAACAATAGTAGTACATGTATTAGTACATTTTGTTAAGATTGTTGTTTACGATTCTCATGGCGAATAGGTCTTAACACTCATTATGTTAAGACTATTAATTGAAGGGTGTAGGGGGGTTGGAAACTGCGAAATGAGGAAACTTTGTAGTGGTCTAATATGATGTATCTTTAAAGGTAACTTCTCTCGGTGGCTAAGTTTCGACTTATTATTTTTAATTAAGTTTAGAACAACAATAAATCAGAACGAAAACGCAGCGATGTCTGATGAAAATACTTAAATTTACAAAAATAATCCAGTTAGAATAAAAGATTAGATATTGAGATGTAACATAAAAAAGATCCAGTTTTCTATATATAAAAACACAGTTAACCTTGTTTCAAAATATAATCGTCACCAAGTGCAGAAGGTTCTAGTAACCTTATAGACTGGCTGTTGTAGCTGGGATGAATTTCCTTGCGATGAATGATAGGGTACATCACTGTAAAAAAACGAAAACAAAAATAATTCACATTTCATCTTTTAAAATATCAATAATGAACAAACAAATGAGTAATCATTTGAAAATACAGTTCGTTTGTAGTAACATTATTAAAAGCAAAGAAGTTTGAAACATGCAGAAAATGTCACATTTCGGTCTGTGGTTTGTAGGTGGAACCCAGATATCATCCTTTATCTGAAACGTTTCCATCAGAATACTAAGACAGTGTTTTTATGTGGTAAGAGGTACCATCTGTTATTGCAAGAGAAAGTGTTTTTATATCACCATATTGACATAATGTTTCTGTACAGTAACATACACCGTTGGTTGATATGGCAAAAGTGTTTTGGTGGTCCCAATATTAATTTACACAACAATAACATTATTTTAACTATAAGACAGTTGGTTTATTTGTTTTAATATTCTTGCAGAGCTATTCGTGAGCTGCAAGCGATAATTGTTCCTAAGTTTAAAGTGATGGATTAGAGGAAAGACCAGTTATTTTGCTTTTCTTTACCAACTGTTACGTGTTGTAATTTATTTTGCACGAGTTTCTAATATATTATGTTACGTATTACTATTTTAAAAGCTTGAAACCCAGTTAAGCTGTAATTTAAATTTAGAAGCTAATTAAATATGGAGATGTACCAAATTTATTATGTTTGCCAATAAGATTGATACACACAGTTTTCTTTCTTAATACAAATATATTTTAATATACAAACAATAATACAATTTATAACAATGGATATTACAAACAATTTATATACAAAAGTTTTACAAACTTACAAACAATAATGAATCATCTATCTGGTCTGAAACTGAGTATTTTATCGACGGTTCACGATGAGCGAATTAATTTCGAGTTGATATCCGTGCAGTTCACTTAACGGATAGCTAGCTAGCTTTTCACCGACCATACATGAATTTCTTTATTGCTAAAGTTATCTAACGTTTTTATAAAAAAAACATTGATGTCTAATGTGAATTCACTTAAGTTAAATGTTTTGTAACGTTTGAAATCTTTAAACGTTCCTGGTCAAATATCTGTAGTTTCCCGATTAATAAGAGTTTATCACAGCTATAGCTTCAAAGGTTTATAGTTTTCTAACTATAGCAAACCAACAATATACACTGTTTCTTGAGAAGTCGGTTTATAAACTTTAAGTAAGATTCTCGAAATTTTATTTGACAACAACACTGACAATCACTAGTATTTACATACACACACAGTACCCTGTCGATTCTTACACTCGAGAACCTTCTATAGCTTTGGTGCATAAGTGGGAATTTTGCATTACACACTTAGCGGCATAAGTTAACATGCATTTATAAATATATATTTAACTAAAACAAACATCGATATTAAAATAAATATATAATAGCAAATACGTCACACCAACGAATATGAGGACGAAATTCGAACACGTAACCCTCAAGTTACGAGTCGAGTACCTTAACAACCAGACCATGCCAAGCACTTCTTAACAGAAACATTTAGTGTTAATGTTATGATAAATATAACAAAATTATCTGTCGTAGTTAAAAGTAGTCTGGTTATCGGTATCGAAAATTAATATTAAACTATTCTTGTAAATTAGGTTAAGAAGTCTACATTAATTTATGCACTTTGTTTGTCTTCTAAACATTCATTGGTCTAATTTTCTGAACTTGGTAAATACTTCTTATTTTTACCTTACTCACTATTTATTGCAAACTTGTTAGGGGTTAACTGATGAAAGTTGACAAAGCAGATCGTATTACTATATATTATTCCTTTATTAAATTTTCAAAACGTTTCGTTGAAACTAAAGTAAAATTTAAAAGTGTGTCTATAATAGGTAACTTTATTAGACATTGGAGAGCTGACTTGTATCTTTAAAATTTTTCATGCATAGCTACATAAAGGGCTATCTGCGTATAACCATCCATTTTTTGAACTGATAGACGAGATGGTCTTGGTTTGTTTTGAATTTTGCACAAGACTACACGAGGGCTAACTGTACTAGCTGTCCCTAATTTAGCAGTGTAAGGCTAGAAGGAAAACAACTAGTCATCACCACTCACTGTCAACTCTTGGGCTGCTCTTTTACCAATTAATAGTGGGATTGACCGTCACATTATAATGCCCTTACGACTGAAAGAGCGAGCATGTTTGGTGTGACGGGAATTCGAAGCCGCGACCCTCGGATTACAAGTCGAGTACCTTACCTACCTGGCCCTGCAGACTAGATGGAAGGTAGTCTGTCAATATACATACCGTTAACTCTTGTGTAAATAGTAATAATTTTCGATCAGAAAAAGCTGTGTATTTTAAGAGCTAACTAAGTTAAGAACCAACCTGGAAATCAGTACAGATAATTCAATATAATTTTCTTTCCTTCTAATTTATAAATATTAGAATACATTGTTTCATCAGTCTGCTACACTTGCTGTTAACGATATTTTCGGCCATAAACTCATAAACAAATACTGGAATTTTGTCCATTACTTTTATAGCGCATCTATTACTCAAAAGTGGAAAGCTATTATTTGCAGTAACGTGTCACGATTTATAAACCCTAGGATTCGTAGTCAGGCTTTCTAACAATTTTGCCACGCGCAGTCGTAGAAAAAGCTTTATTAACATTTTCACGATAAAAAAGTTTCAATTTTATCTTTTTATATTAATTAGTCTTATTTGGATATAAACGTAGGTATTTTAATACCATCTGAACATTGTCAATACCAAACACATTTGTTGATGGAGAAAGAAATTTTTTTACGGAAATTAATTTATTTTTCTGTCATTCTATTTCCACAGGTCAGTTTATTACCTCCTTTCTCCATTGTTCCTAGAACTTGCCCTTCCTGAAAACACTCGTGATTCAACAGGGTCCTCGTTAGCCTAGATTTCTGGACGGAATAAGATACTCGACTACACTGTGATGGAGAGAGGAAGGAGAAGATGACTTTCCTCTTTTGAAGTGTTGCTGTTTGACTGGCCATCCTTTCTCTCTCTAGTTTTTCAAGAAAAGTCTGTTCAAAGAAATCAAAAGTGATCTAGAAAACAAGAGTTTCAAGTGACACTGTAGTTAAATTTCAAATTACTTGAATTCTATATCCTACAAATGTTATTGCTTAGAAATGTTTCAATAGCTTATGATTGTTTTTTCTGTTCTTCAGCGGTAATATTACGGTCTTACTTAGCTAAAAATCCAGGATTCGATTCCCAGCAGTGGACAAAGTGCAGATAGCATATTTTGTAGTTGTGCACAACAACAACAACAACAGGTCGTTACAATTCTACTCACAATGTTCTATAAAAACTACATAAATTGTGTAATATCAAGGTACAAGGTATTTGTGACCCTTTACTTCACTTATCTATTTTGTATGTTGATGTTCGAACACAAAACTAAATGTCCCCCGTGGGACAGCAGTAAGTCTTCGGATTTATAATGCTAAAATAAGAGGTTCAATTCCCCTCGGTGGACACAGCAGATAGCCCGACGTGGCTTTGCTATAAGGAAACACACACAGACTCAACTAAATAATGCACTCTCTGCGTTGTGCACTATGGAAATATCGAACATTGATTTTAAACATTATAAGCCCTCACGCTCGTCTTTAATCCACCGGGAAACAAGGTCATATCAAACATAATTTTACATCGCTGGTGACTAACTCCATTGCACATGCACCTACATTGTGAAAAAAGGTTTTAACTTAAAATATGTATATTTTCCTCCACTTCGCATTCTTATCCTAGTGATAAACAACAACTCACTCTTTAATAGAAAAATATAAATGACGTGTTTAAACCTATCGTATGTAATTAGTGAATACAGACTTCAATATAATTTGATAATGGATCAGTTCAAACTAAATTTGACACACTCAGTGTGATCTTGTCTAGTTTTATCTAAGTGTGACGCTACCAGTACGATATTTTACCGTATCAGCTTTAGGTAAATGTGAATCTACTAGTATAACACTTTACTGGATCAGTTTTACCGAAGTATAACAAGAAGGATATCATTTGCCTAGTATTATCTCGTGAATTTAGCGTTTCATTAACTTGGTTGATCTGGTGAATTTAACGGCTTATTAACTTGGTTGATCTGGTGAATTTAGTGGCTCATTAATTTGGTTGATCTGGTGAACTTGATATTTCACCGACTTGGTGCATATGGTGAGTCTAGAGTTTCAGTAACCAACATAGTTAGTGAGTATACAGTGTCACTAACTGCTGTACTTGGCGAGTCTAATGTTTGTTTCATTTATAATCATCGGGAGAGTTTGTGGTTTTGATGCCATAAAGCGTTAGACAAAACAATAATAATTTAAATATCCACATTAATATAAAACATGCACTTACCGTACTGGGTCAGCTCTGTTAAATAGTCTAACATTACTGGACAAAGTTCGAATCTTCTCCAGTTAGTTTAATTAATAACAGCATTACAGACAACAAAGAAAACTGTACGTAAATCATTAGCAAAACTTCTCTCTGCAGAATCATGTAAAAATCTACCGGTTACTAAAATTAAACATTTAATAAAGTTTCACTGTTTTCATTTCACATAAGCCTAAGGTGTTAATTTACATGAATATTTCATAAGATTTTCATCGTAATATTAGTCATCTAATAACTTACATAGTTCAACGTCTTTATGTGAAATTTCTGGAGATAATCCACAGTTTCTACGCATCCAGTGCATTGCTTGAATAGTTGAAGCATACATTCAAATAGTTCTTATATGATACTACAAAAATGTAGGAAGAAACATTCCATTACACAATAACCGCTTCGTTCCAACATTCATGAATAATACAACTAGTATGTTTTAGAAGCGAAAGGTTAGGCTTCTAAGTAAAAGCAAAAAATAGCTTGGGATCGGGGTCGTGTCACACCTTTATAAGAGAATGGGGGGGGGGGCGAGTCAAGCATGATTGTATATTTATGTCACTGCAGTATTGTAACATAAGAGGAGAATCAGACTATACATTTGTTTCACGGCAGTAGGTTACGGTAGGTCGACTTTTCGTTCTACTAAAAACATAAGATCGTACATAAACACATGCATTTTACCTGCAGTTTGTATGTAGGACAAGCCACTCGAGGCTTCTCAGCCAGTGATGTAATCGGATGGTTATTTATATAGATTGCGTGATACGTTGGAAGAATGTAATATTTTGCGACTCCGAGTGATAAGAATTATTCATGTTTTTGTCTTTGCATGAAATATTTCAATCATATTTATAACTATCGTTTATTTGTTCTTCGATGTGATAGAGGTAAGTCTACAAAGTTTCAACGCTAAAATATGGGGTACAATTCCGTGTGGTTGCCACAGCAGGTAGTCCACTGTGGCTTTGTTGTAAAACAAAGAAGTTCATTTATTATTATGTGCCTTTTATTCTTCGTTCAAACTTTCCACAAACTTTGTTCCATGCTGTGTTGTTTTATTTATTAAACCTCGCACAAAGCTAACTTTTTCACAAACTCTAATGTTTTTCACACCCAAACACTTTTAGGTATGGAATATTTATACAACGTTGTTAAAAGTTGTAGGATTTACCTACTTGACTTTTCTGTAATAGCTCTTTTGAGGTAGCGAGTGTTCTAAGTAATTTAAGGAATGTTTTTTGTTAGATGACGAAGACAGTTTTAAGGATTCTCTTCTTGTGGAGTCAGGTCCGGCATGACCAGATGGTTAGGGACGCTTGATTCGTAATCTGAGGGTCGAAGGTTCGAATCACCGTCACACCAAACATACTCGATCTTTCAGCCGTAGGGACATGTTATGTTACGGTCGCTCTCACTATTCTTTGGTAAAAGAGTAGCCCAAGAGTTGGCGGTGAGTGGTAATGACTAGCTACCTTCCCTCTAGTCTTACACTGCTAGATTGGAAACGGCTAGCGCAGATAGCCCTCGTGTAGCTTGGCGCGAAATTAAAAGACAAAACAAACAATCAAGCGGAGCTTCAGTTACGTAGCAAATATAAAAATGGTAGTTTATTGACTTGTATTGCTTTCGCTGTTTAAACGTGATTGAATTTTTTTCTCAATCTGTAAATGTTTTATATTAAAGGTCGTGATTTATTATGAGGATAGTACTTGTATTTAAAATTGTTCTATTATAAAGAAATATATGAATTCTGAATATTCAAAAATGTGAGTTTTTTTTTGTTTGTGGTACCATTCAATACATTGTGATGAAATTTTGGTTACATGCATTGATATTGACATAGAATACGTCTATTATAGTAAGAATAAACAAACAGTGAATTATAAGTTTGTTTGTTTGTTTAGAATTAAGCGCAAAATTACACAATGGATATGCTCCGCCCACTACGGGTATAGAAACCCGCTTTTTAGCGGGGTGAGTCTACAGTCTTCTCGCTGTGCCAATGGGGTGGGCGAGTTACAAGTTAGGAGCGTGAATATTTTGTATTTATGGCAAAGGTAGTAAGGCTACTTGTCGTCATCTTTAATTTTGAGCCACTGACCAGAGGGAAGGTAGCTAATTGACAGCATGCACGCAAATGGATTGACTGTAATATGAATAACATATCCACAGTTTAAGTTCGTAAAATATCTTGTAGTGCTGCACAGATTCGAATTCATCTCGTCAGCTCAGAAAATAAGAGTTCTGTCAAAGTAGCCAACCCACATCCGAGTGGGTGTGACATCAGATTGCAATGAATCGTCATGTGTGTATCCTTGTTATAAGTGGTGTTCTCCAAAATAAAATCTATGACCTACTATTGGTTAAATCAGATCAGGTCTAAATAGTTCGTTAACAAGTTGCAAAAACTAAAAAAGTTGTATGTAATAAGAGTATGGAGTAGTAAACCCCGCACTTCACAGGCGGAAGTGACATCCCACCATGACACATGAAGACGGAAGCTGGTGAGGGGTGATATCATCATAGCATGGCCTGATAATTGGGGTGCTTAACTCACAACGTGCGGGTTCGAATCTGTGTCACCGCAAATACTGTGAGGGCGTTATGATGTAACGGTAAATTTCAATATTTGTTGGTAAAAGAGTAACTTAGGAGTTAGCAGTAGGTGGTGTTGACTATCTATCATTCCTCTGGTCTATCTCTGCTAAATTAGGGACAACTAAGATAGATAGCACTTGAGTAGCTATGCACGAGTTTCAAACCAAATTAACCCAAGCAGTTAATGAAGAAATAATAATTGTTTTTTTTGGTAACTTGAAAATATGTTCTTTAAAACATTGCCTTGTGTGCATGCAAAGAAAAAAAATCACAGCATTTCTCAGGAGTTAATGAGGAGCTATATGAACTCTGCCCATCGTGAGGAATCGAACTCTGGTTTTTAGTATTTTAAGACGACAAACCTACTGCATACCCAACAGGTTATCTGCACATAAGGTCCCCCGCTAGTACAGCGGTATGTCTCCGGATTTACAATGCTAAAATCAGGGGTTCGATTCCCCTCGGTGAGCTCAGCAGATAGCTCGATGTGGCTTTGCTATAAGAAAAACACACACATCTGCACATAGGAGTTAAAACCTTTGAACTGTGTGGAAAATTGCAAATTATTACATTAAACAAAACAGAGAGTCATTGTTATTGACATTTGAGTACGGAATGAAATATTTCTAAAAGCAGTTTGTGTATTTTATTTGTGAAAAATGTGATAAATCAGACTAAACTACAAACTGTTAATAGGATTCTGTGGGTTAATACACTTCCTTCTAATTAATGGCCATGATTACACATTAATATTGATCAAATGGTTGGCGTATTCAGACTGTGGATTCGAGGTTCTTTGTTCTCTATCCTTTATTGTAAAATTGCACTCTGCGCTTTGAATCCCTTGAGAAATCTATCACAGTTGCAATCATATTCTACCATTCAGTCAGTTAAAAGTAGCTCAAGAGTTTTTGGAGGGTGCTGTAGGCAAGTTTATTATTTCACAATTAGAAATGGTTATACTCAAACAGTATTTGTTTAGCCTTATACAAAAATTTTGAAATAAAATAAGATAGAAAACTCACTTTGTGAGAATCCTGAGTTACTTTTACGTTAGCAAAGTTATGTTATTGTTTCTTTATTACTCGTGACTCTAAAAGTGGCCAACTCCAAAAACAAAACAAGCAAAGTCTAATAGAGATGGTGTCTAACTGTATTTTAGTACCGTAAATTAGATACCATTTTTATGTTGCATATGTATGAATATATAAACATTTTTAAAACTTAACCCTTATATTTTCCTTTGATTGTGCAAACTATGAGTTTCGTGGGGTTGAGCTTGTAACTGCCATTTAATTAGCAATTATTAATAAAGTATGGTAGAAATAATCTTCCAAATTATGACTGAAATAATGTTCCCCATTAAATAAAATACCTATTATAATAATGATTTTTGGAAAAAAGAATTACGAAAAGGAAAATAAACTTGATCTGGAAATGCTCATTTATAATACAATAAACACTAGCACCATCATTCTTGGAACAAACTTGTACCCATCATTACATTAGAATATAAATATCCAAAAAAAGTGGTTATTAATATTCTTAATGTGTTTGTGGGTGGTTTCTTATAACAAAGCCACATCAAGCTATTCTTGATGAACTGACAGAGAAATAATCGTTACCATCGTCATCATACTGGGAGTGAAATAATTACACAAGAAAGAAAACTAAAATAATGGCATCTCGACCATAACAAATGACTAATTGCATCATACTTAAAACTAGCTTCAGAGTTAAACAGCTGCTAAATATTTGGCTTTGTAGTAAAATAGTTGCTAAAGTCTTGGACTTGAAATGAAATAATTGGTATGTTTGATCAGGAAGGGAAATAGTTGCTAAATGTTCGGCTTGAAGTGAAAGCGTTGTTAAGATATTAATCTTATAGTAAGATAGTTTTGTACTGAAGTGAAATAGTTGCTAAATCTTTGATCTTAAGGTGGAATAACTATTATACATGCCTAACTTTGAAGTGTTCTTAGTTAAAGCCTATAGTGACATACTTAATGATTAGCCTTAGAGTGAAATGGTTGGTAAATACTTGACCTTTGAGAGAAAAAAAGTTATAAGTAGATGGCTATATTGAAAAATTATGATTAAGAAGTTAATCTTAAAGTAAAACATTTGAGACCTTGCTCCTAGGAAAAAACCTACAGTAAAATAATCAACACCTTGAGTAATGCCTTAAGAGTATGTGTGTGTGTTTTCTTATAGCAAAGCTACATCGGGCTATCTGCTGAGCCCATCGAGGGGAATCGAACCCCTGATTTGAGCGTTTTAAATCTGTAGACTTACCGCTGTACTAGCGGGGGGCTCCTTAAGAGTAAAATAATCACCAACACCTCAGTTAGACCATGCTCCTAGGAAAAAAAAAACTACAGCAAAATAACCAACACCTTGGGTAATGCCTTAAGAGTAAAATAATCACAGTAGCATAAGATGCGAGGGGGCCAGAGGAGGACAGGGCTTTTAACCTTTTAATCTGTACCAGTAAAAATATACCAAAATTAGGGAAAGCAGGAGAAAGTATAAAATTTAATGTAGAACTCAAGAGTTTCCAGAGCTCCAAGGATAGCCCAGGATCCCACAGTAATGGGTGCGCCTGTGCTGCATATTTCCTCGATTTGCTCGTTCAAATAAACCTTCTCCTCCCCTTTTAATTTGCCTCCTACAACTCTGAACGACAACACCATAAGTCGAATAATGCCTGTACACCAACATAATAACTAACGTTTTAGAATAAACTCCACAGAGCAAAATAAAAACCAACATTTTAATTACAATAATGTTTTTAAAGTAAAATAATCACCAACACCTTAAAAAACAACAAACAATGTCTTTAGAGTAAAACAATCACAAACTATGAAATTGTATCTAACATTCTCGCTCTCAGTGTGAAATAACCATTACTGAAATTATGTGGAAGTGAATGTTCACTAGCATTACAACAAGGCCATGATTATTAAATTGTATAACTGTTATGACTGGAATGCTCAACCACATAAATTAGTCAGTTTTTAAATATCACCTGTTCTTCTGTTATAAATCTCAGGTTGTTCGTATTTCCCACTTCATGGACCTTATTCTTGGTTTCTTTTTATATCGTAAGTCTTAGTTTCTTGCAAGCCGAATTTTAAATAATACAGTAAACTCTTATTAATCCGAATAATCTGGGACGCAATTCACGGCCCGGCATGGGCAGGTGGTTAAGTCCCTCGACTCGTAATCCGAGGGTCGCGGGTTTGAATCTCCGTCACACCAAACATGCTCGCCCTTTCAGCCGTGGTAGCGTTATAATGTGACGGTCAATCCCACTATTCGTTGGTAAAAGAGTAGCTCAAGAGTTGGCGATGGGTGGTGATGACTAGCTGCCTTTCCTCTAGTCTTACACTGCTAAATTAGGGCCGGCTAGCACAGATAGCCTTCGAGTAGCTTTGTGCGAAATTCAAAACAAATGAAAACGTAATGCACTTGAGGAGTAGTGTGTTATATACGTGTTATTATAGTAATATATGAATACAGTGTATTGATAAATTTGCAGATATTTTTTATATTCTGTTGGAACACAGATAAAATAAATTTCCACAACCTGCAGATTCAAATTTTGTAAATTTTTGCTTCAATCTGGTCTGAGTTTTAACACTGGTAAATCTCCTGCGGTCTCTCTTTGGTCTGGGTTTTAACATTGGTAAATATCCTGCGGTCTCTGTTTGCCGCATTCTTTTTTGTTCTCAGCCTCCATTTCGATGCAATTGACAACTCTTGATAACGTAATCAATATGCAGGTAGAAATATAGGTTCGGATTTGCGAGTGAAGAGGATACGGATTAACTTCCTTTCTACTTGGTAGTAATTTTTTATTTAAACGTTCACAACTGTTTGTTTGTTTGTTTTGGAATTTCGCACAAAGCTACTCGAGGGCTATCTGTGCTAGCCGTCCCTAATTTACCAGTGTAAGACTAGAGGGAAGCTAGTCATCACCACCCACCGCCAACTCTTGGGCTACTCTTTTACCAACGAAAAGTTGGATTGACCGTCACATTATAACGCCCCCACGGCTGGGAGGACGAGCATGTTTGGCGCGACTCGGGCGCGAACCCGCGACCCTCAGATTACGAAGCACACGCCTTAACGCGCTAGGCCATGCCAGGCCCTCGTTCACAACTAAGTTGAAGGTTTAGGATTGAACGCAACCCATCCGTAGAAAGGTTTTAGTCTTATATTGAGAAAGAGAGAAATAAAATATATAAACAAACAAACAAACAAAAAAACAACAATGAAAACGAATAATAATAAATAAATGAAATTGAAAATAAATAAAAATAAGTATATGGAATATAAAATAAACATAATAAAATAAAATATAGAAATAAAGATAAGAGAATAATTTTGAGCGAACTTTTGACCTTATGAATGGTTCTGATGCGTTCCTTGTGGAGTGTTTTGAGCAATCAAGAGCCGGAAAGAACCGAGGACGGCAATCGAACGCTAGAAATATTACGGAATCAACGGATGTGAATCTGTGGATCCTATACCCAAGAACTGATCCATTAACTAGTATACTTATGCCAGTATTTCATGCACCGAGGGTCGCGGGTTCGAATCCCCGTCCCACCAAAACATGCTCGCCCTTTCAGTCGTAGGTGCGTTATAATGGCATCATCAGTCCCACTATTTATTAGTAAAAGAGTAGCCCAAGATTTGGTGGTTGGTGGTGATGACTAGTTGCCTTCCCTCTAGTCTCGTACTGCTAAATTAGGGACGACTAGCGCAAATAGCCCTTTGCGTGAACAATTAAAAAAAAAACAATTTCATGTTCGAACATTGTGCCACCTTCTCGGATGGCACCGCGCAAGTTTTGCTATTAAGACAGGGTAACTACTTGCCAGGACCATAACATAACTTTCACGACCTTTGAATCTGAAGTCACAACGAGTCGCCCTCACCCACGGTATGACACGCAGGATTTTCACAACTCGTGCATCGGACCCAGTAACGGGTATGATTAACAAGGGTGTATTGTATCTATCCTTCCACAGTATTTATCTTAAAGCGCCTTGACGGCCAAAAATATGAAACATTTCAAATAGATTTTACCTTCCCACATCATTGTTCTATATAATGATACAAAAGGGAATCAAAAAACTGCAAATATTGACCATAAAGAAAAGTAAGGAAACAATGCTGGATATACTTTATACATTATTTACCCAAACTAAAAAAAAAAACTATCTCAGTTCCATGCTCTTACCTAGAATCACATTTGGTGAAGTCAAAATATGGGATTGTAGTTTGAGTATTTATTTGTTTGCTTTTTGAATTTCGCGCAAAGCTACACGAGGGCTATTTGCGCTAGCCGTTCCTAATTTAGCAGTGTAAAACTTAGAAGAAAGGCTGCAAGTTATCATAACCCACCGCCAACTGGTGGGCTACTCCTTTACCAATGAATAGTAGGATTGACTGTCATGTTATAACGCCCCCAGGACTGAAAGAGCGAGCATTTTTGGTATGCTGGGGATTCGAACCAGCGACTCTCAGAGTAGCTCTCTAACCACCTGACCATGTCGAGCCTACTTTGAGTAAATAACATCTACAGTATCTCCACCCTTGTTTCCTTATTTTTACATGGTTACTAGTTGCAGGTTCCTAATTTCTTATTTTTAAACTTATTTTGTTTGTTGGTTTTTATGCTTAACTGTAAGCAAAATATTACTTGATACGGTAGCCAGTTTTATACATTGTAATGATAATAAATATACTGTTGGCAAGCTATCGCTGTTTTCACTCTATACCTAATATTAGGGTTTGCTCTCTATAGACACTGTATAGTGTAGAAACCGTTGATTATCTACATTTGATAGTAATATAATACTAATATATTATTGACTGCGAATTCCTGTTTCACCATGAACTTAAGTTTTTTTAAAGGAACATCAGATATTCATAAGAAATCTACCTTCGAGGGTTAATGAAACCTCCTTCACAACAGAATTATGATATGTATTTGAAGTGCAGAAGAAACAAATATACTTACAACCTTCACAGTATCTTACTTAGTATTCTATAAAAGGTTTGGGCGCGATATATCCAGTTGTTTTTGTTGTAGGCTGGAAAGATAATAATAATTACAAACTGACAGTTTTGAGCGGGTTTTCTTTTCCTTGTAAATCCAACATTCGTGCTTTTATTATGCATTTTTATATGTTTACGGCTCTAGCAGTAAATAGTAAAAGTTTTTAAAGTGTTGTTTGAACTGAATCTTTACTGCTTATGGTACTTTTTGCCCTCATGTTTATTAGGGTTTTGTGCAATTACTTGGGATCTCTATTGCGAATCACTATCATGTTTCATGATAAATTAGCTGCTAAATAAGTAACAGTTTTTAGACTAAATCTTAACATTATGTGTCAATACAGATTATGGAAATTATGATAGATGTATTAAAAGGTTTGGAAATGTAAAATTCATAACAGAATAGATAAATGCGTGGGAGGACGTGTACTATCAAGAAGACAGATTTTTGTTTGATGTTAGATTTAAACCTAGTTGTCACAGATAAAGGCATAAGCATAAACGGATAATGATTTCCACTGTTCTGAGATTGTTTGTTTTTAATTCCTTTTAAAGATTGTTGAATATTTTAAAACGTTTCTATATTCAATAGAATTAATGATATGAAAAATGTTAATATTATTTAATTAGAAAAGTATCACTTTTAGTACCAAACCTTGGAGAAAAATAACTTGTTTTTTCTTTTCTAGAAATATTGATTAACCAAAGCAATGTCAAAGTTACCAGCAGTTTTTCAGTCTGACACCATTAAACCCTAGAAAACTACAACACTTAGCCGGCTTTGGCATAATTACACGTATAGCTACATTTGAGATTTTAATCTATCCTAAAGAATGAACCTTAGGGTCTAATATCGTCACACGTGTCGGTTTTGGAAAACAATATAACGCAGTGTCGTTGTTACGTAAAAAAAAAAACACCTACACACAGAACACTGCACTGGTCGGGAACACCCTTAAGGTAGTTTTTTTTTATAATTTGTTGGAATATAGTAATTAAGATTTAACGATTAGTTTTTATATCAAAATATCTTTCACACTATTTTAAATTTGCTTATTTTTACAATACTAATTTGAAAGTGCCTTTTGCGATTTTTTTTTTCATTCTTTGAAACAAAACAAAATTAAAAATAAAATATTTCGAATAAAAGTCAGTTCCGAGATTGAAATTGAGGTTTAATTTACAGGTTCATGAAAACATGCACGAGTTTCTGAATTTATTACTCACGAAATCAATCGATGACGGGTGTTTCGGAACGTGTACACCTGTCGCAGTGTACCTGGTTGTGGTTAGTCGGATATGCGAGGAAAAGACACGATGTTTGTACAAGCTAATGATGTCTAAGGCATTTAAAAAAATAAAAAATAACCAATCTCTTGTTGGTATAAGCGTAATTACCTTAGAAATCCTAAAATTATAATTCATGCATTAGTTTGCATACAATAACAAGTTAAACAGAGAAACAGATACACAACTAGATAGGTACTTCTTTAAAGGGTCCAGCATGGCCAGATGGTTAAGGCACTCGACTCGTAATCCGAGGGTCGCGAATTCGAATCCCTATCATACCAAGCATGCCCGGCCTTTCAGCCGTGGGGGCGTTATGATGTGATAGTCAATCCCACTATTCGTTGGTAATAGAGTAGTCCAAGAGTGGACGGTGGGTGGTGATGACTAGCTGCCTTCCCTCTAGTCTTGCACTGCTAAATTAGGGACGGCTAGCACAGTTAGCTTTGTGCGAAATTCAAAACAAACCAAAACCTCTTTAAAAAGAGAAGGATATACAGATAGACAAAGAGACAGGTATATAAATAATAAATAGTAAGATAACCATTGTGAAAGATACTTGTAAAATAATCAGTCGATAAACAACAGACAATCATAAAAAAATCAAAGATGGACGTGTGTGAACGTGAGAGATTTAAGCTTATATTTGTTCCCTGCACGAAATGTTACCAAATATATCCAATTAATAACCGAAGACCTAAGAAATATTGGGAATATTATCTGAAATTATTTGATCCAATAAATCCATAGATCTTATGAGAAATTTTGAAAATAATGATATTGTCAATTATGCGCTAAACATAAATAGCAATTTCATAGAAATGATATTAGTTCCAGCTGAGACTAAAATAGTAACAAAACCACAAGGTGTGTAGATTCGCAGTTAGTTTTAAATACTAATATTTGTTAACGAATTTATAGACTTAACATATGTAAATCTCAGAAGGATACAGATAATCGTACATGTGGAACATTATCACATAAATATCACTATGATTTACATGCAACTTTAGATATATAATGTAACAACTTATTAAGAAAAACATTTTTTTTTTTTTTTTGCAAAACAACCTACAATACCATTGTTGATAAACACCAACCATGTTCCGTGTTTTTTATCTGTTATATTACACTTGACAAGAATCTGTTCATGTTGTTTAGCGTGAACCAACAAGCGTTGATATATTAGCATTAAAAACGCACGTGATAAACAAGTGTTCGACAGGGATGGATACAGAGGGGGGGATGGGGATGCGTCACCCCACTGGCCATACCAATGGGTTAATGGGAAATCAAAAATATAATGTACTGATTATCTCAATTAGAATATTTTTGATTACGTAGACCACTGAGTGGGATTTCACCAGGAACAAGGAGCAACTGTCTCATCATTACTAAATTGACCTCAGACCTAGTGACTTTATAGTACGATAGCTCTGTACGATTACTTGTAACTTGATATTTTAGAATAAAATTAATAAGTGAGAGTTCATAGTCGTATATGTTTCTTTTCTTTGTTTCTGAATTAATTCCATGAAATTTACGTTGCAGTAACAAGGAAAAGTTTACTTGAGGTCCGGTTTAAGTCAATGTTACTTAGTCGATCATACTTCCACACACCAAAAAATCCTGTATCCATCCCTGGTGTTGGAGAAAACCGTTGATTTACCAGAATTAGAAATACATGAGACAGACAAGTTTTCATAAGAAACAGTTGCCTTAGCAGCATTAAAAATACATGTGATAAATAAGTGTTTATAAAAAAAGAACCGTTGTTTAAACAGCATTAGAAATACTTGTGCTGGACAAGTGTTTATAAAAAAAGAACCGTTGTTTAAACAGCATTAGAAATACTTGTGCTGGACAAGTGTTTATAAAAAAAGAACCGTTGTTTAAACAGCATTAGAAATACTTGTGCTGGACAAGTGTTTATAAAAAAAGAACCGTTGTTTAAACAGCATTAGAAATACTTGTGCTGGACAAGTGTTTATAAAAAAAGAACCGTTGTTTAAACAGCATTAGAAATACTTGTGCTGGACAAGTGTTTATAAAAAAAGAACCGTTGTTTAAACAGCATTAGAAATACTTGTGCTGGACAAGTGTTTATAAAAAATCGTTGTTTACCAGTACTAGACTCTATTGTTGTAATGCTGAATTACATTAGCACATAAAAGCAGTATCATATGACCCTCCTTTTGGCCAGTTCCATATGTTGGTATTAACATAGATACAGGCTCGCACAATAATTTGCGCTCTGTCTATCACGAGAAATCGAGCCAGGAATTTATCGCTGTAATCCCTAAACTTACCAGTGACCCATTGAGAATTTAGGGCTGGGACAAACCACCTGAGGCCTTTACACGTGTATCTACCTCAGGCAATGGGAGGAGACAAATTACGTCATCACAGCGTGTGTGTTGCTAGGGTTGTATTGTAAGATCACCATGATATGCATGCAGTGGATCCACGTGTCTCAACAAGGCGAAATTTAATACAATCGATATAAAACAGTAATTTATTAGTTCTATATTTGATTGTATTTCCTTATCATTTATATGTAAATAGTCCAGAAAATAACGTTTATTTAAAAATCATGTGATAATTAAAATTTATTGTTTCACTAGTTTGTCTGTATGCTACAATATATCATGGCAAATATTTCACTTTACATGAAGTTAAAAAGGTATTACTATACTTTCACACATGATTACATCATCAATGTTTAGATCCGAGTATGTTAAAACCATTATTTTAGCGACAATTTCACTGTCATAGGATTTTAACAAATCTATTTCTATATATTAGTGGCAGAAATATTCGCCTTCCAGTTCCTGCGGAAGGCTGTTGGATTTGCAGCCTTTTTGTAATCATCTGTCAGTTGTACAACTGTGTACTCACACTTGACACTAAATGATGTTCATTATCCACAAGGAAAAGGATTTTATTGAAATTTTAGTTTAAAAATGAGCTATCATTACGTTATTACATGAAAGAATAGATTTTATTGAAGTATCTCTTTGTAGACACAGTTATCAATAAAAGTTCCTTGCTTTTCTGTTGCAACACTCACAAGATTTTCATTAAATAAAAACAAGTAATTTTTAAGCTTATTTTTAATTGTTTTATATTTAAAACTTACTCCTGTTTTGTCATTTTTGATGGTTAAATACGTAACATATCATTTATTTGTGGAAATTTCAATTGTTTTCTTTATTGGTCAGCTATAAAAATACTGTCTAGTCATGAAAACATTACCCAGTTATAACTAATGATGGTGATCTGTGCTATTTACGAGATTCAAGGTTTGGACGTATACATCACAAGTTCACTTATAACAAGATTTGAATGAAATCACAAGTAACGTTTTTGCTTTCAATTATATATATTTATCTGCATTACATGTATGTCACAAAGGTTGATAAGGGTTGTATACAGATTTCAACGTACGTTTAATTTCATACGATTGACAAAGATGTTTCCTGTCATACCAACCATACTTGTCCTTTCAGCCGTGGGAGGTTATCATGTTACGGTCAATCCCACTATTCGTTGGTAAAAGAGTATCTCAAGAATTGGTGATGACTAGCTGCCTTCCCTTTAATCTTACACTGCTAAGTTAGGGACGGCAAACATAATAGCCCTCGTGTAGCTTTGAACGAAATTCGAAAACAAAACAAAGAAGTTTCTTTACTTCCGTAGAATAGAAAACAGCATATAGACGTTTGTTAACACCATGGAGACATTTCACTCTGATTCATTGTAACTTGTTCAGTATATCTAATTTCAAAACATGTTCTAACAGATGTAAACGCACAAACACAGATGTATAGACAGGTGCTAACACACGCAAACACAAATGTATTATGAACACAGAGACACACAAACACAAATGTATAATAAGATACAGATGCTCACAGAAATACGTAAATAATATACATATAGACATATTGGCATACACTCATAAATATATAAACAAATAGAAATATAAAAATAATTGATTCAGATACGCATATATATGAATAAAGACAGGTGCAACACAGAAACATGCTATTAGAGAGACAAATATAGAAAATAGACAGATCTAAACGTGCATAAATACATAGATGTCACCCATGATCATTAATAAATAGACAGATACAAACAAACGGCTGGTTTAAAGTATTCATAGTTTTGATACTACTAACTTTGAACGTAGTGTGTGTTTATCTTCACAAAATTTGACGACATTCAGTAAACGTTGCAAGTCTTTTATATACAAAAAATATATACTTTTAGTGAAGTATATATCTTTAATAAACTAAATATTAATTTCTCTGAAAGTATATCGAGTATTTCAACACTGTTTGTTTTGAATAGTTTGAAAAGTAATTTTTATGTTAAGATTAGAAATACATTTCTTCATCTAAAATATCTCATGTTTCACTCATGTAGTTTCTAGAACTTCCTATGTACGTTTGAAATGTTTACTTTCAATAAACCTTTATGTTAATTATTTTCAATATCCTAACTCTATAAAAGGTTGGCCAAAATTATTACCTTTGTAACCCTAATCCCCCCAAAAAAAAATCGAAATAAATTTAAATTATTCTCATATTCTTTCTAAAATAACTTCAAAAGTAGCATGAAACTACTTTCGTTTATCATAAGTGACTTTAAACTCATAACAGTAAACATTTATTTATAATTATATTTTAATATTTTATTGCCGTTTGAACTGTGTTTAACAGTAGTTACACTGTTTGAGCAATTGCAAATTTTAAATCACTTGGGGAACGTGTAGCTCAAGTTATGCTGTCGAATTACATCACGCACCAGTTGCTCGCGTGCATGCCTCGTGAACCATCTTTATTATATATTTTACCTAATCTAACGTAAATAGGTCCTTATGTTTCACATTTTAATTATATTCATAATAATAATAAATAATGAATAAACATGAAAAAACAAGAAATAAATAAAGTACTTACCCAGTCTCTTTTGTTTGTGTGCTGTTGACTGTTTAACCCTACTTTTGTTATACTAATGATAGTAACACAAAATAATTTTCAGTAAGTAATGCATCGAAGAGCACAGAATAAACAACATACAGAATTCAGACAATTTTATCTAACTACCACAATTTTACTGACTTTCTAATACTATGCGACAAAATTGGGAAGATTTGATTTTGTTTGTTTTGAATTTCGCACAAAGCTACTCGAGGGCTATCTGCGTTAGCCGTCCCTAATTTAGCGGTGTAAGACCAGAGGGAAGGCAGCTAGTCATGACCACCCACCGCCAACTCTTGACACACTTGGCCATGCCGGGCCCAAATTGGGAAGGAGGGAAGCATATATTAAAAGAGAAATTTACATTTTTTTATTTAGAACACAACGTAATTCATATGCAATATTTATATAACGATAACATTGAAGAACAACTTTATATTTTTATCACATTTATCATATTTCTTGTACATCTTAAATTATTCTTGTATTTATTTCGTGTTTGTTTGTTTTTTCTCTGTTGGTACTGAACGTTGCTTACACTGATGATCTAACATTAAATCTGTTCTCTTTATCTTAGGCCTAGCATAGCCAAACGGTTAAGGCACTCCACTCCTAATCCAAGGGTCGCGGATTCGAATCCCTGTCACACGAAACATGCTCGCCCTTTTAGCCTTGGGGGTTATAAATTTACGATGAATCCCACTATTCGTCGGTAAAATAGTAGCCCAAGAGTTGGTGATGGATGGTGATGACTAGCTGCCTTCCCTCTGGTCTTACACCGCTAAATTAGGGACGGCTAACGCAGATAGCCCTCCTGTAGCTTTGCGAGATATTCAAAACAAACACAACCAAACCCTTTATCTTACGTCCTCCACTGGTACAGCCGTAGGTTTACGGATTTACAACGCTAAAATCAGGGGTTCGATTCCCTTGGGTGGACTTAGCAGATAGCCCAATGTGGCTTTGCAATAAGAAAAACGCACACACGCCTTATCTTACATGATACTGAAACCTTTGGTAATATTCTAAGTATTTACGTAAGACGTAATACTTTCTAATGTTATGTTGTATATCAACTTCTTAACCAGGTTTAATACAACTAATAATTATAATATTATATTTCTAAAGAGCGATGTCCATTTTCCAGTTTTGTTTGTTTGTTTTTGAATTTCGTACAAAGCTACTCGAGGACTATCTGCGCTAGCCCTCCCTAATTTAGCAGTGTAAGACTAGAGGGAAGGCAGCTAGTCATCACCACCCACCGCCAACTCTTGGGCTACTCTTTTACCAACGAATAGTGGGATTGACCGTCACATTATAACGCTACCACGGCTAAAATGGCGAGCATGTTTGGTGCGACTGGGATTCGAACCCGTGATCCTCAGATTACGAGTCGAAGGCCTTATCCCACCTGGCCATGCCGGGCCCAAATTGGGAAGGAAGGAAGCATATATTAAAAGAGAAATTTACATTTTTTTTATTTGGAACATAACGTAACACAATACATTAGGAGCGAACTGGCATTAAAGAATCAGTCCGGGAAGTATCACATCCACATATTGGCTAAACAATTAAAGTTTCAAATCAATATCTAATAATACATTAAATACACTGTTCCACTAGGAAATATCCCCGTCTTTTGGTGGCCCAGTCTAAACCTGTACTTGTATAAATTAGATACAATTTTATAATTTTCTAACACAAAAATTAATCAATGAAAACATCATTACGAAATCAAAAATATTCTTTTTTTAACCTTCTTTTGTTTTTCAATGACAAATTCTTATTCAAATATATTTTTTAAAATAAATAAGCATAGACCCAAAATATTTAGTTTTTCACATTTTGAGTTTTTTTAATTATCTGTATCTTCAGTATTTACCAAAGTCAGCATCGTATCATAGTTGCATCTAAAGTATTGTTTGTTTGTTTGTAGTTTAACACAAAACTACATAATGGGTGTGTTCCGCCCATTACAGGTATCGAAACCCGTTTTTTTGTGATCTAAGTTCAAATACATACCGCTGTTCCTCTGGGGGGCTCACATATGAAGTAACAAGCAATGACAGTATCGCATGTTTGTTACCCACGGTTACAGAATCTAACAACTATGGTACAACATTTACATATCAGATTATAAAAGAGTTATCCAGATCTTGGTTTCAAATTAGTCAGAATTAGAATTAGAATATTTAACTACAAGTATATCTAAGTTATAAAAGAAATTATTCCTCGAAAAGCTCGTGCTTAAAATAATCTAAGAAATAAAATCCGATAAATAATATCAAGCCAACTGGGAAATATTCCATCAGATTAATAAATACTGAAAAAAAACCACAAAAGTAGCAAACAAACAAAAACAAAATACGATTATAGCAAGCACACACACACTCACAATTGAAATAAATAAAATATAAATATTTCAAATAATTCATGCTTCAAATGTATTTCTATTGGTGATAGCATATGTGTTTACATTAATTAAATCTTTACAGTCATTCCGACAGTAAGTTTGGAGACTTAGACGCTAAAAATCTGGTTTTAATACCAGAGGTGCCAGTGTACAAGTAGCTTTGTGTTTAAGAACAATCAAGTGTATTTAGTCACTTATAACAAACAGAAAATAAAATAAAGTTGTTGTTGTTTTGAATTAAGCACAAAGCTATTCAATGGGCTATCTGTGCTCTGTAGCGGTTTTTAGGGTCGTAAGCCCGCAGACATACCGCTGAGCCACTGGGGGGGGAGCATAAAATAAAGGACTACAGCAAAGTGTCCCTCAGTTGTAAGATTACTGACTTAGAACGCTAAAAATTTAGGATTCCATTCCCCGTGGAGGATACAGTGCAGATAATATATTGGTAACTTAAAAAAAAAGAACAGACAAATGTACGAATGAAACAAAACACCTAAATCTACAGACGAGTGTCGTAACATTTTTCAGGGTTAGGTTAACATTTTTATGTTTTTAGTTGTTGTTTTTTACTGACATTTTTAACATACAGATCGTGAGACTTCATTAACAAAATTTGGTTTTGAAAATAAATAAATCACTCACCAAGCTCCAAGATAATACGAACGATTCTGAACAATTTCCGGACAGTACCTCGCTGAGTAGGAAGCTACGACGTTGCCGCGTGTAATTATTGGGTTATTTACCACAATCACCACAGCAACGAAAACAAAACTGTTTCTGAGATTTGTGATACTGTGTTGTTGATGCCGTTACAATATTTTGAATAAACAGTAATGTAACGAATTAGCGTTTAAGCATATTATAAAGAGTATGGTCCCGACAGTTTGTAAAAATAAAAATATTTAATGATTTATTCGAAAATATGTGTAAAGCATTGATACAGACAACTATATGATAGAAGTTAAATACCAGAATGCAGTTTTTGGTTCTGTTAAGCGCAAAGCAGTACAATGGGCTACCTCTATACGATTGAAAGCGGAATTTTAGCATTATAATGCCTGTAAACTTATAATAGAGTCGCTAGGGGAGATCCTGATTTGTTTGTTTGTTTGTTTTTGAATTTCGCGCAAAGCTGCACGAGGGCTATCTGTGCTAGCTGTCCCTAATTTAGCAGTGTAAGACTAGAAGGAAGGCAGCTAATTATCACCACCCATTGTCAATTCTTGGTTACTATTTTACCAACGAATAGTGGGATTGACCTCACATTATAACGCCCCAACGGCTGAAAGGGCGAGCATGTTTGGTGCGACCGGGATTCGAACCCGCGACCCTCAGATTATAAGTTGAACGCCTTAACCCACCTGGCCATGCTGGGCCAGGGAGATCCTAAAATGGAGGAATGTGGTCAAGTAACGACGTCCTTTTCTCGCAGCTAACCCACTGTAGCTTATAAACCATGTTAGTTGGTTTTGAAATCGTCTGATGGTCATACTTTTAATTTCTGTTTGTTTGGAATTGAGCACAAAGCTACACAAAGGGCTATCTATGCTCTGTCCGCCACGGGTATCGAAACTCTGTTTCTAGCGGTGTGAGTCCGTAGTCATACTGCTGTACTATAGAGAGCACTTATTAATTTAATCTTCCCAATAAAAATGACAATACAATGGTAGAATGTTTGTGATAAAATAGTTTGCTTTTCGTTTAAATTAGCAAAAATTAGCTCATTATTTAAGTCATTATGATTATTAGTTCATGTTGTGTATGTTAACAAATCGTTTACACCATTTTAAGCCATCCGCTAATACAGCGATAAGTTCACGGATCTACAACGCTAAAATCAGGGGTTCGATTCTACTCAGTGGACTCAGCAGATAACCTGATATGGCTTTGCTATAAGAAACACACACAGATAATTTTAAAATATTATCCAGAGATTTACTAAGTGTTTTGTCATATTTCTTACCTTTCAGTATCAATCCCTTTGTGGGAAATTATACGAGCTAGATCATCCGGAACTGTTACCTGCTGGAGTCTGTTGTTATTAAACCACTACACTACTCATTAATATTCCAAAACATGATTTGTAGCTAAGGGAAAGCACGTGATTTGACAAGGTCTCTGCAGCGCGAATTTAAAGGATTGTGTGTAAGTGGAAAAACAAAATATCCCCTTGGCACTAAACGAATAACTTTTTGTTTATTAAACTTAAAAGATGTTTGATAAACAGTGTTCAGCCTTGATGTTAATAGTTTCGTTGGAATTATTACAAACGTTTCTATAGAGGTTATATGTAAAAACTATTTTCACTGATCGAAGTTTCGTCCTTAAAATAGCAACAAACAACGTTTATCAGTGTAATGAAATATCTATCAATAAAAACAGATGAGTCAGCTAATTTTGGTGTTTGTTTCAGTTGTTCTCCATTAAAATAGCGTTATGTGCTTTGAAACAAATTACGAAATATAAGTTAAAAGCAAGGGGAAGTTTAAAAAAAAGTGTATCTTTGTAGAGACTGTGGGAAGAATTTCCCATACATGAATAAGAATGAATTTCATATTTTCTTTTACTTGGTTCTGATTTCCATATTAAGGAAGTATCCACATTTCACTTTCTTAGTTCGAGAAGTACCAGTCTAAAAGCAAACAAGTCAAAACAGATAATTCTTAACAGTTCTAATTTCAAGATTCAAAACATTCCACTACCTGATCTCTGGAAAAAATAAATTAGAAATTAACGGAAATGTTATACAGAAAAATAAGTGTAGGTTGAAAGAGACATGACAAAGAATTGAAGTACAAATAAAACATTATTCTAAAGGGAAAACATAATGACAGTTTGTTTTCTGAATTTTGTGCATAGCTACACGAAGTCTATCAGGAATAACTGGTCCTAATGTAGCAATGAAGGATTTGAGGGAAGACAGCTAGTCATCATTACCCCAGTCAGTTTTTTACCATCACATAATAATGCTGTCAAGGATGACAATGTTTGGTATGAGAAAGATTCAAACTCCCGACCTTCAACTTACGAATCGAAGGCCCTAACCATGTGGCTATGCCAATCCCGAAGTAGTATTTAGTCATGTGATAGTTAATTGTTGTTTTTGTGACACTGGTTAAAAGTGAAACAACTGAACAGCACACAATCAGCAGATGGTAGAAAGTTGAAACAAAGACGAGACTTGAACAGGAAAGTCTTAGCTGTGTTCCCTAAGCACTGGATGACCTACCTTAAAACTGCATCAGAAGAATTCTAAAGTACTCTTTTCAAGCTAAACTAAGTAATAATGCAATTATCCTATGAAACAATAGATACGTCCCTTCATCAGATATGCTACATCATAGGTTGAATTAATTCAACCTGATTTATCACGTTTAAAATTAGAACTGATAATTTTTTAACTAAACTTGTAGATACAAAATATTTTCACTATGTCTAGGACAGCCGTAAGCCTCCGGATTTACATCGCTAAAATTAGTGGTTCGATTGCCTTCAATGGTCACACCAGATAACCCGATATAATTTTGCTATAAAAAAACAGACACAATTTTAAATTGATATTTTCTAAATGAGATAGAATGTAAAGTTAAAATGTTTAGGATATAAGTATTTGTAAACGAATGTATATGTTGTTATAGTTTCAAACCATATTTTTCTGCACAACATAAACTGAACTGAAAAAAAAAAGTAACTGTGTTGCAGTTTTGTTTCACGGATGTCAAGATCTAAAATACAAATGTGTCAATAGATGGCGCGCAAGCATCAAAACCTAATAGCTTTCTTGCTGTCAAGTAGGTATGAAATTTACAAAATACCAAACTTTATAAAATTAACGACTAAATTGATGTAACAAATGCATCTGATTTATTTCTGTAAGAAAACGTGAGAAGCTTTGCTGTTTCCTGCAGAATACACAAACCTTCCTTCTTTTTCGCGCTGCACTTTTCCCCTCGGTGGGCTTAGCAGATAGTCCGATGTGGCGTTGCTATACGAAAAACACGCGCATACACTGCACTTTATGGATAATTCTTTTTTTATATATAGCTTGGTATTCATGAATGTGAATATTTTAATGGGCTAAAGTATTCTAATATCATCTCGAATGTGAACATTTTTAAAGGACTAAGGTAGGCAAGCATCTTTATGAATATGAACACTTCTAAAGGACTAAGGTAGGCAAACATCTTCATGAATGTGAACACTTTTTAAGGACTAAGGTAGACAAACATCTTTATGAATGTGAATACTTTTAAATTACTAAAGCAAGCAAACACCTTTATGAATGTGAACATTTTTAAAGAACTAAGGTAGGCAAACATCTTTATGAATATGAACACTTCTAAAGGACTAAGGTAGGCAAACATCTTCATGAATGTGAACACTTTTAAAGGACTAAGGTAGGCAAACATCTTTATGAATGTGAACACTTTTAAAGGGCTAAGGTAGACAAATATCTTTATGAATATGAACACTTTTAACATCACTCAAAGTAATCTTGCTTGGCACTCTTGATGTAATTTTTGTCATCACATGAGTTTTGAAGGTTGGCTGCAAATTTTGTGTAATGATGGAATATGCCTTGTACAGCATCCAAATACTGGCCAATCAAGGATCTGTAAGCAAATCAGGGGAATACTTTAACTGTGGATTTGATTTGGGACCATTTGTGAAGTGACTAGACATCTAAATCTTCATAAATAACAACGTACTTTAACAATACATTTAAGAGGCCATAATGCAGGTCTTTGGTTGCCAGGCCAAAGGATGGAGATCAGTCTGGGGGTATCGGGCCACGAATTACGCTAACCATTAGCACACACTCAAATCATCACTTTTCAATATGAGTGTTTGTTCTTTTATCTATCTATTTCCGCATTTGTCAATGGATAAACTTAAAAACAAATCGATTGTGAGAGAAACTTGTTATAATAAATTTATTTTATAAATGTCATATCGTCAAGTAAAAACGAAATGAAATGTCATTGTTTATTCATTTTAGAAGTGAGAAACTTTTTCCTGAAAATGTGCATTCCTTTTGTTTCCACACTTTGTATTGACCATAAAATCGCGTTGTTACAACAAAAACACAAATTTCTGCAACTTCCTCTTACCACACCCGAAGAAGTTAGTGGATTTTGTAATTGGGCCAGGTGTATAAATTTTTTTTTAAACCGGAAGAGAATTTTAAACTACGATATAGTCACTGTAATTAAAAATAAAATCTAGGTAGTAATCAAATATAAAAAACCTTTCGTCAATGGTGTCCAAGTGACATAATACAGCGAACAAGAGGGAATCATCAATAGCTGTGCTTGAAATTCTTTCACTCATGAGTAGATGCCTTTCTAGTCGCGGCATAGCGACTTAGAACAGCTCTGAGTTTTGTTTTTCAAGTACAAACTTTTAGCTTCGTCATCTTTTAACCGATCTCAGATCTGTTTTTGTTTGTTTGTTTTTGAATTTCGCACAAAGCTACTCGAGGACTATCTGTGCTAGCGCGTAAGGCGTGTGACTCGTGATCCGAGGGTCGCGGGTTCGCGCCCGCGTCGCGCTAAACATGCTCGCCCTCCCTCCCGTGGGGGTGTATAATGTGACGATCAATCCCACTATTCGTTGGTAAAAGAGTAGCCCAAGAGTTGGCGGTGGGTGATGATGACTAGCTGCCTTCCCTCTAGTCTTACACTGCAAAATTAGGGACGGCTAGCACAGATAGCCCTCGAGTAGCTTTGTGCGAAATTCCAAAAACAACAACAACTTTAGACTACGCCCAAGTTCCCATATATTATTGTACTTTAGTCCACCCTAACAAAATTTTAATTTGAGGGTAGGCTGATAAAGATTGTGATGAATAATGAACTCGAATCGGGTATTCACACACCCCCATTTGGTATTGCTAGCGCACAAAAATATAATTAATAAAAAGGAAAAAGGGTCTCGTAGATAAATTTGCTCTAATCCGGCCTAAAATAATTTCAAGTGCTACTGCTATTGAATTTTCACTCTTTACTCGTAAACGAAAATCGTATTACCACTTTTTCAAATAAAGGTTCTGAAGATGTCAAGATAAAAACTCTGTTAGGTTTCCAAAAAAAAAGAAAAGACATGACTGAAGGAGAACGTCTATCTAAACTCTCAATAACAAGAACACTCAAAATAAATCTGCCCCTGTTAAAAGTGATATTATGATATACATGGAAATATTAAAAATAGGTCTATTTGGATTATCTATGACCCGAATACTTACAATGTTGAACATACCAAGAGGAACATTCTGAAATGTCAGTGTAAAGATAAAAAATAAAATAGAAACATTGTCGAAAACATTAGTCGACAGCTCGCGACAGACGAACATTGACACACGTGATGAGACGAACCTGTAAGATCACATAGTCAGAAAAGTGTGTGCTGAACTGAAACGTTAGTCTATTAAAACTATTCTCTTTCAAAATATTTCGAAGGGCGTTGCAGAGGATGAAACCGACATTGTTCAAACCACTTTTTAACATAACAAAGCGAGGTTGTTAAAAGATGTAAATATAAAGAGCTCAACATCTCAAAGATAAGCGTCTTCAATGCAGTCGAAGAGACGAAGAGTATTCAACCTAGAAATAATCTCGGAAATTGCGTTCCATTTCAGACAACAACTAAGTTCTCATACAAAAGTTAAAAGCTACAGTTGCGAGGCATAAGAATAGAATTGACAATGAAGTTTGATTTAAGTTACTGGCAATTCTAACAAGATACTAAACAAGAATATGAAAGTGACAAAGGCAGAAGCCAAAAGCACCTCTTGGAATGTACAGGAAGCAGTCAAACCTGGCCTGCTTATCCATATGTATAAATTGCACTTGAATCAGACCAGAATAAGTCTAATTTTAAATTTAATTTAATTTTTCTTTCATAGACACCCCACAATGAGGGAGCTAGCAATATGCAGACATCTCGAGGAGTTAAACGATTGTCTAGAGAGAAAGGAGTGGTGTTGTTTGTTTGGAATTTCGTGCAAAGCTACACGAGGGCTATCTGCGCTAGCCACCTCTAATGTAGCAATGTAAGACTAGAAGGAAGGCGGCTAGTCATCACCACCCACCGAAAACTCTTGGGCTACTCTTTTACCAAAGAAGAGTGGGATTGACCGTCATATTATAACGCCCCCAGGCTGAAAAGACGAGCATGTTTGGTGTGAAGGGAATTCGAATCTGCGACCCTCAGATTACGAGTTGAGTGCCTTATCCGCCTGGCCATGCCGAGCCTGAAGGAGTGGTATGTTTCATTACTTGTACAAACTTAACTATTAGTATGTCTGAATACAGTAAGTCGCTTTCATATCGTTTACAGTTTTATATTGATAAATACGCTTTCTACGCGTATACTCGTATTTTCTGTCTTTCACAGGTATCTGTTAAATGTCACTGGTACTGACAAACATTATGCACGCAGTCAACAAAAATATTCATTATATATTGCATGAGGCAATAAGTCTTTCAAACAACAAGAAGGCTATTAGAATACGATGAGAACAAACCATATACTGAATATTTCATATCAACTGAGATCAGGTTACAGACGCTACTCATAATAATTTGATATTATATTTTGTTATTATACATGTTTTGGTGAGGTTTGATGTAATAAGTGAGTCACACAACTTTTTACAAATGTCTGATAAAATTGTTTACTGTTCTAATAAATCGTTCCTGATGCCCATAAAATCTGTCTTATTATACAAATTACAGTGGAGCGCCGTTAAGCCGTGGTATTTGGGGGGTCAACCTGCTCAACCGCGGCTTAAGTGGTCCGCAGCTTAAACCTTTGTGACTGAAAAGCCGAAGTCGCCAACAGCTCCGCCGAGGAGCCTCATCCGGGCCATTGCGTGATCATTATATCGGATTATCGAATTAAAAATAATACTTTAATTATTGATCACTTTTTTCACGGATTTACAGCGGATTAACTTTAATGCATGGAGAGGTGTGATTCGGTAACAATGGCGGCCTCCATAAAGCTGACATAGAGAGCGGATAAGGTAGATTAACGGTCGATTTCTATTGTAATATATTTTATTTATTTCCCAAATTAAAGCAAATCCTTTTTTAAATATCCCCTTGAAGTTATAAAGCCAGGATTAAATTCGTAAGCCGCGTTTTAACACGTTCTTAAATTAACGGTGAGCCGCGATAATCATCGCTTACATCGCTCACAAGACTGACTACAGCGGCTTAAGCGATTTCGCGGTTTACTGGTCCGAGACTTAATGGCACTCCACTGTAAACATGTAGATGTTTAATGTAAGATATATATCTCAGTTTAACAGTTTTGTTTGTTTGTTTGTTTTGGAATTTCGCACAAAGCTACTCGAGGGCTATCTGTGCTAGCCGTCCCTAATTTAGCAGTGTAAGACTAGAGGGAAGGCAGCTAGTCATCACCACCCACCGCCAACTCTTGGGCTACTCTTTTACCAACGAAAGGTGGGATTGACCGTCACATTATAACGCCCCCACGGCTGGGAGGGCGAGCATGTTTGGCGCGATTCGGGCGCGAACCTCAGATTACGAAGCGCACGCCTTAACGCGCTAGGCAATGCCAGGCCCCTGTTTAACAGTGCTAAGTGTATTTTGTTTCCATGTTAATAGTAATGATCGTATTTGTTGCAGAATATGCAAACAATTTGGCCAAGACGTCACCACTGAGGTTATTCTCAGGCTATTTTGAATATTTCTGAAAGATTTATTTTACAGAAGGACCTGATTAAGATCCATGACTTAGAGGTTTTTCATGGTTTCTTATATCTAAGAGTTTCAGCTGTCTAAATCTTCACCCAGAATAATATAGTACTTCTGCCTCATTTATATATTCACATGTCTTCATCCACTTGTCACTGTTAAGAAGAGAAAACCCTAAATTTTTAATTTTGTCTGCTGTTTTAATACTTGTTACTCTGACATGTAATTATTGAGATACCAAAGATCACGACATCTGTGAGTGTCAGAGAGGCTCTTATTATGCTAACTCAAGTGGCTCCTTCATACTTTCGATCTCACACTAAACAGATAGAGACAGAAGTGTAGCAGTTAGGGATTAATTGAAATGTTTCTAATCTTAAGACGTGTCAGTTACCCCATCTTCCAAGATTATCATATGGTTCTACATTCCATCTCACTGTTACAGTAGGAGTGCTGACTGATCTCTCTGTTTCTCCGATAAATTATTTCTTTCCTGGTATAACCTGACTCATTATACACATTGCATATGTAGATGTCAACAAAAAATTCATTTCTCAATTTGACAACACAAAGTATATTTGTATTCTATCTTAATGATATTATTTGCTACAAAATAAGGAAATGTTTTGGTCAAGACTGTACAAATTAACAAATATTGTGTGAATGAATAAACAAACTAACACATTGTATTTCAAAATGCCGAGTATGGGTTTTAACACTTTTATTGATAAGATGGCCTAGGAAGGTCGAAACGTTGTTCTCTCCTTATCAATAAAAGTGTTTATACCCATACCCGAGATACATTTGTATTTCAAGTTGGTTTCTCGTCACATTACTGTACACATTAATATCAGGAAGAAAACAAAATGGCTTGAAACGTATAAATTTAAAGCAATGTTTAACAGACAAGTGTTGTTACATTAACTTGTCCAAGTCGATACCTCCTTCCTCCAAGGAAATATGTACTATTAAAAATCATTACCTTTCCAAGGAGAGGGGGAGCTAAAATGTTACGCTTTCCAAAATTAAGTACCTCACTTTTAGATATATTATTTGTCTGGGTAATCAAATCACTTGGTTTTCATTCATCACATTTTTGTAGGTAATTTGTTTCATATTTATTGAGATCGTTGGCAATCCATAATCATCTGGAAGTTAAGATTTGTTTTTGTTGAATTTCGTGTAAAAGCTACTCAAGGGTCATCTGACTCTAGTTTTCAGACTATAGACCAGAGGAAAGGCGGTTTGTCAACTCGATCTACCTCGAACGTTTGGATTATCCTTCAACAAAGAATAATGGAATCAACTCCATATTATAACGACCCCAGGGTTGAAAGCGAAAGCATTTTCGTTGACGAGAATCGAAACTTCGACCCACAAACATTCCGAGATCCGTGTCCTATCTATCAGGCCAAGCCAGGCTAAAATGTTAACCAGGTTTTATTTTGTGGTATTTGTTACACTATCATGTATATTTAATCATGCCAGTGTGGCTGGATATGTGCGTAGATTTATGAATTTGTTTCCATAAATGTAAAAAAAAAGAACTAAAATAATAATATGGAAAAACATTTGCACCATGGTTTTGGAGATAAGTATTCGTAAAGCCAAAAATTAAATACTTTGAATACATACGAGGAGCGTAAGATGGAACTATATTGCATTGTGTCGGCTAAACATTTGCTAAATAACGTATTTTCTGCAACATCATCTGTCTCTTGTGTTCACTTACTGCTGTTTTTGTAGTTATTTTAATTCATACTTAACGCGATTATCCTATATCTAGACGTTAATAGTACAGATTGTTTGATCTGTGAGTCAACATCAGTCGGAAATTGAAAATGTAAAATTTACATACTTATCTTACCAAAGAGCCAACTTATGTCAAATGTATTAACTGTGCGCCTCCATCAGTTAATGACCTTTTTTATATCCTCAGCCAAAATCATTCAATAGTCAAGAACGACTGTTTCTATATCTTCTGCCAACATCACCCAATAGGCAAGAACGACTGTTTCTATATCTTCTGCCAACATCACCCAATAGGCAAGAACGACTGTTTCTATATCCTCTGCCAGCATCATCCAATAGCCAAGAACGACTGTTTCTATATCCTCTGCCAACATCATCCAATAGCCAAGAACGACTGTTTCTATATCCTCTGCCAACATCATCCAATAGCCAAGAACGACTGTTTCTATATCCTCTGCCAACATCATCCAATAGCAAAGAACGACTGTTTTTATATTCTCTGCCAACATCATCCAATAGCCAATAACAACTGTTTCTATATTCTCTGCTATTGAGTATTGAGTCATATACATATTTTCATGAACCTAATTAATTTTTTATTGTTTCTGATTTTTTCCATTTGTTCACAATCACTTTTTTCTTGAGGGTGGATGATGTCAAATGGAGCGGTGATAATATTTCCTTCATTTTCAGGGAGACTGTTCTTGGTTGATACCACTTGACTCTCTCCTTAAGGTAGACTTCTGTATATGATGAGGGAATTTCCAGAAAAGATTCTGCATCTTCATTTTACTCCTTGTTGTATCTAAACATATTCCCACTTGTTAGTCAAGCATGACATCCTCGAAAGGAGCGGAGATGATCCTGGTGGTTAAGGAGTGTCATTGATGGGTCTATTACATTGGTGATACTTTACCAACAACTTTGTCATTGAATTTCTGTACAGTGGTCGCTTTCTCATGGTCAAATGGCTTGTTCAGCTGGCTGTTGTTGTTGTTTTTGAATTAAGCACAAACCTACACAAAGGACTATCTCAACTTGCCCACCACGGATATCGAAATGCGGTTTCTAGCGTTGTAAGTCCTCCGACTTACCAATGTGTCATGTAAGACATATTGAGTTGAACTAGGACCAACTAAGTACCAATTTTAGATGTTCTCAATAGATATTGTGGACCTTGTGTATGCTGCTTGTGTTTTGACATACTTCCCACAGAATCCTGGTATCAATGCTGTACTTTAGCATTCTAGTTCGTCTCCTTTTAGGATTCCATGGTAAGCAGGGTCACTGGGTTCCAAAGTTTCATTTTTTCACAGATCATACACTCAGCGACTCCATATAAACAAACAAATATCTCGTTGATCGGAAAGTGACTATAATTGGAAGACTCTGATCTCCAATACTCACGTCCTACTGTTACTATACATTTATCCTTTGACTGAGAAATCATTAGGACAGATGTCTCCCTTTTTCATTCAGAAGAGTTTAAAGGGACTTGTTGGCTATCTAAGGTGAATGAAGAAGCTCCAATCTGGGGACATCTTGATGGAAACATCTATATCTGAACACAGAAACCTTCTCCCGAATTTGATGGTTACTTCCCATGTTTCTTTAAGCTCTTCTCAATGAGTCATTGTTGAGAGAAATTTATGGAACAATCCCGAATCAGAGATTCTCCTTGGTTTCTTCAGCTAAGGAGTTTCTGCAGTGAGACATACATCTCCACTTGTAAAGAAAAATTATGTTGCTTACAAATGTTTTGATTTTGATGTTTACGTCATCACGTCCCCCTGCCTCTTTCAAGGCAGGTTATCTGAACTGTAAAGTAAAACCATATATTCATAACCCATTCAGATGTATCCAGTGTCAGTGGTTCAGACATTCAAAGACATCATGTTGTGGCTTTTTGATGTGTGCTCGTTGAGTTGCCAAAGACAAATGAAACCTATGAGTGGGAAGTAGATCCTCACTGTGTCAATACTGAAAGTTTTTAATTCCCCCTATTTTCGTTCTTATCCTAAGTGGATGAAAAACAAACAAACAGATACAGCACTTAAAAACAGTCAATAAGATTTATTACCCAAAGGCTCAGAAGTTGTTGCTTCCTGTTCCATCTCAAACATACTCTAATGCTCTTCATTCCACTGCTTCAAGTGCAGACAGAATGTTTTGCCATCGGTGAATGCTAAAGTTATAAGTGTAATCTAATTTTGTCTTTCTTTCTCCACATCATTGCTTTCAGTAATTGCTCAGGAGCATTATTTAGTCATGCCTTTAGTCATTGGCGTCTCCTTATTCAGACTAAATCTGATGAATTGCATGTGATCCATGAAGGCTGATAGACCTCTTTCTACAACAGCAAAGCACTATGGTTTTAAATAGAAAGGTTCTTTACCTGGTTTACTCCACCTAACTAAAAATGATCACTTTGATACAGTGAAACTATAGATGTTTCTATTCTAGGTTGGATAACATTACACTTGGCGTCTTTTTCATCTTGAGAGAATTTAATGGATTCAATTTCCTCTGAGTGGTACTATATTGGTGGAAGTTGTTGTTCTGTGAAGTTTATGTTCTCAGATCCCAACTTTTTGCTCGTCAATACTGGTTCTTTTATCTATTTTCATGCACCTAGTATGATCTATACTGCTGTGGACCTGTCTACCTGCTTTATTTTATTTTTTATCATTTTCTTTAGAGAATTGACAGTTACTCATGGGGCAGTAATTATTTTACCATTATATTGAAACAGATTGAGTGCAGCCAATACCATTTTTAAAGATAGAGCAGACTGATTGACTCTCTTTCCTCTGTATCTCAAAACTTGCCAATGTGTGAAAGCAGTAACTGACTGTATAATTCAAACAGCTGTTGGTTCTATTCTCAAATCTTCGACACGTTTTCCATGGTATTCTCGTCCATGTCGGTCTCCTCGCTGCCAACAGGCACAGAAGGCTCATAAAGAAACTTGGAATACCTTTTGCTGGTACTCCACTCTTTTAAACTTTGATGTTGGACGGACAGTGTCATTGGCAGTGGTGATACAGCCCAGCTTAATTGTTTTTAGCTTTTTACGGGATAATGGCCTTTTTACATGTACTTAAGCTTTTACTTGATCTTTAAAAATTGTTTAGTTTTATCCTGATATTTTAAATTTTTTTATAGTTTTACTTTTGGTTTTATGCCGGTTGTTCGACGAAGATAGTCCAGTTGCTTTGCGCTAATATACTCCAAACAACCCAATGTTAAGACTGATTGTATTTTTAGTTTTTGCGAGCTATCGTGCTCTTCAATTCGATTCAATTTGTAAATCTTCTTTCAGACTTAACTTTGCACATTTGTATCTATTTTTCTATAATTATTCATATTTTAACTTTTGAAAACATCTTGAAGGTTTTTTTACCTTTATTACCAGACTATTTGGCACAGATAGCCTTGGTGCTATGGACTATAAAACTCTAATAACCAATGAATCTTATGATGTTTACACGATTATTTTTGGTTTATGACAAACATTTTGTTTTAGTAAAAATAAGAACAGTTCTTGTATCCCTTTGCTGTTTCTTTTTAGCGTAAATGGGTTATCTAGGTCTAGGTTTTGTTTAAAGCCGGAAAATGAACATCACTTTTTTATTGTTGTAAACACCTGATCTAACAGGTGGCATCAATATTCTGTAGGCCCGGTAGTTAAGGCGCTCGACTTGTAATCTGAAAGTCGTGGGTTGGAATTCCTGTCACAACAAACATATTTGTCCTTTCAGCTGTTGGGGCGTTATAATGTGACGGTCAATCCAAATATTCTTTGGTAAAAGAGTAGCCCAAGAATTGGCAGTATATGGTGATGACAAGCTGCTTTACTGTAGTGTTACACTGCTAAATTAAAGACGGCTAGCGCAGACAACCCTCGTGTAGCCCAGACGTTGGCGGTGGGTGGTGATGACTGGAGGGAGGGCAGCTATTCATCACCACCCATCGCCAACTCTTGAACTACTCCTTTACCAACGAATAGTGGAATTGACCGTCACATTATAACGCCACTACGGCTGAAAGGGCGAGCATGTTAGGTTTGACGGAGAATCAAGCCCGCAACCCTCGGATTACGAGTCGAGCGCTTTAACACCCTAGCCTTGCCAGGCCTTACACGACCAGACGCTCAGTTGAATTGACACAGTGAAATCTGACTTTTGACTCCAGCTGTAAGTTTTTTAATAATATTTTCAAGATAATGTTGAGTTATGTTGTCATTTTGGTCACTATTATGGTGATTCTGGGTGTGGCCTAGTGGTTCAAGTGCCGGACTGGGGACCAGCGGGTTAGTTACTCAAGTTCTGTTGTCACAAATATAAAATAAAAATTGATACTCGCAGACATTTTTTCGAGGAGGGATAGTCAAATCTCAATTTGAAAAGACGACGAGCCCACCTTCAAAGTTTTGTCATTACAGTGAAGAGATGCGAAGCACGTTTTTAAAGCAAACAGATACGAAATATGAAACCTAATACCCTGGCCACTCCCACCGTTAATATATAAAGAGAAAGGTCAACCAGACAGTGAGCTAGAGTTGAACAATATTGTCAGTATGAATACTGAAATGTATTGTAAAAACATACATAAACAGTTTACAGCTTATGTATCAAATTTTCATTTTCGTACCTCTTTTCTTTTGTTATTATACTCGTCTGTCTTATAAATCGTAAATTATCAATATCTGATGATCCTCAATAACATCCGTACTGAGCATGTACAAAAATTCGATTCTGACAAGTGTATAATGGAAAAGCACCATTTGCAATATTACACATTTTGACAAAAATTTATACTTTAGAGTTAAAAATAATGAAAGCTTTTAGAATTAAATTGGCTTCAAATGTTTGTTCCTAAATCATCCATCATTTACATCAATTTTTTTCTATTTGTTTCTTGTTGTTAAGCGCAACGCTACACAGTGGGTTCTTTTCCCACCGCGGATACCGAAACCTGGTTTTTAGCGTTATTAGTTCTAAGGTTTAGCGTTTAGATTGAAACCAAATTCTACGCAAAGAATCGATTTAGTGATATCTAATTTATTCAATGAGAAATCTAAACAGATTATATTTAGTTCGCAGTGACCTATGTTAAACATTTAATTATTTCAACATAAAAATAAATATTAACTAGATAATATTTGGAATAAGTAGCTAATTTTTTACTTTTAGTTAAATGAGTAAAGGTTTATTAAAAACCTTGCGTTGTTAAAGTAATGATTGGTCGATTCGAGTAAAAGTTAAGTAATGCGATCGAAATCGAAAAGTGTGGATTTTTGTTCTATTCTTTAGAAAATCTTAAAACTAAAAGTTCTTAAGTTAATACGTTTTTAGAATGTACATTATTATAATGAATCAATTACAAATTATAGGTAATTAATCTAATCAACGCTTACTGATAATATACAATAATACATTAGTAATTAAATAATGGTTTCAATAAGAAGTCACACAGAAATTTAAGAATATAACAAAGGAAACATAGAGGGCACTAGAGGATGTACGAGGGTGGACCATGCAGTCCTAAGTTTAACATCGGCCAATCTAAGTTCACTCCTTTAACGGTTGAAAAATATTTTTATCAGTTTTAGGCTTCTCAGAACGACTGGTATGAGTATTAACACTTTTATTAATAAGCAGAGAACAACGTTTCGCCATTCCTAGGTCATCTTCAGGTTAAGAGCAACAACAACAACAAAAACAACGAAAAAAAAACAAATACTTGAAGATGATATAGGAAGGTCGAAACGTTGTTCTCTGCTTATCAATCAAAGTGTTAATACCCATACCAACCGTTGTGAGATACATTTTTATTTCAAGTGGGTTTCTCGTCATCAAGAGTTTTAGGGGTCACTGTCCTTCCAAAGGAGAAGAACTGGGGTCGGGCCTGAAATGAAGCGTTATGACACTTACAGAGATAAGTGTAAAATCTTTGCCGAGATTTAGCATAAAAATTAACAAAACTCAAAACAATTTATCTTAAGTTGTAAACATGTTAAAGACTAATGCTTTAAATACCAACCACTCTGATATCATAGGTAGAACATTTCTTACAGTATCCTAAAACTTCTCGAGAACTAAATTATATGGCAACATTTACATGTGTAAAAGTCAAAGGTATAACTGAAACACTGCAATGGGTAATCCTAGACAAGAATACTTTGAAACACTTTGAATACGGAAAACATTTTCACCCAAGTTTTACACTTTGAAAGACCAAGCTATTTGGGAAGAAACTGGACTAAAACTATAGTATAAGTAAAGATAGCGCCAAAAACAGTTAAAATGAGGTTTTTATCAATGTTGAAAAATTCCCAGCCTGACAGATGTGATTGACTTGGAGATGCTAAAAATGAGAGTAGACATGTGGTAGGATATATCAAAGACAAATTATCCGGATTTCCTCTGTTTAACAACTTGTACACAGAATTAATCTCTTTTTTAAAGTTTTCTGAGACGTCAAAACATTGGAACGACATGAATAAAAACAAAAATATATCGTATAGTAAAGTCACGAAAAGTGTAGCAAAAGACAATGGTTTAAATCCAAGGATTCTGTAATACATGATTGTTGGTATAATCAACCCAATGTCTATAATAGTCCCTGAATACCAGAGAAAAATCATTTTACCATACACCGAATTTAAAATCGAGATTATTTCAAGAATTTCCAAGTTAAAATTCAGTAGTTTCTGGATAATATCATGTGACACCTGCTCAGTTTCTACCATGTGTCTAACAACATCGTTGTACTGGTCAATCTTAATCTTGAGATACATACAAGTGACAACAAAAAGCCCAACCAGCATCATTGAAGAACACAAAATAGTGTTGTATAAATTCCAGTCCACGGCCATAATTATCTTCCATATTTTGAAGGTAAAAGCAGTGTCGTGAGAAATATCAATGCCGTAGAAGTACGTATCAAAATATTCCTGAGAATCTCGATAATTGATTGCCAGTAACGTGAGAATTGTACGAGAAGTATAGTAAATCCAGGATGAAATTGTTACAAAAACGCATCTTTTCGTTAACTGTTGTTTCTGTTTTTCTGACAAGGGTTCTAGAACTTTCCAAATTCTTTTGAAGACATTCAGTATGAATTCTCGATTGAATGTGAAAAAAGCAATAGATAAAACAGCAATTGCAATTCTGATAAGCGAGGATACGATGCTAAAACTCAAATAATAGTTTCCTTTTTTTATTAAAATGCTTAAAGCAGCGGCAACACAATGTATCAAATAGGCAGAGCCGAGTAATAGCAAGAACAAAATCCTCACAGTTCTTCTCGAGAAATTGTTTTCAGTTTCAAAATCTGCTTCTGTTATAGAGAAACCAAAAATCTTCAGTGATGCGAAGAGATGCCTCAAACAACGGTAACATTCCTTTTCATTCACCCTAGTTTCTTCTGGATTGTTATTAGTTGTCGTTTTTCGTTTGAGACTGTTAGCTGTACAAAATGGAAATCTCTTCATTTTCGTTGATTTTGATGTAGGTAGTGATACAGTGATCTGATTATATCCTATATTTGAAGAAAACAGACCAGAAACTTAAACAAACTCTTTTGCAAAGACAGATTGTAAAAACAAATAAACTGCACTATATTTAGTGAGTAGGAATTCTTCGATAACATATGGTTATTTTGACTTAATATTTCTCAACTTACGATTAGACTTAAACAAATTATTTATACTGGTACTGTATTATCTAACAAGCTGGTCGCACGTCAGTGCACAAGCCATGATTTAAGAGGAAACTGAGTGACATTATGTTCACAAGCTTTATCATAACTTCTTGTGACTGTCTAATCGAAACTGAAAATGTGATTGTACAAAGCGCCGTCTCGCGGTGAAAGTTTGAAATACTGTTTCAGTATCACAAGGCATGGTCGAAAGGTGAGGTGAAATTCAAACGACAGCATGTTGACCGTGAGAGGTGCCTAATAGGCTGGAAATCTAAGAAATGTAAGAGAATATATTGAGCATTTCCTTTAGGAACACAATTCCTGCATTTATTCTGTGACTCGAAGACACTTCATCTAGCAACACAGTTCCTGTAATTAATCAGTGACTTGACGACACTTCATCTAGCAACACAATATCTTCATTTAATCAGTCACTTGATGACATTTCATCTAACAACATAATGGCTATATTTAATCAGTGACTTGACGACACTTCATCTAGCAACACAACATCTTCATTTAATCAGTGACTTGACGACACTTCATCTATCAACACAATATCTTCATTTAATCAGTGACTTGACGACACTTCATCTAGCAACACAATATTTTCATTTAATCAGCAACTTGACGACACTTCATCTATCAACACAATATCTTCATTTAATCAGTGACTTGACGACACTTCATCTAGCAACACAATATCTTCATTTAATCAGTGACTTGACGACACTTCATCTAGCAACACAATATCTTGATTTAATCAGTGATTTGACGACACTTCATCTAACAACACGATATCTTCATTTAATAAGTGACTTGACGACACTTCATCTATCAACACAATATCTTCATTTAATCAGTGACTTGACGACACTTCATCTAGCAACACGATATCTTCATTTAATCAGTGACTTGACGACACTTCATCTATCAACACAATATCTTCATTTAATCAGTGACTTGACGACACTTCATCTAGCAACACAATATCTTCATTTAATCAGCGACTTGACGACACTTCATCTTGTAACACAATATCTTCATTTAATCAGTGACTTGACGACACTTCATCTAACAACACAATATCTTCATTTAATCAGTGACTTGACGAAACTTAATCCAGCAGCACAATATCTTCATTTAATCAGTGAGTTGACAACATTTCATCTAACAACACAATATTTTCATTTAATCAGTGACTTGACGACACTTCATCTAGCAACACAATATCTTCATTTAATCCGTGAATTGACGACACTTCATCTAGCAACACAATATCTTCATTTAATCAGTGACTTGACGGCACTACATCTAGCAACACAATATCTTCATTTAACCAGTGACTTGACGACACTTTATCCAGCAACACAATATTTTCCTTTAATCAGTGACTTGATGACACTTCATCTATCAACACAATATCTTCATTTAATCAGTGACTTGACGACACTTCATTTATCAACACAATATCTTCATTTAATCAGTGACTTGACGACACTTCATCTAGCAACACAATATTTTCATTTAATCAGCGACTTGACGACACTTCATCTAGCAACACAATATCTTCATTTAATCAGTGACTTGACGACACTTTATCCAGCAACACAATATCTTCATTTAATTAGTGACTTGACGACACTTCATCTAACAACACAGTATCTTCTTTTAATCAGTGACTTAACGACACTTCATTTAGCAACACAATATTTTCATTTAGTCAGTGACCTAACGATACTTTATCCAGCAACAAAATATCTTCATTTAATCAGTGATATGACGACACTTCTTTTAACAACGTAATATCTTCATTTAATCAGTGACCTAACGATACTTTATCCAGCAACAAAATATCTTTATTTAATCAGTGACTTGACGACACTTCATCTATCAACACAATATCTTCATTTAATCAGTGACTTGACGACACTTCATCTATCAACACAATATCTTCATTTAATTAGTGACTTAACGAAACTTTATCTATCAACACAATATCTTAATTTAATTAGTGACTTAACGAAACTTCATATATCAACACAATATCTTAATTTATCGTCGACTTGACGACACTTCATCCAGCAATACAATATCTTTATTTAGCCGGTGACTTGACGACACTTCATCTAGCAACACAATATCTTCATTTAATCAGTGACTTGACGACACTTCATCTAACAACACAATATCTTCATTTAATCGGTGACTTGACGACACGTCATCTAGCAACACAATATCTTTATTTAATCAGTGACCTAACGATACTTTATCCAGCAACAAAATATCTTCATTTAATCAGTGACTTGACGACACTTCATCTAGCAACACAATATCTTCATTTAATCAGTGACTTGACGACACTTCATCTAGCAACACAATATCTTCATTTAATCAGTGACTTGACGACACTTCATCTAGCAACACAATATCTTCATTTAATCAGTGACTTGACGACACTTCATCTAACAACACAATATCTTCATTTAATCGGTGACTTGACGACACTTCATCTAGCAACACAATATCTTTATTTAATCAGTGACCTAACGATACTTTATCCAGCAACAAAATATCTTCATTTAATCAGTGACTTGACGACACTTCATCTAGCAACAGAATATCTTCATTTAATCAGTGACTTGACGACACTTCATCTAGCAACACAATATCTTCATTTAATCAGTGACTTGACGACACTTCATCTTGTAACACAATATCTTCATTTAATCAGTGACTTGACGACACATTCATCTAGCAACACAATATTTTCATTTAATCAGTGACTTGACGACACTTCATCTAACAACACAATATCTTCATTTAATCAGTGACTTGACGACACTTCATCTAGTAACACAATATATTCATTTAATCAGTGACTTGACGACACTTCATCTATCAACACAATATCTTCATTTAATTAGTGACTTGACGACACCTCATCTAGCAACACAATATCTTCATTTAATAAGTGACTTGACGACACTTCATCTAACAACACAATATCTTTATTTAATCAGTGACTTGACGACACTACATCTAGCAACAAAATATCTTCATTTAATCAGTGACATGACGACACTTTATCCAGCAACACAATATCTTCATTTAAGTAGTGACTTGACGACACTTCATCTAGCAACACAATATCTTCATTTAATCAGTGACTTAACGACACTTCATATATAAACACAATATCTTAATTTATCGTCAACTTGACGACACTTCATCCAGAATTACAATATCTTTATTTAGCCGGTGATTTGACGACACTTCATCTAACAACACAATATCTTCATTTAATCAGTGACTTGACGACACTTCATCTAGCAACACAATATTTTCCTTTAATCAGTGACTTGACGACACTTCATCTAGCAACACAATATCTTCATTTAACCAGTGACTTGACGACACTTTATCCAGCAACACAATATTTTCCTTTAATCAGTGACTTGACGACACTTCATCTATCAACACAATATCTTCATTTAATCAGTGACTTGACGACACTACATCTAGCAACACAATATCTTCATTTAACCAGTGACTTGACGACACTTTATCCAGCAACACAATATTTTCCTTTAATCAGTGACTTGACGACACTTCATCTATCAACACAATATCTTCATTTAATCAGTGACTTGACGACACTACATCTAGCAACACAATATCTTCATTTAACCAGTGACTTGACGACACTTTATCCAGCAACACAATATTTTCCTTTAATCAGTGACTTGACAACACTTCATCTATCAACACAATATCTTAATTTAATCAGTGACTTGACGACACTTCATCTAGCAACACAATATCTTCATTTAATCAGCGACTTGACGACACTTCATCTATCAACACAATATCTTCATTTAATTAGTGACTTGACGACACTTCATCTAGCAACACAATATCTTCATTTAATCAATGACTTGACGACACTTCATCTAACAACACAATATCTTCATTTAATCAGTGACTTGACGAAACTTTATCCAGCAACACAATATCTTCATTTAATTCGTGACTTGACGACATTTCATCTAGCAACACAATATCTTTATTTAATCAGTGACTTGACGACACTTCATCTAGCAACACAATATCTTCATTTAATCAGTGACTTAACGACACTTCATATATAAACACAATATCTTAATTTATCGTCGACTTGACGACACTTCATCCAGAATTACAATATCTTTATTTAGCCGGTGATTTGACGACACTTCATCTAACAACACAATATCTTCATTTAATCAGTGACTTGACGACACTTCATCTAGCAACACAATATCATCATTTAATCGGTGACTTGACGACACTTCATCTAACAACACAATATCTTCATTTAATCGGCGACTTGACGACACTTCATCTAGCAACACAATATCTTCATTTAATCAGTGACCTAACGATACTTTATCCAGCAACAAAATATCTTCATTTAATCAGTGACTTGACGTCACTTCATCTAGCAACATAATATCTTCATTTAATCAGTGACTTGACGACACTTCATCTAACAACACAATATCTTCATTTAATCAGTGACTTGACGACACTTCATCTTGTAACACAATATCTTCATTTAATCAGTGACTTGACGACACTTCATCTAGCAACACAATATCTTCATTTAATCAGTAACTTGACGACACTTCATCTAACAACACAATATCTTCATTTAATCAGTGACTTGACGATTCTTCCTCTAGCAACACAATATCTTCATTTAATCAGTGACTTGACGACACTACATCTAGCAACACAATATCTTCATTTAATCAGTGACATGACGACACTTTATTCAGCAACACAATATCTTCATTTAAGTAGTGACTTGACGACACTTCATCTAGCAACACAGCATCTTTTTTTAATCAGTGACTTGACGACACTTCATCTAGCAACATAATATTTTTCTTTAATCAGTGACATGACGACACTTTATCCAGCAACACAATATCTTCATTTAATTAGTGACTTGACGACACTTCATCTAACAACACAGTATCTTCTTTTAATCAGTGACTTAACGACACTTCATCTATCAACACAATATTTTCATTTAATCGGTGACTTGACGACACTTTATTTAGCAACACAATATTTTCATTTAGTCAGTGACCTAACGATACTTTATCCAGCAACAAAATATCTTCATTTAATCAGTGATATGACGACACTTCTTTTAACAACGAAATATCTTCATTTAATCAGTGACCTAACGATACTTTATCCAGCAACAAAATATCTTTATTTAATCAGTGACTTGACGACACTTCATCTATCAACACAATATCTTCATTTAATCAGTGACTTGACGACACTTCATCTATCAACACAATATCTTCATTTAATTAGTGACTTAACGAAACTTTATCTATCAACACAATATCTTAATTTAATTAGTGACTTAACGAAACTTCATATATCAACACAATATCTTAATTTATCGTCGACTTGACGACACTTCATCCAGCAATACAATATCTTTATTTAGCCGGTGACTTGACGACACTTCATCTAGCAACACAATATCTTCATTTAATCAGTGACTTGACGACACTTCATCTAACAACACAATATCTTCATTTAATTAGTGACTTGACGACACTTCATCTAGCAACACAATATCTTCATTTAATCAGTGACCTAACGATACTTTATCCAGAAACAAAATATCTTCATTTAATCAGTGATATGACGACACTTCTTTTAACAGCGTAATATCTTCATTTAATCAGTGACCTAACGATACTTTATCCAGCAACAAAATATCTTTATTTAATCAGTGACTTGACGACACTTCATCTATCAACACAATATCTTCATTTAATCAGTGACTTGACGACACTTCATCTATCAACACAATATCTTCATTTAATTAGTGACTTAACGAAACTTTATCTATCAACACAATATCTTAATTTAATTAGTGACTTAACGAAACTTCATATATCAACACAATATCTTAATTTATCGTCGACTTGACGACACTTCATCCAGCAATACAATATCTTTATTTAGCCGGTGACTTGACGACACTTCATCTAGCAACACAATATCTTCATTTAATCAGTGACTTGACGACACTTCATCTAACAACACAATATCTTCATTTAATCGGTGACTTGACGACACTTCATCTTGTAACACAATATCTTCATTTAATCAGTGACTTGACGACACTTCATCTAGCAACACAATATTTTCATTTAATCAGTGACTTGACGACACTTCATCTAACAACACAATATCTTCATTTAATCAGTGACTTGACGACACTTCATCTAGTAACACAATATATTCATTTAATCAGTGACTTGACGGCACTTCATCTATCAACACAATATCTTCATTTAATTAGTGACTTGACGACACCTCATCTAGCAACACAATATCTTCATTTAATAAGTGACTTGACGACACTTCATCTAACAACACAATATCTTTATTTAATCAGTGACTTGACGACACTACATCTAGCAACAAAATATCTTCATTTAATCAGTGACATGACGATACTTTATCCAGCAACACAATATCTTCATTTAAGTAGTGACTTGACGACACTTCATCTAGCAACACAATATTTTCCTTTAATCAGTGACATGACGACACTTTATCCAGCAACACAATAACTTCATTTAATTAGTGATTTGACGAAACTTCATCTAGCAACACAGTATCTTCATTTAATCAGTGACTTGACGACACTTCATCTAGCAACACAATATCTTCATTTAATCAGCGACTTGACGACACTTCATTTAACAACACAATATCTTCATTTAATCAGTGACTTGACAACACTTCATCTATCAACACAATATCTTCATTTAATCAGTGACTTAACGACACTTCATCTATCAACACAATATTTTCATTTAAACGGTGACTTGACGACACTTCATCTAGCAACACAATATCTTCATTTAATCAGTGACCTAACGATACTTTATCCTGCAACACAATATCTTCATTTAATCAGTGACATGAAGACACTTTATCCAGCAGCACTATATCTTCATTTAATTAGTGACTTGACGACACTTCATCTATGAACATAATATCTTCGTTTAATCAGTGACTTGACGACACTTCATCTAGCAACACAATATCTTCATTTAATCAGTGACTTGACGACACTTCATCTAACAACACAATATCTTCATTTAATTAGTGACTTGACGACACTTCATCTAGCAACACAATATCTTCATTTAATTAGTGACCTAACGATACTTTATCCAGCAACAAAATATCTTCATTTAATCAGTGATATGACGACACTTCTTTTAACAACGTAATATCTTCATTTAATTAGTGACTTGACGTCACTTCATCTAGCAACACAATATCTTCATTTAATCAGTGACTTGACGACACTTCATCTAACAACACAATATTTTTATTTAATCAGTGACTTGACGACATTTCATCTAGCAACACAATATTTTCATTTAATCAGTGACTTGACGACACTTTATCTAACAACACAATATCTTCATTTAATCAGCGACTTGACGACACTTCATCTAGCAACACAATATCTTCATTTAATCAGTGACTTGACGACACTTCATCTAGCAACACAATATCTTCATTTAATCAGTGACTTGACAACACATCATCTAACAACACAATATCTTCATTTAATCAGTGACATGACGACACTTTATCCAGCAACACAATATTTTCATTTAATCAGTGACTTGACGACATTTCATCTAACAACACAATATCTTCATTTAATCAGTGACTTGACGACACTTCATCTAGTAACACAATATATTCATTTAATCAGTGACTTGACGACACTTCATCTATCAACACAATATCTTCATTTAATTAGTGACTTGACGACACCTCATCTAGCAACACAATATCTTCATTTAATAAGTGACTTGACGACACTTCATCTAACAACACAATATCTTTATTTAATCAGTGACTTGACGACACTACATCTAGCAACAAAATATCTTCATATAATCAGTGACATGACGACACTTTATCCAGCAACACAATATCTTCATTTAAGTAGTGACTTGACGACACTTCATCTAGCAACACAACATCTTCTTTTAATCAGTGACTTGACGACACTTCATCTAGCAACACAATATTTTCCTTTAATCAGTGACATGACGACACTTTATCCAGCAACACAATATCTTCATTTAATCAGTGACTTGACGACACTTCATCTAGCAACACAATATCTTCATTTAATCAGTGACTTGACGACACTTCATCTAGCAACACAATATCTTGATTTAATCAGTGATTTGACGACACTTCATCTAACAACACGATATCTTCATTTAATAAGTGACTTGACGACACTTCATCTATCAACACAATATCTTCATTTAATCAGTGACTTGACGACACTTCATCTAGCAACACGATATCTTCATTTAATCAGTGACTTGACGACACTTCATCTATCAACACAATATCTTCATTTAATCAGTGACTTGACGACACTTCATCTAGCAACACAATATCTTCATTTAATCAGTGACTTGACGACACTTCATCTTGTAACACAATATCTTCATTTAATCAGTGACTTGACGACACTTCATCTAACAACACAATATCTTCATTTAATCAGTGACTTGACGAAACTTTATCCAGCAGCACAATATCTTCATTTGATCAGTGAGTTGACGACATTTCATCTAACAACACAATATTTTCATTTAATCAGTGACTTGACGACACTTCATCTAGCAACACAATATCTTCATTTAATCCGTGAATTGACGACACTTCATCTAGCAACACAATATCTTCATTTAATCAGTGACTTGACGGCACTACATCTAGCAACACAATATCTTCATTTAACCAGTGACTTGACGACACTTTATCCAGCAACACAATATTTTCCTTTAATCAGTGACTTGACGACACTTCATCTATCAACACAATATCTTCATTTAATCAGTGACTTGACGACACTTCATCTATCAACACAATATCTTCATTTAATCAGTGACTTGACGACACTTCATCTAGCAACACAATATCTTCATTTAATCAGCGACTTGACGACACTTCATCTAGCAACACAATATCTTCATTTAATCAGTGACTTGACGACACTTTATCCAGCAACACAATATCTTCATTTAATTAGTGACTTGACGACACTTCATCTAACAACACAGTATCTTCTTTTAATCAGTGACTTAACGACACTTCATTTAGCAACACAATATTTTCATTTAGTCAGTGACCTAACGATACTTTATCCAGCAACAAAATATCTTCATTTAATCAGTGATATGACGACACTTCTTTTAACAACGTAATATCTTCATTTAATCAGTGACCTAACGATACTTTATTCAGCAACAAAATATCTTTATTTAATCAGTGACTTGACGACACTTCATCTATCAACACAATATCTTCATTTAATCAGTGACTTGACGACACTTCATCTATCAACACAATATCTTCATTTAATTAGTGACTTAACGAAACTTTATCTATCAACACAATATCTTAATTTAATTAGTGACTTAACGAAACTTCATATATCAACACAATATCTTAATTTATCGTCGACTTGACGACACTTCATCCAGCAATACAATATCTTTATTTAGCCGGTGACTTGACGACACTTCATCTAGCAACACAATATCTTCATTTAATCAGTGACTTGACGACACTTCATCTAACAACACAATATCTTCATTTAATCGGTGACTTGACGACACGTCATCTAGCAACACAATATCTTTATTTAATCAGTGACCTAACGATACTTTATCCAGCAACAAAATATCTTCATTTAATCAGTGACTTGACGACACTTCATCTAGCAACACAATATCTTCATTTAATCAGTGACTTGACGACACTTCATCTAGCAACACAATATCTTCATTTAATCAGTGACTTGACGACACTTCATCTAGCAACACAATATCTTCATTTAATCAGTGACTTGACGACACTTCATCTAACAACACAATATCTTCATTTAATCGGTGACTTGACGACACTTCATCTAGCAACACAATATCTTTATTTAATCAGTGACCTAACGATACTTTATCCAGCAACAAAATATCTTCATTTAATCAGTGACTTGACGACACTTCATCTAGCAACACAATATCTTCATTTAATCAGTGACTTGACGACACTTCATCTAGCAACACAATATCTTCATTTAATCAGTGACTTGACGACACTTCATCTTGTAACACAATATCTTCATTTAATCAGTGACTTGACGACACATTCATCTAGCAACACAATATTTTCATTTAATCAGTGACTTGACGACACTTCATCTAACAACACAATATCTTCATTTAATCAGTGACTTGACGACACTTCATCTAGTAACACAATATATTCATTTAATCAGTGACTTGACGACACTTCATCTATCAACACAATATCTTCATTTAATTAGTGACTTGACGACACCTCATCTAGCAACACAATATCTTCATTTAATAAGTGACTTGACGACACTTCAACTAACAACACAATATCTTTATTTAATCAGTGACTTGACGACACTACATCTAGCAACAAAATATCTTCATTTAATCAGTGACATGACGACACTTTATCCAGCAACACAATATCTTCATTTAAGTAGTGACTTGACGACACTTCATCTAGCAACACAATATCTTCATTTAATCAGTGACTTAACGACACTTCATATATAAACACAATATCTTAATTTATCGTCGACTTGACGACACTTCAACCAGAATTACAATATCTTTATTTAGCCGGTGATTTGACGACACTTCATCTAACAACACAATATCTTCATTTAATCAGTGACTTGACGACACTTCATCTAGCAACACAATATTTTCCTTTAATCAGTGACTTGACGACACTTCATCTAGCAACACAATATCTTCATTTAACCAGTGACTTGACGACACTTTATCCAGCAACACAATATTTTCCTTTAATCAGTGACTTGACGACACTTCATCTATCAACACAATATCTTCATTTAATCAGTGACTTGACGACACTACATCTAGCAACACAATATCTTCATTTAACCAGTGACTTGACGACACTTTATCCAGCAACACAATATTTTCCTTTAATCAGTGACTTGACGACACTTCATCTATCAACACAATATCTTCATTTAATCAGTGACTTGACGACACTACATCTAGCAACACAATATCTTCATTTAACCAGTGACTTGACGACACTTTATCCAGCAACACAATATTTTCCTTTAATCAGTGACTTGACAACACTTCATCTATCAACACAATATCTTAATTTAATCAGTGACTTGACGACACTTCATCTAGCAACACAATATCTTCATTTAATCAGCGACTTGACGACACTTCATCTATCAACACAATATCTTCATTTAATTAGTGACTTGACGACACTTCATCTAGCAACACAATATCTTCATTTAATCAATGACTTGACGACACTTCATCTAACAACACAATATCTTCATTTAATCAGTGACTTGACGAAACTTTATCCAGCAACACAATATCTTCATTTAATTCGTGACTTGACGACATTTCATCTAGCAACACAATATCTTTATTTAATCAGTGACTTGACGACACTTCATCTAGCAACACAATATCTTCATTTAATCAGTGACTTAACGACACTTCATATATAAACACAATATCTTAATTTATCGTCGACTTGACGACACTTCATCCAGAATTACAATATCTTTATTTAGCCGGTGATTTGACGACACTTCATCTAACAACACAATATCTTCATTTAATCAGTGACTTGACGACACTTCATCTAGCAACACAATATCATCATTTAATCGGTGACTTGACGACACTTCATCTAACAACACAATATCTTCATTTAATCGGCGACTTGACGACACTTCATCTAGCAACACAATATCTTCATTTAATCAGTGACCTAACGATACTTTATCCAGCAACAAAATATCTTCATTTAATCAGTGACTTGACGTCACTTCATCTAGCAACATAATATCTTCATTTAATCAGTGACTTGACGACACTCCATCTAACAACACAATATCTTCATTTAATCAGTGACTTGACGACACTTCATCTTGTAACACAATATTTCATTTAATCAGTGACTTGACGACACTTCATCTAGCAACACAATATCTTCATTTAATCAGTGACTTGACGACACTTCATCTAACAACACAATATCTTCATTTAATCAGTGACTTGACGATTCTTCCTCTAGCAACACAATATCTTCATTTAATCAGTGACTTGACGACACTACATCTAGCAACACAATATCTTCATTTAATCAGTGACATGACGACACTTTATTCAGCAACACAATATCTTCATTTAAGTAGTGACTTGACGACACTTCATCTAGCAACATAATATTTTTCTTTAATCAGTGACTTGACGACACTTCATCTAGTAACACAATATATTCATTTAATCAGTGACTTGACGACACTTCATCTATCAACACAATATCTTCATTTAATTAGTGACTTGACGACACTTCATCTTGTAACACAATATCTTCATTTAATCAGTGACTTGACGACACATTCATCTAGCAACACAATATTTTCATTTAATCAGTGACTTGACGACACTTCATCTAACAACACAATATCTTCATTTAATCAGTGACTTGACGACACTTCATCTAGTAACACAATATATTCATTTAATCAGTGACTTGACGACACTTCATCTATCAACACAATATCTTCATTTAATTAGTGACTTGACGACACCTCATCTAGCAACACAATATCTTCATTTAATAAGTGACTTGACGACACTTCATCTAACAACACAATATCTTTATTTAATCAGTGACTTGACGACACTACATCTAGCAACAAAATATCTTCATTTAATCAGTGACATGACGACACTTTATCCAGCAACACAATATCTTCATTTAAGTAGTGACTTGACGACACTTCATCTAGCAACACAATATCTTCATTTAATCAGTGACTTAACGACACTTCATATATAAACACAATATCTTAATTTATCGTCGACTTGACGACACTTCAACAAGAATTACAATATCTTTATTTAGCCGGTGATTTGACGACACTTCATCTAACAACACAATATCTTCATTTAATCAGTGACTTGACGACACTTCATCTAGCAACACAATATTTTCCTTTAATCAGTGACTTGACGACACTTCATCTAGCAACACAATATCTTCATTTAACCAGTGACTTGACGACACTTTATCCAGCAACACAATATTTTCCTTTAATCAGTGACTTGACGACACTTCATCTATCAACACAATATCTTCATTTAATCAGTGACTTGACGACACTACATCTAGCAACACAATATCTTCATTTAACCAGTGACTTGACGACACTTTATCCAGCAACACAATATTTTCCTTTAATCAGTGACTTGACGACACTTCATCTATCAACACAATATCTTCATTTAATCAGTGACTTGACGACACTACATCTAGCAACACAATATCTTCATTTAACCAGTGACTTGACGACACTTTATCCAGCAACACAATATTTTCCTTTAATCAGTGACTTGACAACACTTCATCTATCAACACAATATCTTAATTTAATCAGTGACTTGACGACACTTCATCTAGCAACACAATATCTTCATTTAATCAGCGACTTGACGACACTTCATCTATCAACACAATATCTTCATTTAATTAGTGACTTGACGACACTTCATCTAGCAACACAATATCTTCATTTAATCAATGACTTGACGACACTTCATCTAACAACACAATATCTTCATTTAATCAGTGACTTGACGAAACTTTATCCAGCAACACAATATCTTCATTTAATTCGTGACTTGACGACATTTCATCTAGCAACACAATATCTTTATTTAATCAGTGACTTGACGACACTTCATCTAGCAACACAATATCTTCATTTAATCAGTGACTTAACGACACTTCATATATAAACACAATATCTTAATTTATCGTCGACTTGACGACACTTCATCCAGAATTACAATATCTTTATTTAGCCGGTGATTTGACGACACTTCATCTAACAACACAATATCTTCATTTAATCAGTGACTTGACGACACTTCATCTAGCAACACAATATCATCATTTAATCGGTGACTTGACGACACTTCATCTAACAACACAATATCTTCATTTAATCGGCGACTTGACGACACTTCATCTAGCAACACAATATCTTCATTTAATCAGTGACCTAACGATACTTTATCCAGCAACAAAATATCTTCATTTAATCAGTGACTTGACGTCACTTCATCTAGCAACATAATATCTTCATTTAATCAGTGACTTGACGACACTTCATCTAACAACACAATATCTTCATTTAATCAGTGACTTGACGACACTTCATCTTGTAACACAATATTTCATTTAATCAGTGACTTGACGACACTTCATCTAGCAACACAATATCTTCATTTAATCAGTGACTTGACGACAATTCATCTAACAACACAATATCTTCATTTAATCAGTGACTTGACGATTCTTCCTCTAGCAACACAATATCTTCATTTAATCAGTGACTTGACGACACTACATCTAGCAACACAATATCTTCATTTAATCAGTGACATGACGACACTTTATTCAGCAACACAATATCTTCATTTAAGTAGTGACTTGACGACACTTCATCTAGCAACACAGCATCTTTTTTTAATCAGTGACTTGACGACACTTCATCTAGCAACATAATATTTTTCTTTAATCAGTGACATGACGACACTTTATCCAGCAACACAATATCTTCATTTAATTAGTGACTTGACGACACTTCATCTAACAACACAGTATCTTCTTTTAATCAGTGACTTAACGACACTTCATCTATCAACACAATATTTTCATTTAATCGGTGACTTGACGACACTTTATTTAGCAACACAATATTTTCATTTAGTCAGTGACCTAACGATACTTTATCCAGCAACAAAATATTTTCATTTAATCAGTGATATGACGACACTTCTTTTAACAACGTAATATCTTCATTTAATCAGTGACCTAACGATACTTTATCCAGCAACAAAATATCATTATTTAATCAGTGACTTGACGACACTTCATCTATCAACACAATATCTTCATTTAATCAGTGACTTGACGACACTTCATCTATCAACACAATATCTTCATTTAATTAGTGACTTAACGAAACTTTATCTATCAACACAATATCTTAATTTAATTAGTGACTTAACGAAACTTCATATATCAGCACAATATCTTAATTTATCGTCGACTTGACGACACTTCATCCAGCAATACAATATCTTTATTTAGCCGGTGACTTGACGACACTTCATCTAGCAACACAATATCTTCATTTAATCAGTGACTTGACGACACTTCATCTAACAACACAATATCTTCATTTAATTAGTGACTTGACGACACTTCATCTAGCAACACAATATCTTCATTTAATCAGTGACCTAACGATACTTTATCCAGCAACAAAATATCTTCATTTAATCAGTGATATGACGACACTTCTTTTAACAGCGTAATATCTTCATTTAATCAGTGACCTAACGATACTTTATCCAGCAACAAAATATCTTTATTTAATCAGTGACTTGACGACACTTCATCTATCAACACAATATCTTCATTTAATCAGTGACTTGACGACACTTCATCTATCAACACAATATCTTCATTTAATTAGTGACTTAACGAAACTTTATCTATCAACACAATATCTTAATTTAATTAGTGACTTAACGAAACTTCATATATCAACACAATATCTTAATTTATCGTCGACTTGACGACACTTCATCCAGCAATACAATATCTTTATTTAGCCGGTGACTTTACGACACTTCATCTAGCAACACAATATCTTCATTTAATCAGTGACTTGACGACACTTCATCTAACAACACAATATCTTCATTTAATCGGTGACTTGACGACACTTCATCTTGTAACACAATATCTTCATTTAATCAGTGACTTGACGACACTTCATCTAGCAACACAGTATCTTCATTTAATCAGTGACTTGACGACACTTCATCTAGCAACACAATATCTTCATTTAATCAGCGACTTGACGACACTTCATTTAACAACACAATATCTTCATTTAATCAGTGACTTGACAACACTTCATCTATCAACACAATATCTTCATTTAATCAGTGACTTAACGACACTTCATCTATCAACACAATATTTTCATTTAAACGGTGACTTGACGACACTTCATCTAGCAACACAATATCTTCATTTAATCAGTGACCTAACGATACTTTATCCTGCAACACAATATCTTCATTTAATCAGTGACATGAAGACACTTTATCCAGCAGCACTATATCTTCATTTAATTAGTGACTTGACGACACTTCATCTATGAACATAATATCTTCGTTTAATCAGTGACTTGACGACACTTCATCTAGCAACACAATATCTTCATTTAATCAGTGACTTGACGACACTTCATCTAACAACACAATATCTTCATTTAATTAGTGACTTGACGACACTTCATCTAGCAACACAATATCTTCATTTAATCAGTGACCTAACGATACTTTATCCAGCAACAAAATATCTTCATTTAATCAGTGATATGACGACACTTCTTTTAACAACGTAATATCTTCATTTAATTAGTGACTTGACGTCACTTCATCTAGCAACACAATATCTTCATTTAATCAGTGACTTGACGACACTTCATCTAACAACACAATATTTTTATTTAATCAGTGACTTGACGACATTTCATCTAGCAACACAATATTTTCATTTAATCAGTGACTTGACGACACTTTATCTAACAACACAATATCTTCATTTAATCAGTGACTTGACGACACTTCATCTAGCAACACAATATCTTCATTTAATCAGTGACTTGACGACACTTCATCTAGCAACACAATATCTTCATTTAATCAGTGACTTGACAACACATCATCTAACAACACAATATCTTCATTTAATCAGTGACATGACGACACTTTATCCAGCAACACAATATTTTCATTTAATCAGTGACTTGACGACACTTCATCTAACAACACAATATCTTCATTTAATCAGTGACTTGACGACACTTCATCTAGTAACACAATATATTCATTTAATCAGTGACTTGACGACACTTCATCTATCAACACAATATCTTCATTTAATTAGTGACTTGACGACACCTCATCTAGCAACACAATATCTTCATTTAATAAGTGACTTGACGACACTTCATCTAACAACACAATATCTTTATTTAATCAGTGACTTGACGACACTTCATCTAGCAACAAAATATCTTCATTTAATCAGTGACATGACGACACTTTATCCAGCAACACAATATCTTCATTTAAGTAGTGACTTGACGACACTTCATCTAGCAACACAACATCTTCTTTTAATCAGTGACTTGACGACACTTCATCTAGCAACACAATATTTTCCTTTAATCAGTGACATGACGACACTTTATCCAGCAACACAATATCTTCATTTAATTAGTGATTTGACGAAACTTCATCTAGCAACACAGTATCTTCATTTAATCAGTGACTTGACGACACTTCATCTAGCAACACAATATCTTCATTTAATCAGCGACTTGACGACACTTCATTTAACAACACAATATCTTCATTTAATCAGTGACTTGACAACACTTCATCTATCAACACAATATCTTCATTTAATCAGTGACTTAACGACACTTCATCTATCAACACAATATTTTCATTTAAACGGTGACTGGACGACACTTCATCTAGCAACACAATATCTTCATTTAATCAGTGACCTAACGATACTTTATCCTGCAACACAATATCTTCATTTAATCAGTGACATGACGACACTTTATCCAGCAGCACAATATCTTCATTTAATTAGTGACTTGACGACACTTCATCTATGAACATAATATCTTCGTTTAATCAGTGACTTGACGACACTTCATCTAGCAACACAATATCTTCATTTAATCAGTGACTTGACGACACTTCATCTAACAACACAATATCTTCATTTAATTAGTGACTTGACGACATTTCATCTAGCAACACAATATCTTTATTTAATCAGTGACTTGACGACACTTCATCTAGCAACACAATATCTTCATTTAATCAGTGACTTAACGACACTTCATATATAAACACAATATCTTAATTTATCGTCGACTTGACGACACTTCATCCAGAATTACAATATCTTTATTTAGCCGGTGATTTGACGACACTTCATCTAACAACACAATATCTTCATTTAATCAGTGACTTGACGACACTTCATCTAGCAACACAATATCATCATTTAATCGGTGACTTGACGACACTTCATCTAACAACACAATATCTTCATTTAATCGGCGACTTGACGACACTTCATCTAGCAACACAATATCTTCATTTAATCAGTGACCTAACGATACTTTATCCAGCAACAAAATATCTTCATTTAATCAGTGACTTGACGTCACTTCATCTAGCAACATAATATCTTCATTTAATCAGTGACTTGACGACACTTCATCTAACAACACAATATCTTCATTTAATCAGTGACTTGACGACACTTCATCTTGTAACACAATATTTCATTTAATCAGTGACTTGACGACACTTCATCTAGCAACACAATATCTTCATTTAATCAGTGACTTGACGACAATTCATCTAACAACACAATATCTTCATTTAATCAGTGACTTGACGATTCTTCCTCTAGCAACACAATATCTTCATTTAATCAGTGACTTGACGACACTACATCTAGCAACACAATATCTTCATTTAATCAGTGACATGACGACACTTTATTCAGCAACACAATATCTTCATTTAAGTAGTGACTTGACGACACTTCATCTAGCAACACAGCATCTTTTTTTTAATCAGTGACTTGACGACACTTCATCTAGCAACATAATATTTTCTTTAATCAGTGACATGACGACACTTTATCCAGCAACACAATATCTTCATTTAATTAGTGACTTGACGACACTTCATCTAACAACACAGTATCTTCTTTTAATCAGTGACTTAACGACACTTCATCTATCAACACAATATTTTCATTTAATCGGTGACTTGACGACACTTTATTTAGCAACACAATATTTTCATTTAGTCAGTGACCTAACGATACTTTATCCAGCAACAAAATATTTTCATTTAATCAGTGATATGACGACACTTCTTTTAACAACGTAATATCTTCATTTAATCAGTGACCTAACGATACTTTATCCAGCAACAAAATATCATTATTTAATCAGTGACTTGACGACACTTCATCTATCAACACAATATCTTCATTTAATCAGTGACTTGACGACACTTCATCTATCAACACAATATCTTCATTTAATTAGTGACTTAACGAAACTTTATCTATCAACACAATATCTTAATTTAATTAGTGACTTAACGAAACTTCATATATCAGCACAATATCTTAATTTATCGTCGACTTGACGACACTTCATCCAGCAATACAATATCTTTATTTAGCCGGTGACTTGACGACACTTCATCTAGCAACACAATATCTTCATTTAATCAGTGACTTGACGACACTTCATCTAACAACACAATATCTTCATTTAATTAGTGACTTGACGACACTTCATCTAGCAACACAATATCTTCATTTAATCAGTGACCTAACGATACTTTATCCAGCAACAAAATATCTTCATTTAATCAGTGATATGACGACACTTCTTTTAACAGCGTAATATCTTCATTTAATCAGTGACCTAACGATACTTTATCCAGCAACAAAATATCTTTATTTAATCAGTGACTTGACGACACTTCATCTATCAACACAATATCTTCATTTAATCAGTGACTTGACGACACTTCATCTATCAACACAATATCTTCATTTAATTAGTGACTTAACGAAACTTTATCTATCAACACAATATCTTAATTTAATTAGTGACTTAACGAAACTTCATATATCAACACAATATCTTAATTTATCGTCGACTTGACGACACTTCATCCAGCAATACAATATCTTTATTTAGCCGGTGACTTTACGACACTTCATCTAGCAACACAATATCTTCATTTAATCAGTGACTTGACGACACTTCATCTAACAACACAATATCTTCATTTAATCGGTGACTTGACGACACTTCATCTTGTAACACAATATCTTCATTTAATCAGTGACTTGACGACACTTCATCTAGCAACACAGTATCTTCATTTAATCAGTGACTTGACGACACTTCATCTAGCAACACAATATCTTCATTTAATCAGCGACTTGACGACACTTCATTTAACAACACAATATCTTCATTTAATCAGTGACTTGACAACACTTCATCTATCAACACAATATCTTCATTTAATCAGTGACTTAACGACACTTCATCTATCAACACAATATTTTCATTTAAACGGTGACTTGACGACACTTCATCTAGCAACACAATATCTTCATTTAATCAGTGACCTAACGATACTTTATCCTGCAACACAATATCTTCATTTAATCAGTGACATGAAGACACTTTATCCAGCAGCACTATATCTTCATTTAATTAGTGACTTGACGACACTTCATCTATGAACATAATATCTTCGTTTAATCAGTGACTTGACGACACTTCATCTAGCAACACAATATCTTCATTTAATCAGTGACTTGACGACACTTCATCTAACAACACAATATCTTCATTTAATTAGTGACTTGACGACACTTCATCTAGCAACACAATATCTTCATTTAATCAGTGACCTAACGATACTTTATCCAGCAACAAAATATCTTCATTTAATCAGTGATATGACGACACTTCTTTTAACAACGTAATATCTTCATTTAATTAGTGACTTGACGTCACTTCATCTAGCAACACAATATCTTCATTTAATCAGTGACTTGACGACACTTCATCTAACAACACAATATTTTTATTTAATCAGTGACTTGACGACATTTCATCTAGCAACACAATATTTTCATTTAATCAGTGACTTGACGACACTTTATCTAACAACACAATATCTTCATTTAATCAGCGACTTGACGACACTTCATCTAGCAACACAATATCTTCATTTAATCAGTGACTTGACGACACTTCATCTAGCAACACAATATCTTCATTTAATCAGTGACTTGACAACACATCATCTAACAACACAATATCTTCATTTAATCAGTGACATGACGACACTTTATCCAGCAACACAATATTTTCATTTAATCAGTGACTTGACGACACTTCATCTAACAACACAATATCTTCATTTAATCAGTGACTTGACGACACTTCATCTAGTAACACAATATATTCATTTAATCAGTGACTTGACGACACTTCATCTATCAACACAATATCTTCATTTAATTAGTGACTTGACGACACCTCATCTAGCAACACAATATCTTCATTTAATAAGTGACTTGACGACACTTCATCTAACAACACAATATCTTTATTTAATCAGTGACTTGACGACACTACATCTAGCAACAAAATATCTTCATATAATCAGTGACATGACGACACTTCATCTAGCAACACAATATTTTCCTTTAATCAGTGACATGACGACACTTTATCCAGCAACACAATAACTTCATTTAATTAGTGATTTGACGAAACTTCATCTAGCAACACAGTATCTTCATTTAATCAGTGACTTGACGACACTTCATCTAGCAACACAATATCTTCATTTAATCAGCGACTTGACGACACTTCATTTAACAACACAATATCTTCATTTAATCAGTGACTTGACAACACTTCATCTATCAACACAATATCTTCATTTAATCAGTGACTTAACGACACTTCATCTATCAACACAATATTTTCATTTAAACGGTGACTGGACGACACTTCATCTAGCAACACAATATCTTCATTTAATCAGTGACCTAACGATACTTTATCCTGCAACACAATATCTTCATTTAATCAGTGACATGAAGACACTTTATCCAGCAGCACAATATCTTCATTTAATTAGTGACTTGACGACACTTCATCTATGAACATAATATCTTCGTTTAATCAGTGACTTGACGACACTTCATCTAGCAACACAATATCTTCATTTAATCAGTGACTTGACGACACTTCATCTAACAACACAATATCTTCATTTAATTAGTGACTTGACGACACTTCATCTAGCAACACAATATCTTCATTTAATCAGTGACCTAACGATACTTTATCCAGCAACAAAATATCTTCATTTAATCAGTGATATGACGACACTTCTTTTAACAACGTAATATCTTCATTTAATTAGTGACTTGACGACACTTCATCTAGCAACACAATATCTTCATTTAATCAGTGACTTGACGACACTTCATCTAACAACACAATATTTTCATTTAATCAGTGACTTGACGACACTTCATCTAGCAACACAATATTTTCATTTAATCAGTGACTTGACGACACTTTATCTAACAACACAATATCTTCATTTAATCAGTGACTTGACGACACTTCATCTAGCAACACAATATCTTCATTTAATCAGTGACTTGACGACACTTCATCTAGCAACACAATATCTTCATTTAATCAGTGACTTGACAACACATCATCTAACAACACAATATCTTCATTTAATCAGTGACATGACGACACTTTATCCAGCAACACAATATTTTCATTTAATCAGTGACTTGACGACACTTCATCTAACAACACAATATCTTCATTTAATCAGTGACTTGACGACACTTCATCTAGTAACACAATATATTCATTTAATCAGTGACTTGACGACACTTCATCTATCAACACAATATCTTCATTTAATTAGTGACTTGACGACACCTCATCTAGCAACACAATATCTTCATTTAATAAGTGACTTGACGACACTTCATCTAACAACACAATATCTTTATTTAATCAGTGACTTGACGACACTACATCTAGCAACAAAATATCTTCATTTAATCAGTGACATGACGACACTTTATCCAGCAACACAATATCTTCATTTAAGTAGTGACTTGACGACACTTCATCTAGCAACACAATATCTTCATTTAATCAGTGACCTAACGATACTTTATCCTGCAACACAATATCTTCATTTAATCAGTGACATGAAGACACTTTATCCAGCAGCACAATATCTTCATTTAATTAGTGACTTGACGACACTTCATCTATGAACATAATATCTTCGTTTAATCAGTGACTTGACGACACTTCATCTAGCAACACAATATCTTCATTTAATCAGTGACTTGACGACACTTCATCTAACAACACAATATCTTCATTTAATTAGTGACTTGACGACACTTCATCTAGCAACACAATATCTTCATTTAATCAGTGACCTAACGATACTTTATCCAGCAACAAAATATCTTCATTTAATCAGTGATATGACGACACTTCTTTTAACAACGTAATATCTTCATTTAATCAGTGACCTAACGATACTTTATCCAGCAACAAAATATCTTTATTTAATCAGTGACTTGACGACACTTCATCTATCAACACAATATCTTCATTTAATCAGTGACTTGACGACACTTCATCTATCAACACAATATCTTCATTTAATTAGTGACTTAACGAAATTTATCTATCAACACAATATCTTAATTTAATTAGTGACTTAACGAAACTTCATATATCAACACAATATCTTAATTTATCGTCGACTTGACGACACTTCATCCAGCAATACAATATCTTTATTTAGCCGGTGACTTGACGACACTTCATCTAGCAACACAATATCTTCATTTAATCAGTGACTTGACGACACTTCATCTAACAACACAATATCTTCATTTAATCGGTGACTTGACGACACTTCATCTTGTAACACAATATCTTCATTTAATCAGTGACTTGACGACACTTCATCTAGGAACACAATATTTTCATTTAATCAGTGACTTGACGACACTTCATCTAACAACACAATATCTTCATTTAATCAGTGACTTGACGACACTTCATCTAGTAACACAATATATTCATTTAATCAGTGACTTGACGACACTTCATCTATCAACACAATATCTTCATTTAATTAGTGACTTGACGACACCTCATCTAGCAACACAATATCTTCATTTAATAAGTGACTTGACGACACTTCATCTAACAACACAATATCTTTATTTAATCAGTGACTTGACGACACTACATCTAGCAACAAAATATCTTCATTTAATCAGTGACATGACGACACTTTATCCAGCAACACAATATCTTCATTTAAGTAGTGACTTGACGACACTTCATCTAGCAGCACAACATCTTCTTTTAATCAGTGACTTGACGACACTTCATCTAGCAACACAATATTTTCCTTTAATCAGTGACATGACGACACTTTATCCAGCAACACAATAACTTCATTTAATTAGTGATTTGACGAAACTTCATCTAGCAACACAGTATCTTCATTTAATCAGTGACTTGACGACACTTCATCTAGCAACACAATATCTTCATTTAATCAGCGACTTGACGACACTTCATTTAACAACACAATATCTTTATTTAATCAGTGACTTGACAACACTTCATCTATCAACACAATATCTTCATTTAATCAGTGACTTAACGACACTTCATCTATCAACACAATATTTTCATTTAAACGGTGACTTGACGACACTTCATCTAGCAACACAATATCTTCATTTAATCAGTGACCTAACGATACTTTATCCTGCAACACAATATCTTCATTTAATCAGTGACATGAAGACACTTTATCCAGCAGCACAATATCTTCATTTAATTAGTGACTTGACGACACTTCATCTATGAACATAATATCTTCGTTTAATCAGTGACTTGACGACACTTCATCTAGCAACACAATATCTTCATTTAATCAGTGACTTGACGACACTTCATCTAACAACACAATATCTTCATTTAATTAGTGACTTGACGACACTTCATCTAGCAACACAATATCTTCATTTAATCAGTGACCTAACGATACTTTATCCAGCAACAAAATATCTTCATTTAATCAGTGATATGACGACACTTCTTTTAACAACGTAATATCTTCATTTCATTAGTGACTTGACGACACTTCATCTAGCAACACAATATCTTCATTTAATCAGTGACTTGACGACACTTCATCTAACAACACAATATTTTCATTTAATCAGTGACTTGACGACACTTCATCTAGCAACACAATATTTTCATTTAATCAGTGACTTGACGACACTTCATCTAGCAATACAATATCTTCATTTAATCAGTGACTTGACAACACATCATCTAACAACACAATATCTTCATTTAGTCAGTGACTTGACGACACTTCATCTAACAACATGGAAAATGTGATCGCAACGAAAAAGAACAAAAAGAAACTGACCAAAAATCATCAATGAATTGTTGTTTTTTCCTGTCTTCCATCTTCCTTCGCAACAAGCTGCATGTTCTGTATTTAGTTACAGGAAAGGCCAAAAAATATCGCTTAACAGACTGTTACTAGAAACATTTAACATCATCCGCTTTGATAGCCTTTAGTTTACGGATTTACTATGATCGGAGTTTCGTGTAGTTTCATGCATTTTGTAAATGATATTATTTTAAACATAAACATGTGCTTCAGTTACAGTTTTGTCACATACTCCGAATGCGATGGAGAAATTTCACCACGTGCTTCTGTTACTACCATTAACAACATTCTCTTTGTGATAAACTAGAAGCTGTAGTACAGTTTTGCTAAAACAGCTAACATTTGCCTCACTGAATCTTATTTTCAAACTTACCTTCAGCTCGATAAAAATTCTTTGTGGGCTGGAGGTAACATTTACTGGAATTTATTCGTGACTCTTTTGTGACTTTAATAGTACCCCTCTCTCAGTGGTAAGACACTGTGTCGATAGAGTTATGATGCTAGAAACCAGGTTTCGATACACACAGAGGACACACAACCCATTTTGTAGCGTTGTACTTAACTACATACAAACAGGATTTATTGTTAAGGTAATTATCAAATTCTGCATCCAAAAGTTGGATACAAAATGTGTATAACATTCTTACATTTTAAATATGCTCAAATATGTGGGTTACTGGCTTAGACAATTATGCTAAATATCAGAAGATATTAAATAGAATTCATATCTTATAAATAAATCATAGGTCAATTAAACCAATTTGAAATACCAGTAGAAATGAAATAGGGAGAATAACTAAATTTAGCATTTTATCTTCTGGTAATTTCTGAGAAACTTCACTTTGATCTAGACATAGAGCTACGCTATAAATGAAAAAAGATAGATTTTTGTTTATCATAATTACCAAACATATTTAGCGAAATGTTGCAGGTCGCAAGTTCTAACTGCTGTTTTGAAACCCTGTCTCTTGAATACCTACCTATATGAGTATTATACAATTTTTATTGGAGTAAGGAAGCTGTGACCAAACAGTGCCCCCCCCAAGTGACATAGCGGTATGTCTGCGGACTTATAATGCTAAAAATCTGGTTTCGATACCCGTGGTGGGCAGAGCACATATAGCCCATTGTGTAGCTTTGCGCTTAATTCAAAATAACAAACAACAACAACAAAACAATATGTTTATGAGGCTGTTTATTAATTTTCAAATCATTGGGCGAAAGACATTTTGATTCACCAACTTTGTTGATATCAATTAGACGTATAAAAAGAGTAGATGACTTGGATATCAATGCTGAAGTTGGCTCACAATAACCTAAGTCACGAACTATAACGATCAATAAGCCAAACAATGGAAGCTTTATCCACAAAATTTAGCAAGAGAGCCGAACAGGACTGACAAGTCTGTGTATTCTGGCGATGTTTAAAGAAAAGCAACAAGAGCGACTGTTTCCACACTGTAATAAAAGCTGGAGCAATGAAAATACAACTGAAACGTATATACGAAAAGTAGATAGAAATACAAAGTCAAAGAGGTTTAGTTATTCATCGTTTGATGGACAATGTTAGTTAATATAGCGAGGCTGCATCTTTAGCCTAAACAACGAGCAATGAAACAAGCTCCATTGACATGTTGACATATGTATTAAACATACTACAAGATCTGAACAATAAAAACTGAATTTTCTACTTGCTTATAATACCATCTCTCTTTGTTTGTGTCCGATATTCGCACAAAGCTATAGAATGGCCATCTACGTTAATAATATGTAATTCCGATAACGTCCATCATGACCAGGTGGTTAGAATGCACGTCTCACAATCTGAGGATCACGGGTTCGAATTCCCGTCTCACCAAACGTTCACTCTTTCAGCTACGAGAGAATTTTATTGTAACGGTAAAAGAGTGCTTTAAGAATTGGTGGCGGGTAATGATGACTCGCTATTTTCCCTGTAATCTTTCACTGCTACATTAGGGAACGGATAGCACAGAAAGCTCTCGTGGAGCTTTGCAAACAAACAAACCAAATCTGAACTGATGGAAAAAGTAGTCACCAGTACCCTCCTCAGCTAATTTACGAACCATGGATTCACTCTTTGACACGTTATGTTTGAACCTCACCCGAACCATCACTGCAGATCGGGGAGGGGGCTTATTTTTATAGTGGCCACAACTGTGGCTAATGAAAACAACTTTGGCCACACTATTAAAAAATACGAAATATGATAATTTAATCAAAATAACTGAATTTACTAACCTTCAATGTGAAAATTAATGGGGATTTTCAATAACAAGTTTCGCGAAATTTGGCTTAATATCTAAGTTGAATGAGCATCTCAGCTCTGCCTCTAAATTTATGTCAGTAAACCGAGATCTGTATCTAAACTTGAGAAAATCTAGCGTAGAAAATGGTGACTCACACACCCATTGGATCCAAATATAGAAAATGATTTTGAACTTGCTTTCTTTTAATTTGAAAGACTCATTTATCAGAATATTGAGTCGCACCTCTGATACAACATTTTTGTTTATCTTTTATGTGTTTTACACTTTGCAAGGTAAGCACATCTCGTCTTCAAATCCACACTTATCCAAAGACAAAAAAGATGTAATTTCCTTAATGAAATTTCCTAAGTCAAATTGAAATAGATCTTGCAAAAATTCAAATATCAATTTCAAATTTTTAAAGTTGGAGAAACATGATTCAAATATTTGAGATATATTCTTGATCCAGTTTACAATGAGATCATCTTTAATATCAGAGGCATTATAATCTGTATTATTTTCTAGAAAACTATTCAACTTTGCAAAATGTGTTAAATTATTTTTGTGTAATTGTTCCACAAGGAGATTTAGCTTTAATTGAAATTCATGAATAAACTGTGATTGCTCGCTTCCCTGAAGCTTCGTATTAAAATTATTGAAGTGAGCCATTATGTCGCACACAAAGTGCAAATCACACTACCATGACGCAAGTTTCAATTCCGAGGAAATTTTTAATCTTACCTTTTTCAACAAGATACTCATTTATTTGAAGAAATAAAGAAAGTAAATCATTCCAAGACCTTTTCCTCTGCTCAACCATTTTAGATTTGCAAAATCAGTAAGATCATCAAAAGTACAGTTACTGTTTTTTTTCAAATACTCAACAAATTGTCGATGGATAAGAAAGTTTATCCATCTAATTATCTAATATAATTCACAATTTTTATAACAATGTTCACCAGATTTTGCAATTCATCACTTTTAGACATCTGAGCACATAAATTTTTCTGATGTAAAATACAATGGAAAGATGGCAGAGTGGACTTCACATTATTTTCAATTAAATACTGCTTCCAAAGATAAAAAAAAACAACTAATTTTGCTCCATTCATGGCGGGAGCACCGTCTGTTGTGACAGAAACCAATTTTTTAAAATCCAGGTTGAAATTTTTCAAAGATGTTTTTTCCTCGTTTGAACCCATAATCCACAAAGGTCGAGCGTTTCTTCCCTCATTTGAAGATCTGAAGTTACATATCGAACCCAAAATATCAACTGTGTAGTGTCACTAATATCTGTTGACTCTTCAAGTGCTAAAGGAAAGTACAAACAATCTTTTAGTTATTCAAGCAACTGATTTTCAATATCTTTCGCTAACTCTAGCATTCTACGGACAATTGTTCTTCGACTTAATTGCAAATTATTTACCTTTTGAAGAATATTATCATTTATTTTTGAATCATAATTCTCTATCAGAGTTTCAATGACCACAATCAATATTTTTTTATTAGTTTAGCATCAGTTAACGATTTCTTTTTTTTTTGAACTAGAATCCAAGCTACTTTATAGCTAGCTAACGTAACTAGTTCTGTCTATGATAAAAATATTTTCAGACCTCCCTTGTGTTCATGAAGTAAAGCTTTCAGACGGCTGATTTCATTCATACGATTTTTGCTATCAACTGGACATTTTACATCAAATTCGTTGTGAAAATTGTTAAAGTGTTGCTTAAGGCTGTATACTTTATTATTCCTAAAAACATTGTTACTCAAAAGACACACTGGATTATTATTTGCTTGAATTACCGCAAATTTCAACTCTCAACTTCATTAAATTCATGTTTCACGTTTTTCCAGTCACGCGTCATTCTCTTTTCGACAGTAATGTTAGAAGCACTTAAATCGTTTTTATTTTCTACGTGTTCACCATCATCTGGATTCTTTCGTTTTCGAATTATCCACTTATCCATATTATGGGATTAAAAACAAAATGCATTTAAACACTTGAAAGTTGCACAAGAAAAATATGTTTGCAAGCGCATGCAAAACAACGCGTACTTGATAAATATTTAAACCAGACTGGCATTACAAAATGGGCGGAGTCTGTGGCAGTGACGAAGCGCGCTATATTAGCAATGACGTGAGGCAGTGCAATTGATTATGTTCGTTTTAGAATTTCGCGCATATCTACTCGAGGGTTATTTGCGTTAGCCGTCCCTAATTTTGCAGTGTAAGACTAAAGAGAAGGCAGCTGGTCATCGCCACCCACCGTCAACTCTTGGGCTACCCTTTAACCAACGAATAGTGAGAATGACTATCACCTTATAATGCCCCCCACGCCTGAAAGGGCGAGCATGTTTGGTGCCACGGGGATCCGAACTCGCGACCCTCGGATTACGAGTCGAACGCCTTAACCCACCTGGCCAGTTGCTGATTACCAAGTTTGCGACAAAAAAATAAATGATGGAAAAAGTTGATTCCTAAACCCGAGCTGGCCACAATTGTGCTATCCACTGGCCACACGCGACTAGTGACCGTGTAATTGCCTATTTGTGCTTTAGATTAAATTTTGACCTTTTATTTGTGTATTTAACGTCTGGTGACAAGTTTGTTGAAAAGAGTTAAAGATTGAGAAACTTTATAAAGATGTTTATACTGAGGAGTTAGCTGTGAAACTGTCACATAATTAACTAGAAACAAAGTGTCCTTGTTTGATAACGGTTGAAGTTAACAAACTATACAACTTCTTTTGATTTTGAAAGTTTTCTATCAATCATAAAATTGCATTATTACAGCAAAATTATATATTTTTACAAACATGTCTTATCACACCTTAAGAGGGTAATGGGTTTTGGAAATATTTAGTAATCAATCTGTTGAAAATGTTGTCACAGAGATTCATCTTACTTTGCGCCAATAAACTCCAAAACCCAAACCAGTAAACCATTAAAAGTGTACCAGGTAGTTCTTAGTTGGCATGAAACCTCAAGCTTTCTCTGATTCTTAAGTAATCACAATTCATACTTATTATAAAACAGTATACTGATACCATTATACCCCGGCCGATGAATTAACTCAGTCGCTATGATTAGCAGAGGAGAAAATTAGTTAACAAAATAATATATTACAAGAAAACAGAATGTTTCACATGAGTTAAGAAATGGTAGCCATCAGAGAAATTATTTTACATTGGAAACGCTTGTCAAAATGTAACTGATATATAACTCCTGGTGTTTAGTTTGAAAATTACCATTTAAAAAATAACCACAACTGACTTTATTATGATAAAAGTATAATGGCAAAGCTGACTTAAGAAAAAACATGGTTGTTTTGAATAATAATATTTGTGGTTTTTATATGGTTGTGTACGGTTTTCATAAGGGAATCTAATTTCAGTGAATCAGTGTTTAACTGTTTATTTATAGCAAAGCCAAAACAAGAAGAACTGAACCGCTGATTTTAGCGTTGTCAATTCATAGACTTACCACTGTCCTCGGTAAATCAGTTTGTTTGCTTGTTTGTTCTGGAATTTCGCACAAAGCTACTCGAGGGCTATCTGTGCTAGCCGTCCCTAATTTAGCAGTATAAGACTAGAGGGAAGGCAGCTAGTCATCACCACCCACCGTCCACTCTTGGGCTACTCTTTTACCAACGAATAGTGGGATTGACCGTCACATTATAACGCCCCCATGGCTGGGAGGGCGAGCATGTTTGGCGCGACGGGGATGCGAACCCGCGACTCTCAGATTACGAGTCGCACGCCTTAACGCGCTTTGCCATGCCGGGCCACAAATCAATTTGTAAAGACTATAGTTTGAAATATAAATAATGATATACAACGCTCTGTCTAATGAGAGCATTTTTCAAATAATGTTGCTATTACTAGTTGAGTTGTAAATAAATCATGGCCAGGTGGTTAGAGCGTGAGACTTGTCACCTGAGGGTCACGCGTTCGAATCCCCTGCACAAATTCGGTGATTTGATTCAACCTGCGATCCACAAATTGAGAGCTTCTTACCCCCCTAATCATGGCAGGTATTAATTGAGCAGATAGCTTTCTAATGGTTATTGAACTAGGCTATGTAATTGAGGTTTCATTGTCGTCACATTTGCTACGTAAGTCATAGTTACGACAGAAAGTGTTCGTACTTCTGCGCCCCGAGTAGGTTTTTGCTCATAACTTGAAAAGTATCACGATTAGGCTAATAGACGTATAATATAATATAAATTATAACACACATCTACATAATTTTTTTATGTAAATTAAACGACAAATAAACTGTTTATAAACAAATAACCAAAAATAGGAGGAGCAGAAAGTGTTTGTACATTTCAGAAAGTGCGTAAAAACTGATATTACCGTAAAAATTTTGTTTAGTTTGGCGAATAAACTACATTATACCATTCCAGAACTAGACGCTGGGTTCATAATTATTGGAATTTAGCCGGCCAAAAATGTACTTCCGGCAATTTAGCGCAGTCTCCGTCATTATCTGCTTGGTCATCATGGCGAACAGGAAACAACTGTTCAGTGATTTAAAAAAAAAAAAACGAATTATTGTAAAATACAAGTCTTGTGTCTCTTTCCGGTATTGCTACACAGCTTAATGTATTTAAACCTACTGTTCAAAGCATAATTGCCAAGTTTAAGCTTACAGGGTCAACTGCTAACCTCTCTCGTTCCGGACGCCCCACCAAAATTCCAGAGAAAACCAAGAGGAAGATTCTCAGAGAAGTTAGTAGGTACCCTCGTTTAACACGTAATGATATACAGAAACTGGTAAGGGAAACTGGAGTTGAAGTAAGCACCTCTACAGTTACGAGCATGTTGCGCTCTTCTGGGTTCAAAGCCTGTTTATTTAGAAGCACGATTGAGGCGTGCAAGAAAGCATGTAGATAAACCCTTTACCTATTGGAAGAGTATTCTTTGGTGAGACTAAACTAAAATCGAGCTTTTCGGCCACAATGATGTTCGCCATATTTTCCGTAAGAAGGGGGAACGAAATCTTCCAAAGAACACTGTCCCTACAGTTAAATACGGAGGTGGCTCGATCATGCTATGGAGTTTCTTCAGCTCTTCTTGTGTAGGCATCCCTCACCGCGTCAACGGAACCATGAAGAAAGAATAGTACGTTGGTATATTAGGCACTTATATCAAGAATGATGCTCGAAACTTGCGGCTTGGGCGTCATTGGATCTTCCAGCACACATCGAAATATGTGCAATCCTGGTTGCAGAGAAACCATATGAGCGTTCTGGAGTGGCCATCGCAGTCACTCGATCTCAACCCAATTGAAAACGTTTGACATGAATTGAAGACCAGTGTTCATCAGCGTCATCCGAAAAACTTGCAAGAGTTGGAGGCCGTCTGTACAGAAGAATGGAAGAAAATACCAGTCGAGTACTGTCAATCGATCATGGAGGGCTATGAGGAGAGACTGCGCCAAGTAATTCACCTGAAAGGCTACATAACTGACCATTAAAGTAGATGCTAGAACACTTTCTGCTCCTCCTATGTTTGATTATTTGTTTATAAACAGTTTATTTGTCGTTAAATTTACATAAAAATTTATATAGATGTGTGTTAGTATAATATTTATAATATACTGTACTTTCATTGTCCTAATCATGATACTTTTAAAGTTATAAGGAAAAACCTACTCACGACGCAGGGGTACGATCACTTTCTGTCATAAATGTACGTCTTATGATTTCAAATAGCCGGAAATTTTAATATAAGAATTTATTAAACGTCGATATGTATTAAATTTATATTTTCCAATAAGACTGATACGCATAATTTTCTTTCTTAACACAAATATATTTTAATATACAAACGATAATACAATTTATAGTAATGGTTATTACTATGGCTTCTTAACCATGCACCTGACGACATTATTGTACCGGTTTTACACACATACATACACATATAAAAGACGGTAGAGAGTCTAACCAACATCACTGAAGAGCATAAAAACAATACCACTGAAAACTCCAATGTCATTAAAGTACAAGTCAAAATATTCCTGATCACCTTAATAAATTTGTCGAAATTTTGTCAGTAGAATTTCAGATGAAACTGTTACAGAAAAGACATTTCTTTGTCAGTCGTCACTTTTGTTTTTCTGACATTAGTTCTAGAAATTTCCAGTTTATCTTGAAGACATTCAGTATGAACTCACGATTCAATATGAAAAGCGCCATATCCAAAACTGCCACTGAATTTCAAGTAAGCGAAGATGTGATTCTCAAACTCAAGTGGTAGTCATGTCTTTGATTAAGGTTTGTTAATATATGGCAACACTATGTATGAAATAAACATTTAGAAACAACATAAACGAAACTCTTTTATTTTTTACGTGGAAATACTTTTAACTTTAAAATCTGGTTTTGTTATAGATAAACCAAAGATCTTCAGTAATATGAAGAGATGCCTAAACTAAATGGTAATATTAATTTTCACTCCCCCCAGTGTATTTTCAATGGTTAGCTGCCTTTTTATCCTTAAGACTGTTATTCGTATTTAATAAAAAAAATCTTCATTTTTGTTTACTTTGCTCTCAGCTTGTCACTTATTAGGAGAAAATACAGCACTGACTTTAACAGATTGTTACACAAAACGATTTCATGAAATAAAAATCAGTGTTACCGCCTTATCACCTAAACCAGTTAAAAAGCCATTCTATATAAGACTAGTAGGAAATAACGTGTCATATATGATCTTATAGTATTATGTTTGTGTTTTCTTGTAGCAAAGTCACATTGGGCTATCTGTGGAGCTTACCGAGGGGAATCGAACTCCTAATATTAACGTTGTATATCCGTAGACTTACCACTGTACTAGCGGGGTACGATTTTATGATAATACAAGCGATAAAGAGCCGTTTTCGGTGAGAGTTTGAGGCAGTGTTCATTATTAGCGGGTGTGATTAAAACAAGAGATAAAATACACACGGTAGTAAGCTGTTTATGAGGTAGGTGGTCGAAGAAAAGATGAAAAATGTTTTCAACCTATTAATTCATTCATTGAAAATAAATAAAGATTTATTTTAAACACGACTTGTGCAGTATATATGGCCAGTTGTGTAGATAATACAATATGAGTAAGTAATTCGTCTAACTGCATTATGAGAGAAATGTTAATTTCAAATAATTGATTTTTATTTCTCATAATCATGTTAGTTTGTTTTTGTTTTGTTTTTTTGAATTTCGCACAAAGCTACTCGAGGGCTATCTGTGCTAGCCGTCTCTAATTTAGTAGTGTAAGACTAGAGGGAAGGCAGCTAGTCATCACCACCCACCGCCAACTCTTGGGCTACTCTTTTACCAACGAATAGTGGGATTTACCGTCACATTATAATGCCCCCACGGCTGAAAGGGCGAGCATGTTTGGCGCGACCGGGATGCGAACCCCCGACCCTCAGATGACGAGTCGCACGCCTTAACACGCTTGGCCATGCTGGGTCGTCCTATTAGTTAGTTTAACTATTACGGACACTTATATTACGACGTTCCTGTTGTTATAATCTGCTGCAATAGGAATTTATTAATGATATTATTCTCCTGATAACAGTAACAACAGTTCGCTGTCAGCTCGTACATTTTACTAACAGTAGCAAAGGTTTGACATCAGAAATGTGCACGAATTCTCATGAGATTTGCACATTTCTGTGTGACTTCGCTACATCTGATAAAATAATACTTACCAGCTAAGACGAGATTTACAAGAGAATTGTAATGTACGGAGTTTTTTCTCTTCTTTTACAATAATCTGCAAGGTTTGTTCTTACCTGTAGTTAACGTGATAGGTCGAAAAGTATATTGATCGCTTAACGCTACTGGAGGTCAACTCTAACGTTGTTGTTCAAAGAACAAAACGTACCTGTAAATCGATAGTTATAGATGTGAAAACCTGTTCTTAGTTTTCAACTTTCCGAAACACATTGCATAATTACAGTAGAAACTGTTAATGCTTTGTGTCATCAGCATTTATTTGTGTATAGTAAAGTGAATATTTGTTCTGACACTGGATAACTAATATTTTGCTTTTATCTATATATACTAATATTGGAATACAAAATATCGATAACTGTAAGAGTTGTTCGAACATTATACATTGTTTTTGTCAGCTTGTGGTTTCTTGAATTTTGTTAAGCCAAAGAATCATTTCGTATGCAACATTTTGAACAGTATGCAGGTACGGGCACGCCTTGAGTAAACAGACAAGAGCATCTGATACAAGAGAGTTTTTGGTGGATTAAAGAAACCAAATAAACTTCTCGATGCTTGTTTACCTAATGTACATACTGCACAACCCCAACAGTAAATACCTCTGATAAGTTTTCATTTTGTAGATTATATTAAAGGAAATTTAAACTTCAGTTATTGTTTTTCTCGTTGTCGTTACATTACTTTGTTTCTATGGACAGTTTGTTAGGGCGCTTAACTCCCAACCTAAGGGTCGTAGATTTGTTATAATCTGACGGTCAGTCTTATTATTCGATAGTAAAAGTATATCCCAAGAGTTGGCGAGGGGGGTGATGACTAGTTGCCTTCCTTTTAGTATTTCATTGGTAAATTAGGGTGGGCTATTGCAGATAGCCCTCGTGTAGCTTTGCCCGAAATTCAAAAGAAACAACTACTTTGTTCCTCAGTAGTCTGATCATTCCCATTTTGCTTACAACATTTGTATAATTGTTTTTTGTTTTTTTGTGACAATAGTTTTTTTCTTAGTAAAACTAGATACTGTTGCTTGGTATAGTACCTTTCTTCACTTCATATTTTTATTTCTTGCTAGCGCAAAGCTATACTATTGGCTATATATACTCTGTCCAATGTCGAGATTCGAATTCTAAATTTTAACATTTCAATTTAAACTTACCGCTGATCTGTCAGAGGGTATCACTCCATTCAATCCAACATGATGTTGTTTCCAAATGTTATTTCTTGTTGTCAACCTTGTTGTTATACACGTATATTAATGTGAAACCAAAGTAGGCTTAGTAATCAGAAGAAGACTATTCAACTGTTCTTATTTACACAACTAGAATCTCAGCTGAACTCACAAAGTGAAATCAGATCTCTGACTTCAACTGTAAGTTTTGTTATAATAATTCCAAGATAATATTAAATATTACGTCTACTCAATCACTATTATGGCGATTCTGAGCATGGTTTGTTGGTTAGAAACTGAGAACCAGAGGATCAGTAGCTCATGTACAGTTGTCGCAAAAAATAAAAATATCTCCACAGTTTAGTGTGAATGTAAGAAACAAACACTTACGACAAATCCACAGCAAAGTGTGTTTTTACAAACACCGGCCTTTCATATTTAGAGAAAGTGATGAAGCTAGCAGACGCCTAAATTGAAATAACGCTGTAGTCATGAGTAGGTTATCACAACCATTTGTAAACTTTCTGCAGCTTAGATACAAATCGTTAATTCTTTTAACTCTTGATTATTCTATCTATCTCACTCTTATTATTTCATCAGTTTGGTTCATAAATGCTGAATTAGGAATATCTGATTACCAAAAATTTGATCAAAATGAAAAACGTGTATTGTATTATATTTTGATTCTGTTATGATCATAGTAAAAATAAATTATAAGCTTGTGGTAAATTAAAATATTGGTAATTTTAGCTTCATTGTTGATATTGAGGTATTACAGAGAGTCTTGGGCCAGTTATTAATTTAGTGTGACATTTTGCGAATGACTATTTACTATAATATATACAAGGTAATACATTTGGGTCACCACACGTTTGATAGTGATGGGTACTCATTCAAAGCGTGCCTGAAGACAAGGATATTGGCATATTGATGGATAAGTCACCCAAGCCATTGAAGCTGTACTTTGGTTTTGGCAGTAAATCTAGTGGGCCTGGCATGGCCAAGCGTGTTAAGGCGTGCGATTCGTAATCTGAGGGTCGCGGGTTCGCATCCCCGTCGCGCCAAACATGCTCGCCCTTTCAGCTGTGAGGGCGTTTAAATGTGACGGTCAATCCCACTATTCGTTGGTAAAAGAGTAGCCCAAGAGTTGGCGGTGGGTGGTGATGACTAGTTGCCTTCCCTCTGGTCTTACACCGCTAAATTAGGAATGGCTAGCACAGATATCCCTCGAGTAGCTTTGTGCGAAATTAAAAAACAAACAAACAAACAAAGTAAATCTAGTAGAAATGTAAAGGGTGTATTTATTGAGATACTGATTACAATTCAAAAGAAGTAACTACCTATATATAAATCAATAGTTAAGCCTCATTGGAATTCTTATCTAGTTTTGGTCTTATGTAAAGAAGAATTCAGAGGAAGGCTATTGTGTGTGTTTTTTAAAGCAAAGCCACATCGGGATATCTGCTATGTTCACCGAGGAGAATTGGATCCCAATTTTAGAGTTTTAGAATTAGCTTATCTTTCGTACTGCAGTCTTTTCCCCGAAGTCTTTCTTTACAAATCGCCCAAAGATTTTTAATAGGATTTAAGTCCGGAGAGTTTCCAGGCCAGTCCAGCACCTTTATTCGCGTTGTAGTCATAAAATTCTTCACAAGTTTCGATGTGTGGCACGAAGCCAGATCTTGCTGATAAATGCCAGATCCATCTGGAAATCTCTTTTTCAATTCTGGAACGAGTTTTCTCTGCAAAACTTTGATGTACTGTGGTCCTCGCTGAAATAGCCCCAAAACATCTTCTTCAAGAAATGTTTTACGAACTGATTGATGTGATATTCTCGACGTTTCTCACCTGGAGATCTGCGAACATGCAGACTTTTTTTACCCTGTACGAAGAAATGAGTCTCGTCACTGAATAACACCTTCCTCTATTATTCTTGCGCCCAGTTCTTGTATTTCAGACCCCATTGATACCGTTTTTTTTTTTTCATTGAGTTGGTAAGAAGTTGTTTTTTGACTGGTCTCCTTGCCCTTCAACCGACATCAAGAAGTCTACGACGAACCGTTGAAGAGCTGACTTTTATTCCTTTGACCTCCAAATCTCTTTTTATGGCGTCACTTGTTTTCCGTGAATCTTTTACACTCTCCCTAACCACGTACGCGTCGTCTCTTGGCGTTGTTTTCCTTTTTGGGCCACATCTTCCTTTACATTTCGGACTGATAGATCCGGTACTCACCTTGGCCTCGATCACACGGCTGACGGTCGATAGGTTAACACCAACAACGTCCGCGATTTCCCTGTAAGTCATGCCGGTGTGCTCGTGCATTGTCACAATGTTTGTACGCTTTCTAAGAGTCACGTCCATTGTGTATGACGGCTGAAAGACGACCGATTAGCAGTAAAACAAATAGCCTCATATTTTAGAAAAGTCTAACGCAATTTCGAATGACGTAATATTCCTCAAAATTTCGTCATATATCACAAAAATAGATCGACCATACTGCAAAACACAGCTAATGACGCCGTCTGTGTGAAAAAATGACTATTAAAGGAAATCAGCGGGTCCAGCCATGCTGAAAATATTGTAAAATGACCATTTGTTTCAATTAATTTCCACAAGGGTGTAAATTTGCTGGTACATTGTAAAGGTACACAATTATCAGATAGGCCATGTTAGATGTGGCGACATGGTTTATAATCCCTTGTCGAGTTTCTAAAATCATTTTAATATAATAACTTTTTACATTATTTGCTTGACCACAAGCTTGCCATTAATAAAAAAAATCCGCCAACTGCTCTCTGTTGAACAAGTGACTACTGAAAACCACTGTAAATTTTATGTAATCATCCGGTGTTGTTTCCTGTTTTTTCTTATGAAATGGATGTTAATGAACTTATTCAGTTTGTAGAAAAACTACAAGTTTACTTTGAAAGATTAGCAAACAGTGACTTCTAAATCTTTTACAACAACAAAAAATAGGTTCATAGTCATAACAGCATAATATGGGAAGGCAACATTTTACTATTGTTTTCTCACGGTTCCACCCAAAATATATTATACTATTTGTTCGAGTTCGACATGTTTCGACACTGGATACATTCAGACGTCAATGTAACGGTTGGAGATACGTAGAATATATCAACTGAATTGTTCTATTTATCAAGCCCCCGTAAATCGATCGCATTTGGACAGAGGACACTGAATCATTCGCGTTAGTAGCCATTTCTTTATCTCCAAACATTTTGCAGTGCTAACTAACACAGTACTGGGCCATGACTCAATCATCATAAATTATATTTTAACTTGATAATATGGACAATTATTTTCTACTAATATTATTATGCCTAATATACCATACCACAGTAATGCGACGTTTTCTTGTCTTTGCATGTGCATCCAATCACCACAGAGGACGCCACTAACACATTAAAGACAATTTTTCTCTAGATTTTCAACAATCTTATGAATCAACGTATACATATCTATCATTTGTATATTTTAATATTTGATTAAATTTCAACTCCTCATTGATATCAACTTCAAAACTTTCAAAATTAAGCAGTCAAGTATTTTACCAATACATTCCGACTGTCTGAAAAATTAAATTAATTTATCTAAACTATGGATGGCAGAGATGGCGCTTTTATTTTTTGAACTCCTATTATAACTAAAGTTAGGGATACCCAGCATGTAAGAAAAATTTCGTTGGTTAATAAATCCCAGTTGTTATATATCGGGTATGTAATGGCACTCAATGTAAAAACGTTTGTGCTTGATAATGGAGCTTACACAGAAAAATGTGGGTACAGCACCCAAGCAGAACCCAGGTAAGAATATTGTTTTGTACTTTTGCTAGTAGTTGTAAACTAAATACAACACTGATGTTAACAACGATGATGAAATTGTATCAGGTTACCAAATATTAATAGTAGTCTAATTGTGCCCAGTTTTTATAAAATAATTGACGTATGAAAAGCAAAATAGTTGTACCGTTTGAAACTTTTAAAACCGGTTAAGTGCTGCCCGCAAAACGTTTTTGGAAATTAAGCAACTTATGAGTATCGTTTGCCTTCAGTCCTCACTCTTCTCATTAAGTTTCATTTCAGAGTTTTAATTGCGCCCTATTCTCTTGAGTTTCCTAAAGTAGATGTGTTAGTGATTCCATTGTGTACCTTATGAAGGCACCCACAATTTTCTATAAAAACAAGGTGTTTAAGAAAATTTGCATCCTAAAGAAATAAAACATATTTTTGGGTTGGTGATACACCTTGCCAAGTATATATTATAAATCTTCTGTTCTAATCATGCATTATTCTTTTCCATTAGTAATATATTATGACATTATTTTACATGTACCAATGTGACTTACATTACTGCAGTAAAAAGTAATACAATTTGTATGCTTTGGATATGAATATCTACAAGTGGTACTAATAGCATAATACCAAAATAGCATTTAGCACTTTTATAATCTTTGTGTTGTACAATATGATTTCAAATAATGATGTACATAGCAACTTACCAAGTGCTAACAACAGAATGGCTATGGCTCCTGAATCTTCTGTCAGTCTGTCTCATGCATCATATTCTTGCATACACCTTACCATTAAAATTCTTTTATAGTCTGTTTCTTTTGTATAATTTTTCTCTGGGGTCCTTTACAGAAATTCTGGAGGGTTTTCTGGGGATATCCTTTCCCTTCTTTCTTCTACACTGGTGCATTTGTCATCTTCAACTTTATTTTTGCATATGTAGTTTCTTTATTGTTAGGAGTATCTAGGTTATGACATGATTTTGACTTGTGTCCGTTTACCATCGAGTTAACTTTAGGATTTACCTATGGCCTTATTTTTCCAGGAACATGTTTTTAACGTGATCCCAGAAACATTAGAATCATATGTGGCATTGGTCCAACAACAAGCTACCCTGGGTCATTTCATGTCAAATCATCCAGAGGGCTGCAGGTGATCTTCATAGAATGCCTTGAAAAAATTCACATGTGCTCTTCTACCTGTATAATGAAACATTGACAAAGATTAGATCAATATCTCTAATAGTTTCTGATTTACAGCTCTGTAAAATTTAATTAATTTTTTTGTATTTTTGGCGAATTCATTTTCGGGCAACTTTGGTTGCTTAAAGCTGCAAGAGTAATGGTGGTAGAAGGCTGAAAATTGCTACACTGACTGAATTAATCTCACAGAATTCAAAAATGGTCTCAGACCAAGTTTACCTCTCTTAGGAGTTTCATAGTGAGGCTGTAAAATCACCTGAAAACCCAAAATTGTAAAAACATTGGTTTATTTAATAAGCCATAGCTCTAAGACTTAATATGATGTAAAGCTGAATTTTTTTTTCTCAAATTTCCTATAACATATCAGTTGATAAATCAGCAATTGTTGTAAAAGTCTGTTAGATCTCCTGTAAATAAATTTAGTGTCGGACACTCAGTTACACAACCCCTTTCAAACATGTGGTCAGCTTCCGGTCAGTTACCTCTTTCTTTGTGAACCTGTTGATGACCGAAGAAGGTCGAAACGTTGTTCGCTCTTATATGTAAATATTTTCTCAACCCAAGCGAGCTGTTTTTGCATATAAACACTGAATCAATAATATTCTGTTGAACATCTGAACTCCAGGTTAAAAGTGTTATTTCTTCAGTGGAAAATGAATCCATTCTTTTTAGTCTAGTTTGACGGCAATACTTCTTTAAGTGACATGGATCAGCTAAATGAGTTTCTATACTGCACTCAGTTAAATCATGCATCCCCTTCATCTCAGTAGTCATAATGATCTGATGACCCCTGAGATTACATCACTGGCTTTTATACTGATCCATTATTGTGCAATAAATTAGGAGTATGTCATCATCAAAATTTCTTCAATTATTAAAGTATCTAGCCATTCTTGTGCAATGTAACCAAATGTGTTTGGACAGATTTCTAATGTTTGAGGATGATGTAAGAAAACAAGTGACAGTATATGATAATTAATTAAATAAATATTGCAGATGTATTGTGTATCTGAAGTTAAACTAATATCAGCTTGCTATAGGCAAATACTTTTGGTACTTTTCTCCATTGAGCTTTATTGCATTTATATATTCAGTTGAAGTGAATTTTTCTGTAAAACATTCAGTAATACTAAAACAATCAATAGGACCATAATGCAGAAATAAGATCTCAACATTTCCAAACAACCAATTTATTTTTACAAATATGTAATTTAAATAAATAAATTATTTTATTTAGGCTACTTATTAATTTGTTATTTATCACAACCTTGAGTTTTTTGAAGATCATGTTCAGAGATGTAAGAATATATGGTAAAGGCTGATTAGAATATTTCAATGGGATTCATACTTTTTTTCAAAATTATATGGATATATTTACACACAGTAACACATCTAAATTGAAGTTTTTTTTTCAAGTAAAAAGCATATGGTCAGGGGATGCTTTAAAAAATTATAACTCAAAAAGTAGGTTGAACACCATCTTGATTTTTTTTTTGTAGATCATATTCAGAGATGTAAGAATATATGGTAAAAATCTGAAAAGGCTTAATAACTGGTGATATAGGGCTATTTTTAGCTAAATCATAAAAGTTGCATGCAGTTAAATTTTTTAAAGGAGACCTAACAGACTTTTAATTACAACAATTGCTGATTTATCAACTGATATGTTATAGGAAATTTGAAAAACAAAATTCAGCTTTACATCATATTAAGTCTTAGAGCTATGGCTTATTAAATAAACCAATGTTTTTACAATTTTGGGTTTTCAGCTGATTTTACAGCCTCACTATGAAAATCCTAAGAGAGGTAAACTTGGTTTGAGACCATTTTTGAATTCTGTGAGATTAATTCAGTCAGTGTATCAAATTTCAGCCTTCTACCACTATTACTCTTGCAGCTTTAAGCAGCCAAAGTTGCCCGAAAATGAATTTGCCAAAAATAACAAAAAATTAAATTTTATGGGGCTGTAAATCAGAAACTATTAGAGATATTGATCTTATCTTTGGCAGTTTTTCATTATATGAGTAGATCAGCACATGCAAATTTTTTCAAGGCATTCTGAGGGGTTACCTGGAAAATTTTCTAAATTCTGGATGATTTTACATGGAATGACCCCTTTGCCAATATTGTACATTTGTCTCGGTAGGAGCTTCATATGACACCTGTTACTCTTTCCTGCCTTTCCCTTTCCCAACCATTACCTGTCCCTTCTACTTGGGTGCCTCTTTTCGTCATTTTTTTGACAACAGATCTTATGTCACCAAAAATATTTGCTACAACTCATTGGGTTCTAGAGCTCAGCTTGATGATTTTCTTTATTGCTGGGATTCCTTTGTTGAGGCTGAATGGGTTCTTCAGGTTTTATGAGAAGGATTTTTGACCTTTTTTTTCTCCTATGTCTCATTTTCTTCCCTCTTCTGTTACCAGTCAGTTTCTGACTGGAACTGCTATTTCAGCAGGCTATCCAACTTATTTTTAATCCATTAACAGGTTTTATTCCCAACTTTCTATTTTTCCCCAAAAAAACCAGGGACTGGAGGTCGATGATAGATTTATCTTGTCTCAACAGTTTTTTTTTTATCTGCCCTGGTTTACTGTGAAGTTTTTCTCACCCTGAGGTGAGTATTTCCTTTGGGTTTATGGATGTACCTGTATCAAATAAGACTTATCTTTGGTTTGTCCATCTCAGAATGGTTTATAAATTTTGAGCTTCAATATTCAGTCTAGCTATGGCTCCTTTTATTTTCTGTTTTAAAATGACAGAAAAATGAGAATGAAGGTTGAACAAATGTAACTTTTTTATATGGTGATTGGTTGAAAAAAACATAGTTGTTATGACACATTTAAAATGGAAAATAAGTTATGTGGATTATTTTCTGAGTAATTTAACATTTTGACTTAATATTTGCAATTTTTTATTTAGTAAAGAGTATATTATATAAAGAATATGTAGTGATAATGTTATTAATTTATTCTTCTGAATTATTAAACAGACAGTTTATTTGACTCTCTCACTATGGGTTGGTTAAAATATGCATACCACAACCTTTTACAGAGTTACATTCAAAATTATATGAAATTACCATATTATCAGTTTATGTGAATAGACTTACCCTAAACAAGAGTTAATTAATCATATTTTAATACGATATAAGTTTTAAATATCTTAATTTTATAAGAAAATATTTAAATAAATTTTTAATGCCACCTAGTATGAGAATCATGGCATGTTCTCTCATCTAATTTGCTTACCACCCCTTTTCTTAAGTACAGCATTTATCATAAATTACTCATTATAATACAGATATTACTGAGGCAAAGTCTAATTTTATAGCTTTCATTCTCATTTGTTTACATAATTATTAACTAGTAAATCTGTTGTATTCTCTTTCACAAATTGCCAATAATTATTTCTAATGGTCACATTAAGATTAAAAGGTTGATCACATTGACCAATTCATACAGAAAAATTTAATATATTAAAAAGAAATATGAAGCCTGATTTACCATTTGATTCACCTTTTGTCACTGAATTATATCAATTTTAGGGGATTTTACCTCTTATCACTATCTTAAATACGTTTGTCTGCTGATTAGTTTCGAAGAATAAATCAGAAGCATATTCTTTAAGTTCAGGATAACTGTAGGTTCACTTTAGTTTAAAATAGTGATAAGGAGTGTAATTCCCTCAAATCAGTTTAACTTGACAGTACATGAATTGAATAATAGATTGGACTTCATATATACATTACAAATTGTGATTATAAATTGTTATAGATTGAGTTACTACTAAAAATATACTACAGTTATTTCATAATTATTTTTATTTTTGCAGTGCATTGAAACATAAGTTTTTGATTCACTTGTTACTTTTACTTCAAACATAAACTAACACCTTTATGTTTTAGGATTATTCCAAATTGCATTACAAAGGCTAAAAGTGAAAGAAGGCGCCCATTTATTGGTGACCAAATAGATGACTGTAAAGACATTTCTGGTCTTTTCTACATTCTGCCTTTTCAAAAGGTATGTACAAATAAAAAATATTGAAATGTGTTTGTTCTATTTGTTTAGATTAGGTTTAATATTTATTGGTCAAGTAATTTCGACTTTCTCGTTCATTTTGTAAAATACTTATGTTTAGGTTTATATTTGAATTAATAAAGCTTATTTTGTTCAAGATAAATTGTTGCTGATGTTGAATGGAAGCTAATTATTGTGGAGGCTAATGATTTATGTCTTCAGTTCCTCCAAAAATGTTTTTTTGTATCTGATATTCCTTGTGAGATATTTCCCAAATGATTTCTCTGCTTCTTGGTAAGAACTATCAGAGCAAAGGAAAGATGAAATAAGAGGACCTTTAATTAACTTTAAAAAGTCCTCACTTGAATGCTAGATGCTTTGAAAAAAATCTTTTACTGAGCTTTAATCTCTTTCTACCACTCAAGAAGTTTAAATTGTGAACTGGTATATTCAGAATTGTTGATAATGGCAGTCACAGTCTTACAGATCTTACAGATATTGAGGATAATAGAGGAAAGTCCAAGAAGAAGGTGTAACTGACTGTAGCCATATTGAAACTTCCATGTGGAAAGAGCCAGTTGCCTTTTATACTGGTTTTACTCTATTTTACACAGATGTAAAATGTGAATTTAACCTTGCTATAACAAAAAAAAAAACAAAAACATTTGACATTTATTTAGGAGGTTTTAGAAATTATTGAAATGAAATTTGCCTATTTTCAGATGAAGGTATTTTTAATTTTATTATGAAAATCACTTTGCACTTGGTGAAGTCAATGCTCTAGCTCCATATATTCATAGACAAAGTTTTAATAAAAATACATAATTAAAAATTGTATGTTTTTGTTTACAAAAGACTCCTAGTATATACTGAAAATTTTCCACATTTTCTGAGAATACACAAAATGTATAAAATATTATGGCGTGGAAATTTTAATGGTTGCTTTAGAGTTATAAGATCAGTCACATTGACTGTACCTCTAGTGAGGGATTAAGCTGTTTCACGAAGCAATTACTTAGAATTCTGATCCCATTATTAAATGGTACTTATTTTATGTGTTATATCATTAGGTTCTTTGAATAGTGAATGTGGTAATCTACTAGATGGTATTTAAATCTTGTAAACACTTTCCAACAACCTTTTCTTTTGTAAAAGAGTTTGTTTCTTGCAGCATGGTAACTAACATTTCACATGCTGTCCCAGAGATGCGAACCAGAATGATTTTGGCATACTGATTATGCTACTAATGCTAAAAGTATGATTTTATTGATTACCATTTATCTTTCTTAAAAATAAAAACAAATATTTTATATAATTCATTTTGTTGGACACTTGCATAAATTGTTGAAACATGCTTTTATTTTATCAAATTGGCACTCAGATTGAAGATATTTCATTAGTGGAAGTAGTTCTAGTTTTATAGTGATGAATATACAAGGCATTCAAAGTGTGGGATTGATCATAAAACAGACCAAAACTTACAAGCCATTATCTTGATTGCTCATAGACAAAGGGTTAAATGATTTTACTGTTACTGTTAACACTGTAAGTGTTCAAAAACCTTTGCTTTTCAAAGTATCTTTTATATTTATTCTTCTATATTTTAATAAATACAAGTAAAATTTAAGCATTTGTGAATAAAGAGTATTTATTGGCTGATGGTTAAGTTTGCTGAGAGGGAAATAGGATTTTATAACTATATGCAGAAATGTTTCCATTTTTCTGGAATTAAAAATGAATGAAGAAATTCCAACAGTTCTTGGAGATGACAAGGAAGACAACATTGCACTGAATGAACCAATGATATTTCTGTCAGAGAAAACTAGAAATCAAGAAGTTTTTTACTGTTGCACAGTTTGTAGACTTGGACAAAGATGCTCCAACTACAGAAGAACTTGAAGAGAGTTGGGAGTAACGAATTGGAGATGAAATTGCAGAAAAGTCTTCTCAAGTGATGACATCTCTCTGGATGATGATAAGCCAACCCTTTTGTCTGAGTCAGAACTACCATCTGCCAACATCACTTCATTTGTGCAAGCACAACAATGGACTTTTGACCTGAACAGTTTGCACTTGAGCAAGGTGTGCTGGACATTTTAAACACTGTCATGACTGTGGACAGTTAACTGCAACACCACCAGTGTAAATGTGACAATCATCTATTAAAGTTTACAAACTGAACACACAAACAATGATGTAAAGAATAGGCTTTCTCTACATGTATCTGTGCTGATGATCTAATGTGTGTGATGTACAAATGCATGGTAACATTTTACAAGTATGTGTATTTTCATACCTATGGAATAGAAATAATAAAATAAGCAAATATTTCTTTGTTCCATTTATTTAATGTTTTTACAGTATAAGCAAAGACACTGCTTATAGTTATGTGTAACAAAAATGGCTTTATATGCATATGCTAAACAAAATGGGCAGCATTAACATTCAGAACTTAGTATGGTCAATATGGAATCCACCATTGTGTGTCTCATCATTGATATTAAGAGCACCTTGCTGTAGAGGACACTTGGATGCAGTCAGAAGGGTTCTTAATGTTGAAGTTCTACTGTAATTAGATAGAAGAGTGGCTGGATGAGAGAAAGCAGAAGGTTATAAACAAATTTGAATCAAACTGAATTAATGGCACCACTGGGGTACCTCAGGGCTCAGTCTTAGAACATTTACTCTACTGATTTACATAAATAACATAAATGAAGAGATGGTTAATAAATATGCAAATGATATTAAGGTCTTGGGTGTTGCTAGCTGTGAAGGAGATGCTGCTGATTTAAAAAAGGATTTAGATCATGTACTTTGTTGAGCAAATAAATGGCAGATGGGTTTTAATTATAATAAATGTAAGATATAATGTGTGTGTGTATGTGTGTGTGTTATCATCAGTTGAATTATAAGTGTAATTTGGATGGAAATAACCTTAATTAACAATATTATGAGAAAAAGGGATCTTGGTGTAATGGTTGATTAGTTAAACCATCCAAGCAGTATGTTGTTGCTAATGGTAGGGCAATAGAATTTGAGGTTGTATCTATAGAAATATTTAATACATATGTAAAGAAATTATAATATCATTGTGTAGGTCACTGTTTAGGCCACATTTGGAGCATTGTATTCATTCTTGGGCTTTTACCTTGAGAAAGTACATTGAATTGTTGGAAAAGGTTCAAAAAAAGACTACTAAAATAGTGCGTGGGATGGAGGGTTGGTGATATGAGGGAGGATTGAGATCTTTGAAATTGTTTTATCTTAAAAATGCCTTAGAAGTGATCTGATTCAAATATTTAAGATTGTAAAGGGAATTGAAAGTGCTGATGCATTGTCTTGTTTTATACTAGACAGAATAGTGGGAATTGAAGACGTGCAAGTTTTGGCAAGGTGGGAATTATCTTCATGTAAGAAATTTTTATTTTTCTAATAGAATGGTTGACCTTTGATATGAGTTGTCTTTGGATGTCGTGGAGAAAGTAAATTTGAGTGAATTTAAAATAAAGCTTGATAACTATATGAATGATAAAGTGTGGCTTTAATATTTTTTTATTTTTAATTAATAGTTAATTTTGGAGGCTGAGACAACCAAGATGGACCAATAGATCCTATGTTGTCTCTTAACATCATATTATATCCAACTATTTCCAGTACAATCACTATTCAAAAGCCTGCCAAACTGTCCTGGTTATTATTAAGACTTGTATTGCATATACACACATTAAGAATTGTTGGTGATCTATAGATCTTAATCTTGAGAGTAGAGGTAAATATGTATGCTTGTTTGTGTGTGTGTGTCTATATATATATATATATATATATGTAAATGAGAGTTGACTAATAGTGACCTTTTATACATATTTGTTACTGTTATGATCAAAATATTTCAAGTCAAGTTTTAGTTAAAATCTATGGTTAATTATCATTTTATGTTTTCAAAGTTTTTCCAACTTATATATTGTTGGATGTATTGGAAAGCCACCAAAAGAAAATAAAGAGATAAACCTCAAAATCTTGTTGCACTTGGACATACTTTGTAAATGTTATAGTATTGCTTTGTACCATATATACATGTTCCAAAGGCTTGAGGTAAGTGTTACTAATATAGCTGAGACTGTGATTAATGTGAATGCTGATACTATTTACTTTTCAGAAGTAATTCCGATTGGCAGAATATGATGCTATCCTGTCTGATATCCTAAATTTTGTTTAATATTTTGTAGCTATCCAAATGCTAACTTATTTTATATTGCACAAATTAAGTTCAAAGAGATTCACACCCCTTCTTAGTAATTCAAAGAATAACTCTCATGTAAACACAACAACTAATTTAAGACTCAATATATTATCAGTCGTAAAATGAATATTTGTTTATTAATCCTAGAAGTGAGGACCCTCTGTACTTTTAAATACATTTTGCTTAAGTGATTTATGCACCAAATTGTTTGTGAGCCATCAACCTTTTTATAGGGTTAGTTAGCCACACAAGTATATAAATAAAAGTATCATTGATGTTGCATTAATCCCATTAATTACTGTTTGTGATTCCTATGTTTATTTTCTTTAGAAAGTCGATACTTTTACCATTTTTTTAATTATTCACATTGGTTGTTGTGATGGGCGAAAATAAAATTCCTCAGTATGATATGGTCCTCACTATTAGTGAATGGTACTTTAACAGACTGGTATATGAGAGTTAAGTGAAACACAGAATATATCAACACCACAAGGACATCATCAATATTGATAGATGACTTGATATAAAATTTTGTAAAATGTATCAGTTTTTTTTAGAAAAGCATAAACAGTTTAGAGATTTCCAGTTTATACAAAACAAGAAACTATATTACAGTTTGTCTTTTTTTTTACATGCAGTATAAACTTAATGTGGTCATCTATTCATAAATTATATAGAGTATCTAGCTAAACATCATGTTTCTTGCTGAATGCACAAGTCAATAAGCCTGAAATTCTAATCAAAGTAGAACTTCTGTAAGTGTTCTCAAGACATCTATACAAAATACATTTATTACCCTTAAATAACAGGAATGCTTTCAGGAGACAGCTTGAATGAGTTATGAAGAAAGTTTTAATATGAATGGACAACAATTGAACAAAACAGCCCTACTCTAAACCAACTCCTTAGGTACCTTTACTAAGCTATTAAGCAATCATCAGCCATGTGGCTTCTTTATTACATGCTGTATATATATATATTCCTCTGTTTGTGTAAACTACGTTTATCTGATGATCACATAATTTTGTCAAATTGTTGTACATTTATAATAAAGTTTTCTTAAAACCATCTCCAAGCTTTTAATGATTCGAGATATAAGAAACAAGGAATTATAAGTCATTATAAAAGCTAATAGAAATATATTGCAAGTAACATTGGTGTACAGTGACACAAGTCAAAATAACACAAGAATGCAGATGGAGCTATTTCTGTCCAAAAATTAACAGAGTTGTAAACATAAATTTTGAATCTCTTCAGCAGCAGGTCATTAAAATTGAGATAAAAGACAAAAACTGTTAGCCAAAAATTATTGTGAAAAAAAGTTTTAGTTTTATAAGTAAATAAATAAATTTGTACACAGTTTAATTATTTGTTCAAAGCACATATATAAATAGTGTGATTGCTCATAAGGACAGTTGGTGACCAACTTGTTATTATTGTTACTGTACAGTATGTTGATGTATATATGATAGTATTTACTTGCTTTCAAGACTGGTTGCTTTTTTGTATGTGTGTTATTCTGCTAGTATGGAATTTTGTATTACATATCCAGTAAAAAGGAATGTTTTCATTTTTCAAGGGATATCTGGTCAACTGGGAGGTTGAAAAGCAAGTTTGGGATTATACATTTGGCCAAGATGTGTTTAATGTAAGTTATATTTCTTTTATTTGTCACTACTGTATGCAAAAATGCTCAACACTAATAGTTCATTAATCATTATTCTAAAATTAAGTTTGAGAAGCTAAGAAAGAGGGAAAGTATTTCTAAAATCTAAACTTTTAGTTAGTTGCTAGATAAATTACCATAGCAAGTTCTTAATGTTGTTTTTTGCCAGAAGGTCAGTCAGTTATTATTTCCTTTCCCTGGATATAAAGAACCAGTATTATTTTAATCTCTGATTTATTTAATGGAAAAAACTGGACTTATAAAGATTTATACTGTTCTCTTAATATTAACTGTATATCTCAGAATTCATATAATCTTTGGCCAGCTGATAGAGAAAAATGCATTACTCTATCAATGTTCTAGTAAATTTATTGTTTGAGGAACTTTTTCTTTGTATCTATAAAGCAGGTTTCTAATTTTTATTACATCACTTCTTTTTTTATTTTATGATTTTTAACATTAAAATAAATTCATTTTTGTTTCAATTTTTAAATCTATTAGTGTAGTATTTTGAAATTACACCTCATTAAAATTAAAACTCATTCAGGTGATCAGAATATAACTAATAAAGCCATAAAATTCACCAAAGTATAAGAACACAATGTGCTTGATGTGTGATAGCAAGAAAATCGAATTCTCAAACCAGTAAAAAGCATACACTTCCATATAACATGATCATACAGATTACCTGTGGTTTACCATTGGCATCCAGTTACATTCATTGAACTTAGTGTAACCTTGGTGTTTTAGGTAGACTTTGGAGAAACCTGCCTGATAGTGACTGAGCCATACTTTAACTTCACATCCATTCAAGAAAATATGACTGAAATTCTTTTTGAAGAATACCAGTTTCATTCACTTCTTCGTATTAATGGTACAAATTTTATCTTTATTATGTTTGTTGTGTTATTAGCTTAGAGTTGAAATTTTTTAAAACTACTTGTAATTTCATAAATTGTGATGGTTACTTGTCCTTTTCTGTTTAAAAACAAGAGTTTTTAGTACTTCAGAGTTTATCCAGCTTTCATTAAATATTGATGTTTTCATTCAACATATCAACATATATGATATAAATAAACCACAATAGATAGATAGATACCAAATTTTGCAGATAATTTATTTTGAGGCATAAAATTATATTTATTATTTGGTTTCAGAATTTTCATGAATCTTTGGTATTCTTTGTTATCTTTTTGTAGTGTTTACATAAGCGTTCACAAGAAAGATAATTTGGTAGATATTGTCATCTTGCCTTTTTCATTGAATAATATTTATTAACATACAATGAAACAAACACATTCCTAATGTCAATTGTACATATTTCAGGAACAAAGATATCCTGATGGCACAGTATACCAAGAACTGATACGTGTATGACTGTTAATGGCATGTAATTTGAATTATAAGTAAAATTACAATAAATTGTGTATTTTTTCATGTGGGTCCAGACTTTTGGGATACCCTGTATGTAATTAACTTGTTTGTAGATTGACTATATAGAAAGGGAAATAGTTTTTCTGTTTTTTTATTTTATGTATCATTGTGACATGTGCATAATAAGTGCATTCATATTGATGTTGCAGGATTTTTGGTATTCATTGATGAATGTTGTCTCAAACAACAGGTAAGCAAAGTATAATTATATTTTAATATTTCTTCTTACTTAGCGGGAACATTAAGTGCTCACAAATATCATAAAGAGAACCCAGATGAACTTTGCTGTCTTGTTGTGGAGTCTGGATACTCCTTTACCCATATAGTACCTTACATTAAGGGAAAGAAATTAAAAAATGCTATTAGGAGGTGAGTTTGATATAATTCAGTATGTACCTGCATGCATGAACACATACATAGGATGATTATATGAAAATTATTTTGGTGTCTCACCACATTTGTACATTCCGTTTCATTCAGCGTGTCTTCATATGGAATAGCAAGTATACCTGACAGTTAAATTAATATGTCATTTGAAGCAACCTGTGCTACTTATTCAGACAGAGATATTTTTTTAATTATGTTTCATACTCTTGCTTGGGGTATGTGGACAGCTTTTACCACTAAACTTTGAGTTTGTAGGTTTTTTACCTGTTACAAAATGCCACACTTTGCTTATCATGATTGGGGTACAACTTGTTCTAGGTACATCCACATTATTTTAATTTCTAATGCCATTAAGTATAAAGGATATCTCTGTCTTTGAAGTATTAAATAGTCTATCTGAATGTATCTATATGATCTGAGTTTGTGAATACTGTTACGTACTCTACTCAGAGGTAGTCGTTGTTTTGATGCATACCATTTCACCATGACTTTATACTGGGTTTGACTTACTGTTTTACTTATTCAAAATAATTTTAATATAACATACTCAACCCATTATGTGTATATGGTAAATTTGTGGGGTTGTATTTAAATTTCTTATTCACAGAAAAAACTGAAAAGCAAAACAACTATTCCATATTTATTTCATCATTAAACTCTAGGTATCAGAGTTGCTTAAAAGTTTTACAGCCATTTAAATCCCCTTCTCCATGTTGCTACTGTGGAACCTTGATTAGCATGAGTATCATGTTTGTGCACCATCCTCATGAAGACAATGTTGCAAATGCCCTTCTTGGTGTCTTTGTTAGCATTAACAAGGATAATTGTCTTCCTGTTATCATATTAGCTACTTTTATACCAGAATATATTAAAATTTGTAACTAATAACCTGTAAGAATTCATAAAAGATTAAAACATGTTCTATCAAGAAATCTTTAATAAATCTTTAATCAAGATGTATAAATAGTATTAGATCTCAAAGATAATCCTCCCCCAAATTAAAATTTAAAATCACAGGACACATGTTTGAAAGTAGTGGGAATTGATGTATTGTTTGAAAATCTGAGTGATTTTTAAATATTTTTTAAAATAATTTTTCTCTGTTTATCTATTAAATACTTAATATTTCATATCATCCTCTTATCTTTATTTTTTCAGGATTCAAGACTTATGCATAAATTAATGTAACATGAAAAAACATTTTCAATGTATTATTCCATGATTTTCAGAATAAATATTGGTGGGAAGGCTCTAACCAACCATTTAAAAGACATCATCTCATATCGACAGCTTCACGTAATGGATGAAACATATGTCATGAATCAAGTAAAAGAAGATGTGTGCTATGTGTCTACTGAATTTGACCATGATATGTCACTTGCACGGTAATAATTCAACAATAATTACATAAATGAAATTTGAAAGTACGGTAGTTTGATCCCACTTTAAATTTTTAATGTTACAAACATGAATTTATCTTTAATTAAGAGTTTTAATTAGAAAGCTTAGTGAAACATATGATCAGTTTTAAAAATCTGTAGTTTACAGAACTATTTATTGTCATTGGTGTTTAAACTTATAATTTACAGTTGAGTTAAATTTTTTGTAACTTATGTCTTTGATATTTGTAAAAAATAATTAAAATATTTTTGATTTTTATGTATATATTTTGTTTAGGAGAAAATACAGTAAGTAATGTGCAGTGGTTATACAGATTATGATTAAAAGGGTCAAAACCTTTTTGTAAATGCATGTTTTTGTTAAATTAAAAAAAAAAATCAGGAACTTTTATTAGAAGGTTATGTTCTATACTGCTATGGAGTTGTTATATATAAGAATTTGAAATTCAGACTATATTGTTGTGGAGTATTACTACTTAAGAATTTGAAATGAAAACTATATTGTTGTGTAGTATTGCTAAATAAGAATTTGAATAGATTGTATATCGATAAGGGAGTATGACATATAAGACTTTTAGGGTAAGGCTGTATTTTTATTCAGTTGGGATATGCAAAAATTTCAAGGTGAGGCTGTATTGTTCTTGTGGAATGTTACTACATAATAATTTGAATAGGTTCAATATTGTTTTATAGTATTACTACATAAGACTTTGAATAGGTTCTATATTGCCAGTTTTTGTCTTCTCAGAAAAAAGGGGAAAGATAATACCATCATGAGAGATTATGTTCTTCCTGACTACACTGTTATAAAACGAGGTTATGTTCGACCTTTGGAAGAAACAACGGGCAAGCCCAAAGATAATGAACAGGTAGTTTTTCTTTAGACACTCTTACCCTGTCTGTTGTTGCATTTAATTGTGAATGTTTGTGTTATTAATGTAATGATTTATAAATTTATGAAATGTTTATATTTTGGGCAGCACCAGGGGAACCTACTAAAAAGAAAATAAGTTTCATAAAATGTATGTATTGAGAATTTCTTTAGCAGACCTTTGTAGCAATAATAGTTTCATGAACAACTTATTTGTAAAAAAAAATTACAAAAAACTGAAAAATTCAAAATCTCACTACAAAAGGGTAGTTAAAATTACAAAACAAATATCATATCACTTTTTAAAATCTAACTGATGGACTGATTCTGTTATGAACTTAGAAGGTACCCATAGGGGTCCCCTGATGGGGGATAAAATTTGGATTTGACTCCTATGCTACCTCCTCTGCATGTCCTAGGTCTTCTGTCTGTGTTCAATTGTTATGTCAACTAGTTCCTTAATACTTTTCAAATAAAAATGTATGTTAATAATAAAAACCTATTTATTTTTGGAAAAAAAAGCAAATTTCTAGAACTTTCTACAAATGTGGATTTTCTTATCTTCTTGACACCCAGAAAATTACAATTTAAGATAACCATATAATTGTGCATATTATATTTATTTGAACTGGTTGCATAAAATATTCCTACTTATACAATGGAATGGTTTGTATAAGGCACAGTAGGTTTTGTAACTGTTGCTTGTAAATGATATAAAACCATTGTCAGTTATAAGGTATAAATTGCAAAATTTGCATTTTGATTCCTTTTCTGCATTTCCACAGCTCAAACAAGATCTGGTGTTTCACCAAATCATCTTCCTGTTTCAGTTTTCAATAATGAGAAGAAAGATGGAATATGCAAAATAAAAAAAATTTAGTTCTGCATCATTTTGTGATTTTCTTCATACAACATGTTTCATCAAAACACAAGTTTCATTACTATATGATTTTAAAACTTGTGTTTTCATAAGAGTGATACTTAGTTATATCTAAACTATTGCAGAATTTATTCAAGGAAAGTATATTTGTCATTAGTCAATCATCTTTGTTACATCTTCCACTGATTTTTAACAGTGGAAGTTTTGTACCATGTATTTCAAGTTCCAGAAGAATATCATTACAATTTGAAAACCTTACATAAAGTGATGATTTTAAACATTTATTGAAAACGTTTTTGGTAACTTCTAAGTTGTATGTCAGTTAAGTTTCAAAAGAGTAAAATATTGTCAGAAGTAAAGTAATGTTGAAGATTTCATGCTTTATCCAAAAGGGGTTCACTTGGATGTGTATATGGGAATGATTTGAATCTGAAGACCTCCTCCTTTTATTTTTGAAATGTTTAGTTGATATAATATTCCTACCTGTGTTTATAATAAAGTTTAAATAAGTATATTTGTAAATATACTGAATGTGTAAGGGGACTGGTTGTTGTTGTACTTTATAATGATTGCTATAAATTTAGTTATCTTTTAGTGCATAATCATTTTTGGGTTTTTTTCACAAACATCACATAACATTTTTAGTTTTTCTTCCCATGGTGGCTCAGTGATAAGTCAGTGAGCTTATAATACTGAATATTGGGTTTTAGTACTCATGATTGGCACAGCAAAGATCTTCATCATCTTCCTGTTAGGCTTAAAGGCCTTTCTGCTACATCACCTCATAAAACTATTATACACTCCTGTTCAGGTATAATGTTTTTTCCTTTACCTTCTACATTATTTTTCAATATTTTGTCACCATCTCACCCTTGATTGTCCTATGGGTTTTTCTGTTCCAAGACTATTCTCAAGTTTTTAGACTAAGTATTAAATCCTCCAGTGGCTTGCTAGGTCACTCCTGTGTTCTTAGGTAAGCTGATTAGTATCATCCCTGTGTCTCCAACTCTCATGTGATTACAGGTCTGAAGGCAGGCTAGGTTACAGATAACAAAGAATTACTGCATCATCTTCTAAATGAAGAATATTTCATAAAAAATTAAAAATAATATTATAAGGTGGACCCTGCTGCATACCATATTTTACACTGATGCATTCAGACTCTAATGAACCCCATTTAATTTGACACATTTGAAAATGTTTTACCTACAGACTATATATATAAGTTATATATGTGAAACATTTGAAGATATTTGGTTATAGTATTTTTTCATTTGTAATAAAATTAAACCAGTAAATAATTGTTTACATTTACTTTCTGCATATTTGGTTCATTACATCCTCTATCCTTTTGTCATCCTCCTTGAAGACCAATTTGTCATTTCTTCACAACCACTAAACTGAAAATAGATAGATGTATATATATGTACGTGCAAATAATCCTAGTTTTCCACAGTTTCCATACTTAAAATTGTCAATTTCTTTTTTAACTTGGTTGGTGAGATAAGACCATCAGTAGTTCTGATGAGTCATCAGGTTCATCATCAGTTAATGTAACATGCTATTTTAATGTTGATCACAAGGTTTCTAAATATTTTGAAATATTTTTTATTGGTTGTTCATTGGCTTATTCTTTGAAATATTTTTTCTAGGATATTGATTTCCAACTGAATTTACTATCCTTCAAACAAATTAAACATTCTCTTCTTGCCATTACTTTATCTTCATTTAGCATTAATGTGTGGTAAATCTTTAAAAACATAAATTAAACCTTCACATGCATCTTTCAACATAAGGAAATCTCTAATTATATTCTTTTAAGAGAGAAGAACTATCAGTTAATGACCAGTTGATGACTATATATCATGAAACATTCTATGAGTTACTAATTTCTCCTGTAAGATTGCCCTCTCTGGTGTGGCCGTGCGTGGCGATTCCAACCCTAACACAACTCAGCTGGGTGGCTTCCCTTGTGTCACTGGGGGCTAGAGTCAACCAAGTATCAGTGTTGGAAGTTCTCAACGGGTGTTGTGGACATTGTGTCTGATGCTGGTGTTTGGGTATAGTGCTCACGAAATTCTGGCATAGCTGCAATGTCCTTGCATGACATTGTAGTGCATCCCCTTAGGGCTCCATGGTGGGTGGGGTCAGTGGGTACTGAAATTTTCGTTTTTTCCTGTGGATCCTCCAACAAAAAATTTAAATAAAATATTGAAAAAACAGTCAATAAGTAAACGACCATGTCTTGAAGACTCTTAGCAGCAATCTTCAACATCTGTGACACCTGTATCCCATTTTCTTATATTACATTCTCTTTCAGAAAAACCTTCAGGGCAAATGTCTCTCTTTTTTTATTCAGAAGGGACTAGAGGGACTTGCTGGCTCTCCAAAGTCAGTAAAGAAGCTTTGATCTGGAGACATATTGGTTGAAACATCCACATCCCAAGACAGTGAACTCCTCTTGAATTCAAAGGCAATTGGGGATGTACCTATTGAGGTTACCCCTCATGCTACCTTGAATTCATCACAAGGAGTTATTGTTGAGAGGGACTTGAAGAACATCTCCTAGTCAGAGATTCTCGCTGGTCTCTCCACTCAAGGAGTTTCTGCAGTGAGGCGCATCTCCACTTGCAAAAATGGAATTACACTGCCAACAAATATCCTCGTTTTGACATTTACATCATCACGTGCACCTGCCACCATCAAGGCAGGGTACGGCCATACATTCCAAACTCTCTCCGATGTTTCCACTGTCAGAGGTTCGGCCACTCAAAGACGTCCTGTTGTGGTTCCCTGACATGTGCTCGTTGCAGTGGCAAGGACCACGATGCCTATGAGTGTGACATGGACCCACATTGTGTCAACTGCAATGGTTCCCACCCTTCCTACTTTTGTTCTTGCCCAAAATGGTTGGAGGAAAAAGAGGTTCAGCATTTGAAAACTACCCATCATATTAGTTATCCTGAGGCTCGGAAATTGCTCTCCGCCACTCCATCTCGGACATATGCTGCTGCACTTTGTTCCACAACTACAGTGGGAGTGCAGACAGATATCTCTGTACCTCAAAAAGAATTGTTTTCAAAACAAATGAAAAGTCTTTTGACCTCCATGGTTAAAGAGATTGATGAATCGACTTCTACACTCATCTCTGTTCCTCCCATACAATCCAACAAATCTCAAGATCCACATCCTTCGGTTTCAAATACAGACAGTTCTTCTGATACATCCTTTTCTCCAACCCCACAATTCAAAACAATCATTTGTTCGCATCCTTAGTCACTGGAATCCCCTTCCAACAACAAAGACCTGCCCAATCGACTCAGGGCAGGATCCATGGAGGTCGATAGACCTCCTCCGAATAAGGACAGTAAGGAAAAAAGACATGGTCGTAAATAGAAGGGTTCTCCAGCCACTTTGCCTACCCGTCATTAAAAATGGCCACCTTTATACAATGGAACTGTCGAGGTTTACGTTCTAATCTGGATGATATCAAAACACTGATTGCTTCCTACCATCTTGTTTGTCTTTCCTTACAAGAAACATTTCTAAAACCTGCTGATACAGTCACCATTTGGCAGTTTTCTCTGTACAGAAATGACAGGCTGTGTGATGGACGAGTACATGGAGGGATGGCACTATTGGTTGATCAGCATGTGCCCACCCTGTCTTTGTCACTCAACACACCCTTGGAGGCCGTAGCCATCCGTGTTTCCTTGGGTCATACCATCACTGTTTGTTCTTTCTACCTGTCCCCTGGAGAGACATATGATCAATCAGACCTTGATGCTCTCGTTGAACAGTTGCCGTCTCCCTTTCTAATCCTGGGGGACTTTAATGGACATCATCCCCTCTGGGGAAGTGCTGTTATTGATAGGAGGGGTCGCTCTGTAGAGCATACGCTCTCTGATCACAATCTTTTTCTTTTCAATACTGGTTCTTCCACTTATTTTCACGCACCTAGTCAGTCCTTTACTGCTATTGATCTCTTGGTTTGCTCCCCTTCATTATTTTCCCATTTTTCATGGAGGGTTGACAATAATCCACTAGGCAGTGATCATTTTCCTATACTTTTGAGAGAGACTGGCCGTGGTCAATGCCACCTTACCCGCGTGCCCTGGTGAAAGCTGGACCAGGCAAACTGGTCCACTTTCACTGCTCTCGCAGAACTTGATCCTGCCATCGTGAATCAGCCGTCAATAGATGACTGTGTGGCAGCGGTAACTGGCTGTATTATACAAGCAGCTGCTCAGTGTATTCCTAAAACCTTGACATGTCTTCCACGATATCTTCATCCGTGGTGGAATCCTGCTTGCCTCTTGGCATGGAAAGCTCAAAAACGGGCCTGGGATACTTTCCGTAGATATCCCACACTTTCGAACCACGTTGCGTTCTTTGACCGTAATTTGACCTTTATACCACACGTAAAGCAGTTAGGGGTCAAATGCACAAGAGCGCTGAACATCCTTCGTGTCCTCTCTACTACCAGTTGGGGAGCGGATCAATGTTTTATGTTAAAGATATATCATGCTCTTATTCGTTCAAAACTCGACTATGGATCAGTGGTCTATGGCTCTGCCGGACCCTTGGCCTTAAAGATGCTGGACCCCATTCATCATTAAGGACTTTGACTCTGCACTGGGGCTTTCTGCACCTCCCCAGTTCAGAGCTTATATGTGGAATCTCACAAACCTTCTCTGCACTTTTGCCGTTTGCAACTGTCTTTACTGTATTCTTTGAAACTTCGCTCCTTACCAAAGCATCCCACTTGGAGATGTTTTCTCCTTCCTCAGTGGGCCTTACTTTTCCAAAAAGGCAATCTGCTATTGCTCCTTTTGGCCTTTGCATCCAGGTGTAATTGGATGAATTGGGTCTATTCTTGGAAAACATTGCAGAATCCACTGGTCAGCCCATTTCCCATGGCCTATTACAACCCCCAAATGTGACCTTTCTTTAAGTCATCTGAAAAAGGCAGATACTGCCTATTGGAAGTACCATCTTTTATTTACTGAACATTTTTCGAACACCCTTTCTATTCCAATTTATACGGATGGTTCAAAATCAGGTGACTCTGTGGGCTCTGCCATGGTTTGTTGCTGTTCAGTGGTTGCGCTCAGAATCCCCTCTTCAGCTTCTGTGTTCACTGCTGAACTGCACGCCATATCTCTTGCCCTGGATCATATTGAAGCTGAGCAGTACTCCAACTGCACTATTTATACTGACTCCCTTATTTCTCTGCTGGCCTTGGAATCGCTTCACGTTGGCTGGTATTCAAAACTGACTGGCCCATTTCTCATTAACATCTACTTCTATCCAGTTTTTCTGGATACCAGGCCACGTTGGTATTCGCGGGAATGTGCTTGCAGACATGGCAGCTAAATCTTTCTGCTCTGGCACTATCACCACTGTGCCTATTCTGTACATGGACTATGATCCTGTATTCAAGGCTCGGCTCCATGCCAGCTGGCAGTCCACTTGGAGTGAGCAACGCGACAACAAGCTTTTTCAAATAAAACCCCATATTGGGCTTTGGCTATCTGGCTTCCATAAGGATCAGAAGGAGGAACTTGTTCTAACTAGAATACGCATTGGTCACAGTTTTTTAACTCCTCATTTTCTTTTATCTGGAACTGATGCACCAATGTGTAGTTTGTGTAACACTCAAATCACTGTAAGCCACATTTTACTTTCTTGCCATCGTTACGATTCTCAATGACGGCACTATTTTAAACATGTTCTGTCTCAGGGTTTGTCTGTGACATTGGACAGTGTTATTGGTGATGGTGACACTGTCTACCTTGATAAAGTTTTTAGTTTTTTAATGGCCATTAATCTTTTTAACCTCATTTAAATATTTCTTATTTATTCATTACACCTTTTTAATTGTGGTTCCCTTTTTAGTCTCAATTTCTCTAGTTCAGTTTGACATTGTGAAATGGCCAGAACATTAAATAACACGACACCAGGACTGGAAAGGCCAACTTCAGGTGACTAACGCTGCTGTTTGAACTACCCGTTAGTCGTCCTGGCGAGTTGTTATTACACTTTTGCTGCATGTCATTTAACACTTTTATTACTTTACCTTTTAGTACTGGCCATAATGACACATAACCCAGAACTAGGACTGGAAAGGTCAACTTCAGGTGACTGACGGTGGTTCTTGTACTTACCTGTTAGTCTTCCTGGCAGGTTATGATCATAACCATTTTGCTAGAGAAAGTCCTTTACAACTTCTCTTACTCTGCTTTCTCTCTTAACATTGTAGACTAGGTGTCAACATTGATTTTATACTTTTTCTATTTTTCAATGATGGTTGACCTTCATTTCCTTTTATGTATTTTATTACATTTCATATATTTTTACCTTTTTACTGGATGTTTGGCTAATTTTTATTAAGATTTTGCTGTATGTCTTTTAAAACTTTTATTATTTTACCTTTTGATAATGGCTGTTATGACAACATAACCAGGACTGGAAAGGCCAACTTCAGGTGACTGACGGTGGTTCTTGTACTTACCTGTCAGTGTTCCTGGCGGATTACGATCATTACCATTTTGCTACAGAAAGTCCTTTACAACTTCTCTTACTCTGCTTTCTCTCTTAACATTGTAGACTAGGTGTCAACATTGATTTTATACTTTTTCTGTATTTCAATTTTGTTTTGCTTTATTTTCATTCCCTTTTATGTATTTTACTACATTTCATTTATTTTTACCTTTTTACTGGACGTTTGGTGCAGATAGCCTAACTACTTTGTGCCATAAAACACTAAATCAATCAATCAATCAAACCTGTAAGATTGTTTGTAAAGAAATGGCAGTGTATAATTCAGATATCATTGTTTATACTTCCCCCAGTTTATCATTGATATTTATGGTTTTATAATGCCAAAATCTGGGGTGTGAATCCCTGTGGCAGACAGAGCTCACATATACCATTTTGTAGCTTTATACTTAGTTTTACTCTAAAACAATAGCCATTATTCTTTCTATTAGAAAGAAAATATTCTATTTTTGTTTAACCTTTAACTGTTACTTTTGTAACACAATTGTCTAGTATATTTGCCACGATCCTAAACATCGTAATACATACCTTGGTTTTCACATTCTACTGTGCAAGCAAGCTAGTCCACTATTAAAATTACCCATTATTATAAATCTCTTGTTGTCATAAGAAAAACAGCTTTCTTGAGCATTTTCAATAAAGGTGATCATTAAAGTTGAGGAGAACAGCAGAGGTCTAACACCCTCTAAATACACCTTAGGAGTCTAAATTATTAACATGTATGAAGCTAAACAAATCTATTATAATTGAAATTTACAACTGCCTTTGTTATATTTAGTAAAATTATATCAGATTTCAAAATAAATGAAAGGAGGCTACTTCAATTAATTTTCATTCTCACTAATATTCCATTGTTTTGTATATGAGCTGTGATGTGATTCTTTTACAGTAGGTGTCTGTAATTTGTTGGTGACAAAGCTAGACAGTTAGTGGACAGCACACAATCCACCTCTTTTAAAATAATATACATTCAAAATAAGTAAAATGAATGTACAAACATTTTTTTACATTATAGGAAATTGCAGCTTTATCTAAAATTTTAAATAATTCTCTTTTCTTGTTGAAAGTCCACACAGGCTGATTGAATTACTTTAGAATCCAAAATGACAAGATGAATTATTTTTCTCTACTCATCACTATAACTTCAGTGAATAATTCACTCACATTACCACAGTTGCATCCTGAACTTTAAATAGTTGTTTCCTTCTTGTCAAAGTCCACACAGGCAGGTTCGATTGTTGTAGAACACCCTTTGACAAGACAAATTATTCCCCCTTATTTCTATTAAACTTGAAACTTACTTTAAGACACCACCTTTTAATGCTAATCACTCACATGATGGCTAACTTCACATTTTTTAACTTTTCTTTTTCTGGCTGAACTTGACTTGTGCTTGCTTAGTCGTATATATCTTTACCCAACTGAGGCTTGGAGCTTTCTACGAACTGGGAAACACTGATGTAACAGTACTTAGACAGCAATACAAACTTAGAGGTTTCAAGAAAGATGATATCAACAAAACCATAACAATTGAACTACACACACACAATGTATGACTTTTACTAAGTTACATAAAGTTTTTTTATAATTATTACTTTTAAAATAATTAACTTTCAACTCTCTTGTTATGAAAACTGGATATTCATGAAATATAAAATTAACTAAATAATAACTATTATGCTAAACAGTCTTGTATATCCAACATCATGAACATATGTTCATATTATTCACCTCTTTAACTGAAAGAAAAAACACTGAGTTTCAATAATATCAAATTATCTTTTGTAACTTCCAAATCAAGTTGGTGCTAAAATACTGACTTTCAGTTTTGGTTTTCATTCATTTCAGAGTGTTGGGCTGAGATCCTCTTTCTTTGTATGTTTTGTGTAAAGACATTTAAATTTCTTTCAGTATTTTTGCTTCCTACAGATTTACTTTTTCGTTTCATTAAAGATGGTTTTGGCTGTTCTGTTGTTGTTTTCCATAACAGATATAGAATGTATTTAAATGTCATTGATAGTTATATTTTTCATTAACTATGTCTATTAATTATTTAGATTATTTCATCATTTTCTTAATTGATAAATTTTTGAAGTGTTGTTACTGGTTAGAAAGAATTGTACAAATTTCACTTTTAATGTTATGTTGTAGTTTTTTTAGTGTTGAAATTTTATTTAACATTGGCTTTGAAAGTTCTAGAATTTTTGCCCATTGCATCTAAGCTTTCATTTTTGTCTAACATTCAGATAAGTTTTATCTTTTGAGTTTGTAATAATTTAACCTAATGTATCCATATTATTTGAAAATGCTGATGTTATGTTTTACTTTGCAATCTCAATCTAGTAGATGCAAGTCAAACCTGAGCCAGTTTTACCCACATGGATAGTTTGAGCCTTTCTTTTGTTTCATGACAATTGTAATTGGATAAAGTGCTTGAAGGCATATAAAACTAGCATTGCAATTACAAATTTACAGTGATTTACATTGAGTGGTCTACAGATTAAATAATAATATTGTTTCTGACACCTTTTTCTTCATAGAAGACAGTGAGATGATCAGCAGAATTTCTTTTAACTTGAAGCATTTGCTCTCACTCAGCTGATATTGGTAATTCTGAAGTTGTTGACACACACAAGTTTATCACTGCTTTGTAAGATGTGTTTTTTAATATTTGATGTAGAAACAAGTTTTATGGAAGTATTTTTTTTCTAAAATTTTATCAGAGAAATAACTAGTTGTTGACTATATATTTTCATGTTGCCAAACAGTGTAATTGCATTTCTTTTGAAGGATTTAAAACAGGAATAGCACCATTGAAGATTCTTTACTTTACTGTGATCTTGAAAACATCCTTAATATAAATGTGATTACAGATATATCCAATTAAATTTATTAATTTTTTTCTTTGTTTTCAGTCCATGATATTTATGTATGGGATATCCAACACAACATTTTACTTTGGCACATTATACAAATTAAGTGTAGAAAATTTTATGTTTAATGTACTTATTAATAAGATTATCAGTAAAGTTCAGAGAACAGCCATTCCTTTGTAAGATGTGTATAATATTCTTCAGTTCTTCAATATGTTAGTATTGTCATTAATTCTGAACATGATTGGATTCAAACTATCAAAAGTAATAGTAAAGTTTAGTACAATTTGAAATAGTATTTTTTTTATTTCTGCACACATTTTACTGGCCAATTTTTGTGGAATTAAAACATGAGTGAAGAATGTAGCAGTTCTTATAATATGTTGCTACAACCTTCAGAGGTAGTAGACTGGTTTTTAATGGAATGAAAAATTCCCAACACACAACCTGGTTTTGGACCAGAATTGATCCATCATCATTTCATTCCTTCCCACTGTTGCTTGGATGTCAGGTTTCTGGGTGCCTGATGTTAGTTGTGTACTGTGTCTCCACACATGCATAGCCTTGATTGTTGGAACAAAGGTTACTTTTCTTTTTTGCTTTCTGTTCATGAAATAAAGATGGTTGGAACCCAATCATGGACCAGAAGTTATGAACCTAAGGCTACCTGGTTTCAGACTAGTGTTAATTCACTGATTACCTGCAATCATCTCTTGTTTAGTTGAGGTGTGCTGTTACTAGCAACTTGTGCCCTTTTTCTGTACTTTATTAACTTGCCTTGCCCTCCTCCTGCAGTTAATATCAGTCTGTTAGCAGAGTTGAAATAACAAATACTAATGATTCCTGGTTTCTCTTCCTGCAGCCTGTTTTGGCCCAGTAAGTATATTGGCATGAGCACTTGGTACAGTCTGAACATGCTTCTGCTATGCTGCACAAATTGGCCCTACAATCTGTTGTGTGCAAGTCTTCAAATTGCCACATTCTTATTCTGCCTGTAGTTGCAACACATGGTGCTTTTTGACTTTTCCCTCTCTCTCAATCTGGACAAAAATGTACTATGGAAGAGGTGAGATACAGTATTACACAAGTTTGTTCCCATGGAGCCTCCTTGCCACTATGTGTCACACTCTGTGAAAGTTCACTTAGCTTACTTTCACACCAGTCCTTCCACCACATTATTGTGAGATTCTAGCTTTTTGCGCAAAGAGATGTGTATTATCTCAGAAGTTAACATTTTCTTACATGAAAATATATTTTCAGTAGATACTCACCCACCTCTTCCAGTGCTACATAGTATTCCTAATCTCATCTGAGACTGAAGAGCATAGATGGAACTAGTTCTTTAGACTTCCTTGAAAAGAAACAAGCTTTAAGTTTCTGAATAAAGTAAAATGGTTGTTTTCATGAAAATATTTATCTGTTTTAGATGCTTATTTTCTTTGTTTCTCATGTTCATACACTGGATGAAACAAGGTTTAACTGGTTGGTTTGGTTTTTGGAATTTTGCACAAAGCTACTCGAGAGCTATCTGTGCTAGCCGTCCCAAATTTAGCAGTGTAAGACTAGAGGGAAGGCAGCTAGTCATCACCACCCACCGCCAACTCTTGGGCTACTCTTGGGCGAACCCGCAACCCTCAGATTACGAAGCGCACGCCTTAACACGCTAGGCCATGCCGGGTCCAAGGTTTAACTTATTAACAGAAATCATAATGTGATATGAGCTGACCTTAACATGTATATATCAAGTTAATACAATTTAAAATTTAGAATTTTCACTTTTTTTTTTAAGAGTTGATAGGCTATATGTGCTTGTTTATCCCCAACTTTAAGTGATATTTTATGTTATTAAAAATGATTAATGTATAAAATTTAGACTTATTTATTATTCTGGAAATTTGATAAAACTTTTTTTTTCAAAACTTCTGAATATTTGAACAAGTTTCTGAACTACCAACTGCTGCTGTGTTAAGTTTAGTAAATTAAACAAAAAGGCAGAATTAATCTGTTTGCAGCTTTAGAAAAAAAACTGGTAATTATATTGCACCTAATCAATAAATTAGCAATTTGTGTTTTCTGACCCATTCAGATCCGTAATGTTATTTCTGCTTTGAAACATTGAGAAGGAATGTACAAAGTATATTTACCTGTTTTCAAACAAGAGCATCATCAGATGTCCTTCTTTTTGAATCAGTGTACTGAAAAAAAATTTATCTTTGTCGATTATTGTCAAATGGACCTAAAAAATTGCCATTAACTAATGTGCACAAGCAACTTTACAAGTTAAGTTTGTATTAAAAGAAGCTATTGACTTTAGGTCAGACATCTGTTTTGAATTTCAAATGGCAGCACCACTGCTATTGAAACTGTTAGTTCATTTGTTTAAAGTAAGAATATTGCTTTCCTTTCAGTAGTTGGGTTAGTAAAAAATTGACAGTTTTTTTTATTAATATTTAGACAGCAGTAAATATAAAATTGGTTTACTAGCCACTGGTTGTTTGTCTTTTAGATCATTAGAATGAATAATGAAAGATTTATGGTACCAGAATTATTGTTCCATCCATCTGATATTGGAGTGCAAGAAATGGGAATTCCAGAAGCTATTGTACATTCAATTCAGGCCACTCCAGAAGGTAAGGACTGTTATGTGTAACAGCCAGAGGTAAGGATTGTTATGTGTAACAATGGTTCTGATGAAATCATATAAAATAATGAAATGTTTTAATTTTTTTACCTGTAACACTTGCAAATTATACATGTGATCCACTAAAGAGAGATGAAAAGAGGGTTACATGTGTTTACATATTTGTGTGTGTGTGATTTAGTTGATTTATTTAAACAAATGCTTAGACATATTTGTTGTTATTGTCAAAGTTTGTAAATATTATCAAATTTTAAAGAACTGAATTACATTTCAAAACTTTATCTGACAGATGTATTTTATGATTATTTATGAAATTAATTTTCCAGATACATTTTGTGAAAGTTCAAGCTACGTAATTAGTAAACATTTTGTAAATTGTGGTACATAAGATGTGATTATGTAAAGATTAACTGCTTATGTATTTTCATTTTCACAAGTTCATAGAGAAATGCTTTTATTTTCAGAAATCCAACCTCATCTGTATAAGAATATTTTGCTAACAGGAGGAAATTCCTGTTTTCCATTCTTTAAAACACGAGTGTAGGTATTAACAACTGGTGAATTTTGGTGCTAGTGTATTAGGTAGTGTTATCATTTAGTTTATGCCTGACTTTGATATAGTAACCATAGCATTCATTGTGCAGAGAGTATTATTTTGGACTGCATATTTGTACTTATTTATATATCATCCATGAAGGTAAGTGACCAAGAACATAGCTAGGGTGATCAGAAGGTCACCAAACATTCTCAAAAATGTAAAAGATGTAGTTTTAAAAAAAATTTCCATGTTGAAAGTAATAATTGAAACTAAGTAACTTTCTCATTACTTTTACTATCTATACAGTCAAAATGTACCTCCACTTGAAAGTAAATATTTCTTTTGAATATATTTTTGAGCTTACTAACTGTTACTGTGGGCGTGACATGGGTCCTGACTGGCTCTAGTTTCTACTTAACTGTAAGTTACGGAAAAACTAAACTTCTTCTGTTTTGTTATAAATATCCATTATAAAATACTGATTACTCATTCAGTGAAGAAGTTTAATAAATTAAAATATAAAGCTCCAGGAGAAACATTGGACTGTGTGTTGGAGATTATGTGTGTGTGGTGAGGTTATATTAGTTGTGATAACTTCTGTCACTGCTTATTAAGACAATGTATTAAGTTCTTAGTTTGTTCATTTCAAAAAACGTTGGCAAAATGCTCTGATGTTACTCTATTAACATCAACAACGACTGCTATACATATGTGTGTGCTTACATAAATGATTTTTAATTATTGATATCTTAGTAGTTTTGTGCAGTTATTGTAGGTCCAGTTGTAAATATTGAATTAACACTGTTACTTAAACACTTCACAAAAGGTATTTCTTCTATATCTTGAATAATTGATCATACACTATTAAGGAGTCAGAACTGCTTCTGTGCTACATGTTCCTTTGTGTTTAGTAACACAGACCTGCTCAGTCAATTAATCTCTAAACTATGTGGTGGAATGTATAGTTTACTACTTTGCTCATGTGGCCAACTCAATTATTTTAAATGACTAAATTGAATACATATTTTACTACTGGCCTGAACACTCAAGTATGATTAAGCTTAGTGAAAAAAATCATTATAATTGTCTTTTCTTTTTGGGCTAAGTTTAAGTAAAATTAACTACCTACATTTTATTCACTTTTATAGAGAACTAGATGATATGCATTATATTTTATTGTTTAAAAGTTATGGCAATTTTTGATTTACAGGTACAATGATGTGCGAGCTTTTGCACCAGAATTATATGATGTTAGTGTCACATTACCAGAAAAGTGAGTAAGCATGACAAACAGATACAGATTAAAAAGGAATTTAATGGTTAGGTGTTGAAGATTTTTATGTATGACAGAGTAGTTCTGTCAGGTTGAAAATGTTGAATATTACCATGTTTTAAGATTTATTATGACACACATAATTAGAAGGACAAGTTACAATGTGTAATTTTCTTTATATATCTCCAAAACTTGTACAGGATGTTAAACTAACATGTTAGTATATTAGTTTTATCAAACTATATTGCTAAGTTTCTACATTTTCATTATTAAGTAAATGATTATTTAATATTTTTTATATTTATTAAAATTTACTTCACATCTTATTTATACTTATGTAAATTATGTAATTTTGAAGCCACATAATTAAATACCTGTGCATAATTTCTTTTGAACTATGGTATAATATAACTAAATCCCTGACTTAATAGTATAAAAATATTTTTATTTCAAGAGAAATATTGTAGTTTAATATATGATTTAAAATTTTAAACATATTGTTATTATTGCCATAATAATCAGGGACCTATATTTATCAATATCACTTGTTATTTTAATAAAAATTAAAAATCTTAAGATTTGACTTATGTTTTCTGAGTGTAATTTCTACTTTTAAGTTGTTATAGTACAAAGTTCCAAATACTTATAACTGTTATTCTCTCAGTTGATTTACATTTACAACTATTTTTATAATTTTTATCATAACATCTTAAAACTAAATTGCTAGTCCCTTTATTGTCTAATGACCTATACTTTTTGGGAAGAATGTAAAAAATATATTCAGTATGTAAGTTTTCTATAAAATTGTGTTTCATCAAGCAAACCAAAATGTTTTTTTATAAATGATTTTAATTATAACTTGACCTCAATAATTTTGATAAAACAGATAACTGATATAAGGTGATAATTTCCCATATCATTTTTATTCTACCTTTGTATATTTGAAATACTATTTAAATTACTTGGAAACATTCCATGTTGGAAGGATAAACTGTAAATATATACGACTGGCAATATAGCTATATATTTTTCTGATGTAAATTTTATGTTCTCAGCACTAGAAATGTTTTAATTTTTAAACCATTTACGATAATGCTGTTAATTTAAATACATGTTGTGAAACAAAAATACTGTCTCAGAGTTTGAATGAGATGCATTTGTTATAGTTGTATTTATTATGTGTTGATTGTATCTTTGAAAAAATATTTTATCTTATAATACCATATTTTTATTTTCACTTATAATACTATTCATCCAATTAAACTGCTTTTTTACATCTCCATTACATCCCATAAACTGTTTTTTTTTAATATATTCGTATCGTAAACTTAACATAGTAGTATGAGCTGATTTTTTATATTTTAAAATCCTTTTCATATTTTTTATAAGTATTATTTTTATATTTATTATATATCATTATGTTTTACAGATTTTATAATTTCTGAAGTAATCCAAAACTTTTCTATTATATTTATTAAATATAATAATTTATTAAATTAGAAAAGAAAAACGAAACAAATGAAAATACCCAAACAAGTTATTGACTGACTGAAGTACAATGTCAAAACATAGTATGTTTTTGGATTTTAAATTATTATATTTGCAACAAAATTTTCAATCTTTCTGTTGTGAATACTAGCCCTGTTACCTTTGCCTGGCATGGAGGGGGCTTGCTGTCTGAAAGTGATGAAGCTCCAAAGATGATTATTTCTCGAAAAATGTATGAAGAAAATGGGATGAACCTTTGCTTAGAAAAATTTGATATCTGAAACAAACAATCGAAATACCTTTTATAGTAATTTATATTGTGTATTTACATTGTCATGAAGAACTTTCTTGAGTAAATGTTTTCATGCTTAAAATGGTTTACATGTTAGGCCCATCCTGTGGCAGTTTAAACGTTTTTGTATATTAATTATCTATATCAATTGATTGATATTTTGTAAAGTATCAGTACCTTCAAAGAATTAAATATTTGAATATTACCACAGTAAAAGATCTTTTAAGTGAAAATGTTTGTTACTGGTGATGATATCCATCAGACAAACAAATCTATTTAGTAAACCAATGTTTTAATCTATGTATGTATGTATGTACACACACACACACACACACACACACAGAGAGAGAGAGAGAGGTGAACTAGTAATTAATAAACATAACATAAAATTTTGATAAGATGTGATGAATTTGTTTGCATCTAGAACTTTAACATTTATATATCAAATGTTTATGCTTTGCTAGTTGATATTTAAATATTATTCCAGACAACTTCATTTTTGTTAATTAAATACATATAGGGTTGGCCAAGGTACTCAGTAAACATAATACAAACATCCATGCTAAAACATCAACAGTGACAGAGAACTTTGCTTTTAAAGATGATTGCCTCTCACTTTGGCCCAGTTTGGCCATGTGGTTGGAATCCCCATCACACCATACATGCTCACCCTTTAAACAGTGGGGGAATTTAAACGTGATGGTCAATCTCACTATTTGTTGACAAAAGAGTTGACTATGGGTGGTGATGACTAGCTGCCTTTTCTCTGGTCTTACAGTGCTAAATTAGGGATGGCTAGTGCAGAATTGAAAGCTTCTCACTTTTATTTGTTCTGCATCATACAAGCCCATAAAACCATTATTGAGATACCAAACAAGAAAGTGAAAACAACCCATTAAATTGTTCAGTTGAGATAACCCTACAGCTTCTTTATTGCTAATATCAGTTTTATACCTAAATCCATTCTATTTGTTTCTGTGCAGTGCACAATTTATCACATAGTCATAGCAATTAGTAGTAATTACTAAAAAAAATAATTCTAGTGTAAGTATGTTATTCCTAGATATTAGCTTTTCTAAAAAAATCTAGTGTTCAGAACTTAAGTACATGGTAAAACAGGAATTTCCAGCCAACGATAGAAAAGTATGAGATGACTGTAACATGTAAATTGTTCAGTGTACAAAGCAGTGGGTAACTTGTAGATAACCAATACTTTGTAAACTATACAACTGGTGTCTTTAAGGAGCCAACCCCTATATTATGTGTGATGTGAAGGGGTAAAAAAAAAATCAATACACATAATTTTATCACACACGTTCATAGAATGCACTAACTTTCAGTCAGGAGTAAAACAGTAAAACATCTCAAGATGAGTAATAAAACATTTTGTAAATCTAAAATAATGTACAGATGGCGGTGCCAAGAAGAATGCAAACAAGAACAAAGGAATGCTACAGCTATATGTAGATCATACCTACATGGTTTAAAATTTAATGCTACACTGTAAAACAGACTTGAATTTAATATCATTGCAGTTGGACGTTGTATATTTTATCAAATATCATTGGCATATCGTGGTAGGCGTTCGTATAGTGTAACGGAGAGCCTTGGAAGAACGTACAAGGAAAAACCATGTTTAGTCAAATTGCCTTGATTGTTATAATCTTTCTACGAGGTCAGGTTGGTTGAATGTATCTATTTCGTAACTGTTTTGTATTTCATGCATTTTACAGTGTAACAATAAATTGTAATATTGGAAGTAATGTCGAGATTATTCATATTACACCTGCATTGTTTGTATTTTTTTTTTGGCACTACCATTCCCTACAGGGTGGCCCGTAAGTCCGTACCCATCCATATATCTTGTGTATCTGTGTGCTGTCCCTCATTCCTGCTGCATGATATTATGCGACGCCATGTTTTGTGAGACATTTTCAAGTGTAAATGGGCTTAAATCGGCCATATTTTTCTGAAAAAAAAGAGAAAAAATTTATAATACTTGCGTAATTGAATATAACATAACATATGGATGGGTAGGGACTTACGGGCCACCCTGTATATTATTTTACATTCACCAAATGTTTGTTTGTTTTTTGTGAAATGTGCAATCTTGAAGAGTTCCTGTCTTGTTTTTTTAAAGAAAATTGTTCGGAAAAACAGAATGGAAAATCTACTTTGTGTTATCACCTAAAGAGGTTAAATCATTGTTTTTATATTTTTTGAGTGTGTGTGTAAAAAAGTTCCTGCTACGCACAAATCTGTTTACAATTACTGTCATTATTTAACGGTAAAATAAAACAATGTGATTTGTTTTTCAGTGTCAACGTTTCCTGTTATTTGCGTTTAACTTTTATATTTAATGGTAATGTTTCTTGGGCGTTAGTATTTAAAACCAGTTACTTAGCTTAAAAAACTATATTAATCCCTTTAAGGCCAATCTAGGAATTGAAAATAATGGTAAATATATGTTTAAAAACAATAGAACTATTTTGTGGAAGGATTCATCTTATCTGTATCTTCCATTTGAGTGTTGTTTTTTTTGTCTCATCCATGTCTTTTATGTGGGATTGTTCCACCATTGTCCATGTATTGATTTAGTGTTGTCATTATGATTATATTCCAATTCTCGACTTTCCCCAATGGGACAACGATAAGTCTTCAGATTTACAACACCGAATTCAGGGATTCTATTCCTCTCAGTGGCTCCTTGGTGTGGATTCCTGTTGAATTTTTTTGATATTTCAAGAAATTTTTCAAAGATGTTTTTTCCACGTTTGAACCCGTAATCCACAAAGATCGAGCGTTTCTTCCCTCACTTGAAGATCTGAAGTTATATATTGAACCCAAAATATCAACTGTGTAATGTCACTGACATCTGTTGACTCATCTAATGCTAAAGAAAAATATAAACAATTTTTTGCTTATTCAAACAACTGATTTTCTGTCTTTCGCTAACTCTAGCATTCTACGGACAATTGTTTCGACTTAATTGCAAATTATTTATCTTATGAAGAATATCATCTTTTATTGCTGAATCATAATTCTCCAACAGAGTTTCAATGACCACAATCAATATTTCTTTTACTAGTTCAGCATCAGTTAACGATTTCCTTTTTTGAACCAGAATCCAAGCTACTTTATAGCTAGCTAATGTAACTAGAGTTTTCGTTGATAAAAATATTTTCAGACCTCCCTTGTGTTCATGAAGTTGTGCTTTCAGACGGCTGATTTCATTCATACGATTTTTGCTATCAACTGGAAATTTTACATCAAATTCATTGGGAAAATTGTTAGTGTTGCTTAAGGTTGTATACTTTATTATTCCTAAAAACTTTGTTACACAAAAGACACACTGGATTATTATTTACTTTCACTGCAAATTTCAACTCCCAACTTTCATCAAATTCACGTTTTTCCAGTCACGTGTCATTCTCTTTTCAACAGTACTGTTAAAATAAATTAAATTGTCTTTATTTTCTGAGTGTTCACCATCATCTGGATCCTTTCGTTTTCGAATTATTCATATTATGAGATTAAAAACAAAATATATTTAAACTCATGAAAGCTGCACAAGAAAAATGTGTTTGCAAGCGCATGAGAAACAACACATACTCGACAACAAACATCTAAAGCAGACTGGCGTTACAAAATGGGCGGAGTCTGTGGCAATGAAGAAGCGCGCAACGTTAGCGATGATTCGAGGCAGTGCAATTGCTGATTACCAAATTTGCAATAAAAATAAATGGTGGAAAAGTTGATTTCTAAACTCAAGCTGGCTTCAATTAAGCTATCCACTGGCCATGGAGTTACCCACCCCTGGGCTAGAGGAATTTTGTGGCTCTACAAAGTCAGTCAAAAAGCTTCGCTTACTGGCATACTGGTGAAAACATCCACATCTAAACACCGTGAACTCCTCCTACACTCGAAGGCGGTTGAGGATATACCCATTGAGATTACACCTCATACTAATTTTAATTCGTCAAGATGAGTTATTGTTGAGAATGATTTGAAGAACATCACCGATTCTTGCTGGTTTCTCCTCCAAAGGAGTTTCTGCAGTGAGACGTATCTTTATTCGCAAAGATGAAATTATGATGCCGGTCAATGCCCTCATTTTAACATTTACATATCTGTGTCCATCTGCCACCATCAAGGCAGGTTATCTTAATTGCAAGGTATGGTCGTATATTCCAAACTCTCAGATGTTTCTGCGCGAGCCGTCCCTAATTAAGCAGTATAAGATAAGAGAGAAGGCAGCTCGTCAACACCACCCACAGTCAACTCTTGGACTACTCTTTCATCAATGAATAGTGGGATTGACGTCACATTATAACGCCCCCAAGGCTGAAAGTGCGAGCATGTTTGATGCGATGGGGATTCGAACCCGCGACCCTCGGATTACGATTCGAACGCCTTAACACGCTTGACCATGCTGGGCCATGTTGGACAGTGTTATTGGCGATGGTGACATTGTCCACCTTTCAAATGTTTTTAGTCTTTAAAGGCTATTGATCTTTTTAACATTATTTAAGTTTTTAATTCATAAACTACACCCTTTTTAAGTATTTAAAAGTACTTAATTAAAGTACAACTAGTTCGGTACGAAATTAGAAAATGGCCGTAACGTCAAATAACTCGAAAGTTGGCTAATGTTGATGTTTGCACTCACCCGTTAGCAGGGGCGTAGATCCTGGAGGATGGGGGAATACATCCCCTTTTCATTTATGTGGGGGGAGTATGGTGCATACTATCATCCCCCTACAGTTTGGTCTGTTGAATTGTTTTATTGCATCACAAGCCTACAAATTGTGTGTTTGTTCTTGTGATTCTCGTGTTCTTACCAATCGAATTACATAATTAGGCCTAGATGTAGGCTTTTTCAGTAGCCGAAATGTACATCTTTAATATAGGCGTGCTTCTAAGCTCTTCGATCTAAGTGATAAGTATCAGTCAGTAGGCCTAAGTATACATGCAAGTATTGTGGCAACAAGATTACTTTGTGACTGCATGTTTACAGCTTTCAGGTTTACGTAATCAGAGATTACCAATTTGCAAATTGAACAGTCCACATAAGTGGTTGCAAAAATCATCCCCCCTACCCCCATCGGATATAAAAAATCTACGCCCCTGCCCGTTAGTCATCCTTACGAGTTATAATAATTAAAATTATACCACAGAAAGTCTTTTAAACTTGTATTACTTTTACTTTCTGAAAACGGCCGTGACGTCAAATAACTCGAAACCGGGACTGGGAAGGCCAACTTCAGGTGACTAATGTTGATGTTTGAACTACCTGTTCGTCATCCTGGCAAGTTGTGGGAATTAAAATTATGCCACAGAAAGTTCTTTACAACTTGTATTACTGTAGTTTCTCTCTTACTGCTGTAAAGTAGATATAAAAATTGGATTTACTGCTATTTAAGTTTCAATTAAAAATCAAACTTCGTTTTGTTTTACCTTGATTCCTTTCTACGAATTTTAATAATTTCATTCTACTTTTAAGTTTTTACCGGATGTTTGGCGCAGATAGCCTAATTGCTTTGCGCTAACAAATGCCAAACCAAACCTCTCGATACACACAGCAGATTGTCCGATGTGGCTTTGCTATAACAAAATACTCACCTAATTCTTGGCAATAATTTTGACTTTAAATATTTTAGGGGCACTCATTTTTTTTTCTTTACGATTGCTAATGGCGGTTCCATTTTAAATGTGTTTTTTTTTTTTTTATCGAGGTTTATCCTTGAAGTTTGACAGTGTTATTGACAATGATGACGCTGTCCAGCTTGAATATGTTTTGAATTTTTACGAGCCATTGGCCGTTTTTAATTCTGTTTAATATTTTGCATGATTTTTGGACTTGTTTAGTTACTAATTTGTTTTATTTTTATCGTTCATAATGTTTTAGTTCTTTCACGGTTGTTTGTCACAGATAGCTTAGCTGCTTTGCACCATTAATCTTAAAGCAAGCAAGCAAGCAACCATTATATATATCTATCTACAGTAGCTTAGATTTTAAGTCTTAATAACGTACAAAACTTTTATTTATTTAAAAAAGCCGTCTCAGAAAATGACAGAATGAGCACATTGTGTAACTCGCAAACAACTAAAACTATAAAAATAAAACTGAGATTGCATGATAAACCTCTGTAAACTGTACACATTGTTTTTCAATACTTTTGTTCTCATTGAGTTTGTGTAGGTAACCGCGGTAGAACAGATATATTTTTGTGATGGAAATGAATGTTTAAGTGTTTGAAATTAAGGACAAAGCTTTCTTTGTCTTGTGCTAATTGTGCTCTGCCCACCACGGGTATGGAAACCCAGTTTCTAGCAGTGTAAATCTACAGACATCCGCTAAATCACTGGAGCACTTATGATGTGAAAAGGAACAAACTTTTATTTTCCATCCAGAAGAAATTATATTAAAATGTCAATTAGGTATAGAATGTAAAATTCAAACAAAATCAAGCACGTATTTATTTTATAATCATATATTTAAAAATCGATTAAGTTAGCAGTATATATGAAATAATATTGAGTATCCTGAGAAATATTTTTAGTTACGAATTCGATGGGAGTAGGTTTCAAGAGAAGGAAGTGATCGGAAGTGAAATTGCCCGTTATTACCGAGTGTGACGGAAAAAGGATTTACAATGTGAGCTTGATACTAATACGTACATGATGAAATTAGACCTAAGTACCTCTCGCCCATTAATATCTATTTTAGGGATAAGAATGTCATTAGGCCACCAAATACCAAGAAAGGATTTTATTCCTCTGACAATTATTATTAAGTAAATAACTAATACAAACCTGAATATTTGCCCTGAAAAGGGTAGAAGCAATAACTATTGACTCCGACCTGCATCATTATTGTCCTACATCAAATAAATTAACATTACTGACAGGAAGAAGGGGTACCTCCTTGGTGGACTCAGCGGACAGTCCGATGTGGCTTTGCTATAAGAAAACACAACGCAAGAAGATGTCCAAGCGAACCTGATACTCCCTGCTCTATAATGCCAAAGAACCAACAAGGAAGCGAAAAACATCCTTTGTAATAACTATTATCAATAACAGTAATTTTAAGCTCCATTGTATTGTATGTTTGTATATTAAAATATATTTGTGTTTATAATGGAAATTGTGTGTATCACTCTTGTTGACAAATAATATAAATTTAGTAGAAATTACCGTTTAATTAACTTCGAAATTGGTATTAAAACTTCCGGTTATTTGAAATAGTAATACGTTAGCATACGTAACATAATAAATGGGAGACTCGTATGATAGAAATACTAATACGAAACAGTGATTACTCTGAAATTACTGCTGTAGGCACTGAAAGTCACAAGTCATTTTGCCAAATGTTTGCTGCTAGGTGGATCCAACTTTGCAACACTTTACAGCTTGTGAATCACAGGTGATATGTGTTTAACAACATAACAATTAGCCAAAAAAGATTTTAAAACTTTTCTGTCTAAGCAATTTACAGCCACACAATATTACATGTTTGCAAAAAAACAACAACGAAAAAACATGAGTATTTCTCAAAATGTTTTAATTAATTTATTTAAAGTTCAAATTAAAATATTTCATGTTATTTGAAATTCTTCTCCTAAATCTTATTTGCACTCTTGACTCTTCGGGGCCGAACGTGATCAAGTGATAAGCTTGGTGACCTATGAAAGTGAAAATATTAGGTTCGTGTCCCATTTCCGCAAAATAGAAGTTTGCAATTAGGTGATGTTTGTGCGTTCTTAGAGTGATTAAAATTAATGTTGAATGTTCCTAATTATGTGCCTTCCAGTCTACCAGTTTAAAATTAGGGATGGTTAGTTCAGATGTTCTTTGTGCAGCTTTATGTGCATTTCTGAAACAAACAATAGTAGTTGCTATCTGACGGCTCAGCGGTATGTCTGGGAGTTTATAACTTAAAAACCAGGTTTCAGTACTAGCTATGGGCAGAGCACAGACAACCCATTGTCTAGCTTTACGCTTAGCAACAAAATAACTAAATAGATATTATCTATTTTATTTATTAACAAAATATTTCCTTAAGAAATACCAGGACGCCTGTCAGACGCGTAGATTTTGAACAAAGATCTTAAATCTGGGAGACTTACAACCGCTTGTTGTGTGATATTTCTACTAAGACAATACTATTCAACTGGCAAATCATATACACAGAACAGTCAGATTCTAGACACCCTCTCATAGTTAATTTAAACCAGTCTTGGATGGAAGGAGTAGTAGATATTATGACCTGCTGTACTTCTTTGGTATAGCCAAGGTCAATCATCGCCCTGTGGCGAGTGACTGATGCGTACCTCAAGGTATATAAAAAAAAGTCGTTAAGAGGCCCAGTTGAGCCGTCTCCAGTAATGTGTTTATTAACGAGAAATTCATGAAATAATCATTAGTGAACCAACAACTCTACTGACTTAAGGATGTAGCAACAGTTAACTGAATCTTCTCCACTCATTACTGCTAACAAGGAGGAAAAAGTCTTCAAATCCTGCCAGCTTAAATCTGCAGACTGTAAACCTCATTTGGCATGACTTTTGCTTGTAAATCTTGTTGAAGAGAAGACACTCAGTACAATTTAATGGATTTTTAAATCATAAACACTAATGTTTTGTTATCGTTACCAGGTGATTGTGTGATCATAAAATCTCTGCTTGATCTTGGTGAGATCACTAGGCTTAAGGACAATAAAAAATAGAGTTTTTATGTAAGGAGTTTAATTTTTAAAACTTATACTTGAAATTATAAAACTTGGTTTTAATTTCAGGAGGTTTATCGAAACTTTTGTTTGTAACTACCAATAATTGCTGTTCAAAGTAAGCTAACTGCAACAATCAGAACTAAAAGTATCTTAATACATAAGGTAACTTGTTTTACATAACGGATTTGTTTGGACTATACAATGTCTTCAAATAATTCACAAGAACTTGCCCCCAATGGTAGAGCAGTATGTCTGCGGACTTACAACGCTAGAAGCCGGGTTTCGATACCCTAGGTAGGCAGAGTACAGATAGCCCATTGTGTTGCTTTGTGCTTAATTACACACAACAACAACACAAGAACTTATAATCATTAGAATGTACTAAATCATCAGGTGGATATTATTGATATTTTCAGATGATCAAACATTTCACGAGGTTAGGCCTTAGGAATTTAGGTTACTCCTAAATCCACCTACTAACAATTTAATCTTAATAAATGTAAAGAGATAAATAAACCCCTCTTTCTCAATACATATATGTATACATATATTAAACATTACATGTAATAACATGTACATGAAACTTTAACAAAATAATATAGTACATCAAACGTTTTCTATTTTCTCGTTTTTACACAGACTTTTTCAGCATTTTTCGTTTGTTGTAATAATACGTAACTTAGGTATTTTCAACTGAATTGTTCCTCGTGTACACGACAGATGGACGAAAAAATCCCTTAATACTGAACCACACTAAATCACAGTGAAACAAAATAAGCCTGTTAACAATGATTTCAAATACATTAAACTACAATAAATACTCGTTTAAATATAAATCAAAATGAAATATATGATATAAAACTTTTCTTATAATTGGAGATTGAAATGCAATATATTATAATAAAACCTAATAATTTAAATTAAACAATACGTAGTACAATACAAAAAGAAAATCGAAACCTTAATAGCAAGTGAAATGCAATAGGACCCTTTAATTAACATAGATCTACACGAAGATACCCTTCAGTAGCAAATATATTAATACCTCTAACATAGAGCAAGGTTTTCGCAAGTACACACAATATAAAAATACACACCCTTTAATACTGATGTCTACTTGCTCCGTTTATAACAGATTAAATACAAACTCGAAATAAACAAAACGGAGAGAATTTATGCAATGACATACTAAATACTTAATGAAAATACAAAGTAGAAAAATTAAACCTTTTTCATTAATCAATCAACTACAAAAACAACAACAAAGTGAGCTCTCTGTGCTCTGTTCATCACAGATATCGAAACACTGTTTCTAGCGTTGTAAACTCGCATACAAAGGAAACAAGCGCAAAACTCTCCGATCCGGCCTCATTCCTTGCTTTTCATCTGGTTATCACATAGACTAAGTCCTGTTCCAATAGTAAGGAATAGGATTAGGGACTGCTAACCTTCCTTTGACTTATTGTTTTCGCCAATGCTTAACACTGTATTTCCTTAGAGACTCTCCTTCTTTTATAAATCTGTTACTATGGTAAAACACACACACAGTGAAAGTCTGTGAAAAATGAAACTTTCATCAGAACACAGCTCTATAATATCGAAAATCAAACACGAGAGAAAGATAAAAACAACACCTGTAACGGATTTACTGTTATACATTTATGTTAATATCTATGTTTGTTACAGTTTAATGTATGTTACGTATTATTAAAAGTGTATTGCGCAAATGTCACCTGTTCTATAAATTTGTAGAAGATTCCAGAGAGTAAGAATCAATAATATATGTTTTACAAAAGCACTAGCGTATCCTTGAATATTGTTGGGCCAAGTGAATTTTCGAAAATCTCGCCTAATGAGTATAAAAGCTAGCTATCGCAAGACGCGGATGGACAATGTAATAGAATATTGTTTGGACGCTACGGTCAGTATACTATAAGCCTTGGAAGCTATAATTGCGATAAACGTTTATCAATCGGAAAACTACAGATATTTGACCAAAAACGTTTATAGATTTCGAACATTAAAAACCGTTCAACGTCAGATAATTCACTTCGGACATTACTATTTCTACGGGGACATTAAATATCTATCTTCTGCTATGAAAAGTAAGTTTAAAACAGTGTTAGACCAAATAATAATAGAGCTAGCTAGCATTCCCCTCAAGTGAAGTGTATCTGTGTATTAACATAAAATTAATTCGCTCGTTGTGGATTTGGACCGTCGAAAAAATATTAAGTTCCAGACAAGACAGAACACTCAATATTGTTGGTGGGTTTGTAATAATTTTATATATAAATAATCATTTGTAATAACTGTTATTGCAAATTCTGTTGTTGTTTGTATATCAACAAATATTTGTGTTTAAAAAGAAATTGTGTGTATCATTCTTGTTGGCAAATGTCATAAATTTAATACATATCGGCTGTTTGAAATTTTAATACGTAGTGCACGTAACGTAATAAATCGGAGACTCGTCCAATATAAATTATAATATGTAGTTTTTGTTGTTTTGTTGTTTTTTGAATTAAGCACAAAGCTACACAATGGGCTCTCTGTGCTCTGCCCACCACGGGTATCGAAACCCGGTTTTAGCATTGTAAGTCCGCAGACATACCGCTGAGCCGCTGGGGGCTATAATATGTAACACACCATACAACAATACACCATACGACTCCACCAGCACAACAACGTATAAACAAACATACACTCTATCTTACAAAACTCTGAATACAGACAAACACAGAAACAAATCCCTCAAGGTAACACAGTACGAGGAATGATACATAAAGTAAAAACAGTAAAGAAGGCTAAAAACAAAATTCAAAGTACAGCTGTTATTAAACACATTATGATACCAAAATATAATTATCAACATCTGTAAACATATCTTTACAGAGTTCATAGTTGAATTCACTAAGCCAACACAAACACTAGATTGCTTTCAAAATTCTTTCGTTATCCGAGGGTCGCAGGTTCAAATCCACGTCACACCAAACGTGCTCGCCTTTTCAGCTATGGGGGCGTTATAATATGACGGTCAATCCCACTATTCGTTGGTAAAATAGTAGCCCAAGAGTTGGCGGTGGTTGGTGATGACCAGCTGCCTTCTCTCTTGTCTTACACTGCTAAATTAGGGACGGCTAGTGCAGATAACCCTCGAGCAGCTTGGCGCGAAATTCAAAACAAACCAAATCAAACTGTTAGAATACCTTAAACCACTTCCTCAAAGTTCATGCACAATTACACAAATACACAAACAATAACAGATAGACTTCTACATAGTACAATAAAATATTTTGATAAAAATTGGCGAAAAAATGAGTTGTTATGCGAACTAGACAGATATTGCACATATGATGAAGAGAGACCTAAACACCTCTCCCCGTTTAACTTGTACATCAGATCATTAAGATAAAATTATTTAAAATAATAATAATAACAGTAATAATTAAATAGAACTAAAATAAACCAGGCCACCTACGCTCTAGACTTATTTAAAAAATTAAAAAATATGAAAGAACAATATAAATGGACATTGTCCTGAAAAGGACCAGACTAAAGTTATCATATTATTCCAGCCATTCAGTATTTACTCGTAATATATTAATCAGGCTACTCCAACAAAGTAATGGAAGGAGAAAGAGATCTAGTGTACCTGACCCTCCTGGGTATACAAATATACATACCCAAACACCTAGAGAGAGAGGTTTTCACAAAGGGCAGTGTTGGGCTTACAGTTTATTTCTCAGAAAATTCGTGAAAGTGAACATCTACTTAATTTACTAGTGCAAACTAGATTCATATGGTGATACGAAAGTTGTGAAGTGCAACAAGCCCAGCTGCAGACCTTGAAAAGAAACCACATTTTAGGAGTTTAATTAACCAGTTGTGTATAAAAGGACCAACATGTCTCAAATGAAAGATGGACATCTCTAGGGCATATTTAGGCCTATTGCTGTCACGTTTTCTTATGCGGTCTAGGAAATATGCACATTTGAATGCTACCACTGTCTAGAATATTATGGCTGCTTCAAAAGATCACGTAATTTGATATAGCTAAGTCACAAATATTGCTATCTATACATAGTTGAAACCGAAATCTGAAAAAAAAATGTACTGGCGAATGAGACTATCTCATATTGTGTTGAATGGGTATAAACGTCGTTTACATAAAAAAACTAAATTTGAATCGAGTCAACTTTCATTCGTAATGCAAAGAGCTGCGATGGAATTGTTGGACTGCTTCGTTTGGCCACTACACGTCAAAGTCTGGGTGAATTTGCAGCTTCCATACATTCGAAGAGTGGGAACAGCCAAAAAGAAAATTCAGAGCATAAACAAACGCACCCATCAGCCTTAAGGTGTGATAAGCAGAATGAGAAGCAGATAACTGAACACGTAAATAACAGTATGACACATCCATTCAGGCCTGTCCAACATCCAGACAAAGAACTAATAAACACTGCTAGCAGTATCATCACAATCAATGAAGTTCAGAAGTTGTCTGCCTTTGAACTAAGAACAAATCATGTGTAAAAATATATCAGTGAGTCATTCTCCACAGGTGAACAACGAAGCATGTACTAGCCTGTCCCTAAATCCAAAGTGAAAACCTTCTCAACTGCTAAAAAGAAGATAGTAGCCAAGGTTTTGGGACAGAAAACATTGATAACAAACAATCCAAGGATGGTCTTTCATTGTGTATTATTTTTTTTACACAATTCTGTTCTAATCTTAAGCGCATGTTGAGCTGTTCCATCATGCCGATTCTAACACTTCTCTTCCATGAAAACGAAGATCCACATAAAAACACCAAAGCAAAACTGTAACCTATAATCGAGAGTCTCAGTGAACGAGAGAACAGCACCACTGCAATATACTGCACAGTGCAATGTATGTATTAGAGATACCATGGTTGAACTGCATATTCTTGGTGGAAATTGTAGCACGTTTAGAAACCTTGAACAGGGCTACCTGAATTAATTACTTCGCTGTGTCAGCGTGTGCAATACAATTATTTGTGTCTTTGATCAATATGATGATATCGACTTCCTGAAAACAGAAGAAAAGACAAGTCGTCTTTTTGCTGCTGGTGAGGTCTAAAAATTCCAAGTGATTGCTATACGTCTAGTTCCTCAGTAGTCGAACTTCATGGAACTATCATCAAACAGAACCTGTCTCACAGAATTTACTTACAAACAATCCTGAGAAATGACTCTACTTGGCTAGAGAAGGACTTCTCAGGTGGCAAGTTCACTGCATGTATTTTGTTTTCAGGCATGAAATATGATAGCTGTCATCAACAAAGGAGGAGGCTGATACCAGAATAGTTTTGCATGTGAAGCAAGTTGATGAGTATTTCAGAAGAAAGCACATGCATGGCTATAAGTACCAGATACCTGTGTGCTTATGTTAGCTGATCATTACTTTCCAGAACTCCAGGAGCTCTGGGTAGAGATAAAAACCTCAGCTAGATGCAAAAGTATCCATGACATATGTCAAAACCTACTTCTAGAGATGTGCACAAATCTTACAAAATTTAATGTACTGATTGGCTGTGACAGCTTATCAGGTTTCTATAGTTACGGAAAGAAGAAAGCATGGAAAGCTCTAAAGTCTCTGCAAGCTAACAACAATTGTCCAATTCTTGAAACATTAGCTACTGATGACATCAGAACAACTATTCTGGTTCCAAGGCATTTAGCGTCATGTATGATCTCCAAAGGAGATATGACTAGGCATACACAAACCTGAATGATCTACGAGAGAAACTCGCAGCAAATTATGTGCCAGTGCATATGTTGCCATCATCAGAAACAGCACCTTGAGCACTCCAGAAGGTCTGCTCAGAAATGCAACTTTTAGATGACTGCTCATCTAGCAAACCCAGATAGTTCTAAACCAGAGGATCATGGATGGTACAGATACAAAGAAATGTTTCACCAGGAATTCTTTGATGGTCCGACAACAACTAAGATGTGGGACGGCCTCGTGTGATCAGGTTGTGGGAGCGACCCATACGTCAATAAGTGAAACTCGTTCTTAGCATGAACTGCTCTGTTCTAACAAAACAAGTGTCTGTGTGCAAGCAGTGAGAGATTGTGTGGTAACGAAGAGTCTCATGATGGTAACAATGAGAGCAACAATGATGGTGATCATTGAACAGCAAGTCAAGTTGCTACTTGTAAAATGCATGTTCATTAAATATTACTTACTACATATTTGCATAAAAATTATTTATTCGTACACTTTTCTATTTTTGGTTTTGATGTAAATGGTGCCAGAAAGTTTGTGCTGAAGAGTTGTTATACATACCTCAAGTATATTGATTGAAGTAACTTGTGATGTGGTAAAGGTATATTGCTTAAGAAGAAACTAGTACAAGGTTATTTCAAGTTAGGTTTATTTTTGGAGTAGGGAGAGATAAGAACTTGACATGCTAATGCTAAAATTATCAATATATACGATGAGTGATTTCTCTTAATAGCCATTACATATATACATGTGTGTGTTATACTAATTCTGTAATGTAAAAAACTTTAGCCCATTTTTGTTATATACAAGCTATGGTTACCTTGAAATATATAAGTATTGAGTAACTTTTGGTTTATTCTTATTAGCCACCCTATGCGTGGATAGTACAATTTATATCCTCTGATTCTAAAAAGCATTTGTGAATTTTTTTTGATGAAGTATCATTCAGATGTCAATATTTCATAAAGTGCACAAGAAAAATGAACTACAACAGGTTTAAACATGTCTTAGAGATGTCCATGTATCGTTTGAGACATGTTGGTGTTTAGTACATAAGCTGGTTGATGAAGTCGAATTTTTTTTTCATACTATGTCGCTTGCCCACACAGATAACGTGTTGTTGTTTTTTTTAAGTTCACTCGGCGTGTTTGTATTTTTCTTATAACAAAGCCACGTGGGGCTATCTGCTATGTCCACCGAAGAGAATTGAGTCCCTGATTTTAGCATTGTAAATCCGAAGACTTGCCGCTGTCCCAGCATTGGACAAGTTCATTCGAAATTACATACATTTTTCAAGTTATTGTTCTCACTAGATTTAATCAAGTTCGATTGGATACAGTAATATATTCACCGAAGGTTCGTCATGGGGTATGATTTTGGTAAATGTAGTGTCATTATTATTTTCGGACATGCATGTTAATTAGGTTCAATTAACCTAATGCAATACGCTATGAACGAATACGTGTATACATGGTGTCAGAAAGTGAATATGCCAAAACAAAAGTTGAATAACTTTATTGTTATTTGAGGTATGAGGTAACAATAAAACTTGAATATAAATACAATTAAAAGGCTTGTAATTTTTAATTGTAATAATAAATTGACCTCTATATGTGTTCCATCATTCGATTTAATTAACCTAATTCTGTGTTCAAATTCTGATGAAACATTTTCCAACACGTCAGTAGGGATTGAAAAGATAGCATCACGAATCTTATGTTTCAGTTCTTCAAGGTCTTTGGTTTGTTATGGCAGACTTTTGATTTAAAAAAAACAACCCAGATATGAAAATCTAAGAGGGTTTTAATTGGACGAACCAATAAGCCATTTGTTAGGTCCTCTCCTACCAATCGAAATGTATGAAAAAGTTTGGTTTAAAACCATTTTAACAATTCGAGTAAAGTGGGATGGTGTTCCATCCGGTTGGAATATAGCTCTTTGTAACGAGCCAAGAGTCGTAGAATAAAGAACTCTTGTAACATGTGTAGATACAACAAACATAAATAAAATAAAACCTGCAAACCTACTTCTTGCATTTATATTTAAATGTTGTTGTTGTTGTTTCAAATAACAATAAAGTTATTCAACTTTATTTTTGGTATATCCATTTTAGGACACCTATATATACCTACATTCACCACTTTTACTTAACACAATTACATAAACATTCAGTTACGAAGTAACGATGAAAATAATTTTACTTTTCTTTAACATACAAGTCATTGATAAGTGTTGGATGAGCCAAAATAATTTTTCAGATGAACAGAGTAATTTATCTAGCTATCAGTGTTTCTTGGCCTGTTCGGATTTACGCCATGGCAGGGTAGGCAGCACTCATTACACTTTACTGTACATGCCCTGTCTAATCAGGTGACATTGCGTGTTAAGGTGTTTGCTCAACTAATACATTTTGATTGTATTCTTAGATATGCTCACAGGAACATGAATAGTTACGGCTTAGTCATACTCAGTACCCCATTTATATTATGAGCAGAAGTGGTTTACTCTTTAAAATAAGTTTATGGTTCGGTTACAAGTATGTTATTCGAAAAAACCCTAGCGTGTGGTGTTTCAATGAAATGAGCCATATAATATGCCACATAGATAACACAGAAGACGGCAAGTCAAAAGCTTACGTATCTGTCACTTTGCTCTTGGCTTCCCAATCAGCACCTCCGGCTAAATCTACAAGTTTGTGTGTCACTCACCCCGGCCAGTTTAGTCAACCTGTAAAGAAAACACATTTGATCAATAGATTATTTGAACCTACCAGACAGGTTATATGGCAATGAAAATAAGTTTGGCTGTTTAAATAAGTGAATACTGCCAGCTGTCTTCAGTTGTCACTGTTTTTCTTCATTTTTTAATTCAGATTTTAGTTATTTGTTCTTCAACCCGTTTTTATTCCATTTAATATTCTCCTCAGTTAGGACTAATTTTTATATTCCTCTAAAATATTCCCTGTTACATAATTCCAGAGGGTGTAAGTAGCATGACATGCATAACATATCAGGCTATTACCACCTTAACTACATCAGTGTTTCCACTACATGCCAATTTTACAATATCTAATGTGACAGATTGAATAGTTTAAATATTGAAAAAAACAACAACAGTGCTCTTTTTATGCTAAAATTCTATGTCAGTAAGTCAGTTTGGTGGATCTGTTGATTGTTTTCCAAGTAGAGAAATGACTGGTGTTTTTCGGGCAGGGAGGAGAGAAGTGAGGTTTTAAATTTTTGGGATTTTAAAACAGCTGAACTATTGGAATAACAGCTGCACGTTGAAGGGTTTGTAAACTATTGTACAGTATTTAGTGTTATACTGCAGAAGCTTACGTTACATTCTGTGACAAGCGATGACGATACACAAGTTAACATATTATCATAATTGGCGTTTTCGTATATATTGATGAATCCAGATCACAATGGATTCAAGGAAACATATAGAATGTCAGGTAAATAAGGGAATAATCCTACCTAAACATCAAATATGGAATGTTAGAGACTAATCCAGGTTGATAGGGGAGCTAATCATAACAAAATATGGAATATAGAATATCAGGGATTGACCCAGGTAAATGGGAGTAGCCATACTAGAACATAAAACACACAATGGCAGGCATTAATCCAGGCGGATGGGGCTAACCATATTAAAACATGAAACATATAATGTAAGGGACTACTCCCAGAGACTAGATAGGTAATTAGCCGAAGTAAAAGACTAAGTCTCACCCCAGCTATATTTATAATTTAACCAGTCACTTTGAGTGGCTAAAATTTTTCCGGGAAAACAGGTCTCAGACGTCATAAGTAGCCATTTGCCTACATAAAACTCTGGATCAACTCCTGAATGTGTGGGCTTTTATACTACGTTACAGAGGCTCTAACTTCTAGAAAAACATTAATGGAACTGATGATCTAACTAATTTGGATTTACTATATTCTTTCACTTTTCTTTCACTACAATTAATTAAATTGTTTAAAATTGTATCCCTCTAATAAATATTGAAAACTAAACCTCATTTTGGTATGTTATAAGTTAAGGTCTAACATGCTGGAACATAATATAATCATTAGTTTATTTAGTCATTAGGAAAAGCGGGAGTAGATGGATAAAACAATGTTTGTACATATATTACAAAGTTGCTGAGTTACGTGTGAAAACTTATTATAATTCCACTTGTTTATAATAACTAAAACAATAGGTATCTAAAATTTGTCTTCAGTTTCTTATTGTGCAAATAATGATTGTTATCATTAATAAGACTATCAGTTACACAGCACGAACGATACTGATGAAGCTGACCTCAAGTCACAGTGAAGCTGCCACGTTTTGACTAAAACGTGTGTTGGCTTGATAATCTCAATCGAATATTTTTGAAAGAATGATCAGAAGTCTAATCGAAGCAAGTCTGATTGAGAGGAGTAGTTAGGTGCTTAAACGATTTGCGGATCGGGATCAAAAGCGCGGGAGTTTTTAGCGTTTCAGTATTATATCGATATGGTTTCCTATTTTGATTTTTCAAGATGTCAACTGAAGATTTAGGCACTTACAAACAGAATCGGGGCACGGGTCTCCTGCATCAATGCCTAGTGGCGCCTCTGGTTTGGTTCGTCATAAAAAAACGTGGGTGACGCCACTTTCGGTGACGGCACATGAATAGCAGAAAAATATAATTAGTTTGTATTTGTTTGTTTTGTTTTTTTAATTTCGCGCAAAGATACTCAAGGGCTATCTGCGCTAGCCGTCCCTAATTTAGCAGTGTAAGACTAGAGGGAAGGCAACATTATGACAAAGGTGTTTTACTATAAACACTAATATTTATTTGTTTATTTACCATACTTACGACCCTAAATAAAATTTTCGAAGCTAAATCTAAAATATTTCTCTTTATTTCCCATTAAACTATTACGAACACAAAATACCAAAGTATGTGAAAACTAGGGCTCATTAGAGTAGTAGGTAAAATATGTATCTTTGGTATTGATGTCGCTATACGATACGTATCCAGATATATAAGTTTTACCAACTGTTTATTAGAACGCTTAACAATAGTGTGTTACGTATCATAATTAAACTCAGACGAGACTTCAATTTATTATGTTACGTGCGTTACATATTAAGATTTCAAATAACCGGAAATTTTAATTTTCATTTAGAAATTAATTAAATGTTAATATATATGTGAAATTTATGATATTTGCTAACAAGGTTGATACCCATAATTTTCTTTCTTAACACAAATATAATTTATAATAACAGTTATTACAAGTAACTAATATAAATAGTTATTTATATATATATAAAATTACCAACTCACAAACAATATTCAATCTTCTACCTGGTCTGGTATTTAATATTGTATCGACGGTCCAGTTCCATGAGGCGCAAATTACTTTTATGTTGAAACACCGAAACACTTAGCTTGACAGAAATGCTAGCTAGCTTTCTTCTTGTTTGGCCTAGCGCAGTTTACAAGATTTCTTTTTAGAGGGGAAGATAGATATCTAATATCTTCATACGAAGTTATTTCTCTAAAGTTAAACGGTTCGTAATCTTCGAAATCTGTAAACGTTCCTGATCAAATTCTGTAGCTTTGCGAATAATAAGCGTTTATTACAATTATAGCTTTCGAGGCTTATAGTACACTGACTGTAGCTGACCAATAATATTCTGTCTTTGTTTCTTGTAGCGTCGGTTTATATACTTTAAGGCGAGATTCTTGAATGCTCAACAATGTTCGAAAACACGATAGCATTTTCGTAAAAAAATATTGTTGATTCTTACTCTCGAGAATCTTCTACAAATTTAGAGAACAGGTGGGACTTGCGAAATACACATCCTACTATATACGTCAGATGCATCAAGCTGAAACAAACGTAAGTATTAAAATCAACGCATAACCATAAATCCCGTTACACTTGTCTGTAATTTATTATCTATATTACTAACACTGCCTTATTTAAGTACTTAACAGTTTACAGTGTGTTTTCAAATTATAAAATAAAAAAGTTAATAGCTGGTTGGTTGGTTTGGTGTTTTATGGCGCAAAGCAACAAGACTATCTGCGCCAAACCTCCGGTAAAAAGTTAAAATTATTAAAATTCATAAAAAGAAATTAATTTAAAACAAAACATAGTTTAATTTTTGAATTAAAATCATAAATAACATTAAATCCAATTTTTACATCTCGTCTACAGTGGTAGGAGAAAAACTACAGTAATACAAGTTGTAAAGGACTTTCTGTAGCATAGCAGTAATTATCAGAACTAACCAGGATGACTAATGGGTAAGTTCAAAAATCAGCCTGAAGTTGGCCCCTCCCGTCCTGGTTTTAAGTTATTTGACGTTATGGCCGTTTTCAGAAAATAAAGTAAGAAAGGTTTTAAAAGACTTTCAGCGGCTTGGCATGGTCATTTGATTAAGGCACTTGACTCGTAATCAGAGAAACGCGGGTTCGAATCCCCCTAAGTCCAAACATGTTCGCCATCTTATCCGTGCGGGTGTTATAATGGTAAAAAAGAGTAATCCAAGAGGGAGCGGCGAGTAGCGATGACTAACTGTCTTCTCCCTGGTTTTTACACTGCTGAATTAGAGAGAGCTAGCGCAGATAGCCCTCGTGTGGCTTTGCGCGAAATTCAAAACAAACCCAGACTTGTAGCAAATGTTTAATTATTATAACTCGTCAGGATGACTAGCGGGTAGCTCAAACATCAGCGTTAGACACCTGAAGTTGGGCTTTCCGGTCCTGGTTTCGAGTTATAGCCACTTTTTAATTTCGTACCGAACTAGATGTACTTTGATTCTTAAAAGGGAATCACAGTAAAAAACATCTAACTTATAAATTAAAAAACTTAAATAGCATGAAAAGGATTAATGGCCTTTAAAAAAGTAAAAACATTTCTAAGGTGGACGGTGTCACCATCGCTAAGTTAATTGCTGTATATCTATTTTTAATTTCTTTGTTAAGTTACGTTGCGTGTAACGATTTTGATAAAATAAACAAAGACAACATGAGTACTTACTACTTATTCTCCGTTATTGAGTCATTAGTTTTTAGCAAAAACACTTTATTAAAAATTTTATTTTTGTTTTGTACAAAAGACTTATTATGTTTTCCGAAAGCTTTCCAAATTTCGTGAAGATACATAAATCGTATAGGTTGATGTATGGATACATTCGTATCACAGCTACACGATACGATACGAGTCACATCTTTAGTAAAAATGTTTAGTGTCACCTAAGCTGAAATATACGTATTTCTAAACTAAGTTGTTTTAGTCCATTCACTTGTCACAAAGAATCAATTGGACTACAACTTGAAATGAGTCTACAGAGAGATTTGATCGGGTGATATCTGTTGAAATTCGCTTTGTCAAAACAGCCCTTTCCTCCATTCAAACAACATAGGTTATTTTTTTAGTAGTATGACACTACAGAAGTACAACACCGGAACAGTTTTTAGCGTTCCGAGTGAAAAAAAACCACTAAAATATTTAACGTATTTTCTCATTGCTGTATTATTTATGTGGACTCGGGACTATTCATAGAAACCCTGAAAAAATGGGACTTTGTTCAAATTCTTGCATGCAAGCCTTTATTCTACGTCTACATGAAAAGCGTTTTAGTCCAATTTTATATTTTAACTGTATGTGACAAAGATCATTACATATATCATAGATAAGTTTAATTATTTTGGTTAAATTTATATTATTTCATTATTTAATAAAACAATAACAATATTGTATTCTTTTTCGGACAAACATTTAATTAATTCAGCCTAGTGCACGTGATAGACTCCATGTAGCTGTTTGTACCAACTGATTGTTGGTAAATATCATAATTTATAACATGTATGTTATAAGGTAGCCAAATGCCTCGTCATCTAATTAGTGACGCGCATGAATGGATTAACGAGATTCCCACTGTCCCTATCTACTATCTAGCGAAACCACAGCCAAGGGAACGGGCTTGGAGAAATCAGCGTGGAATAAAAAACGGGTATTGTGGACCCGTTTCATTCCGGGTCAATGAGTTCATTTTTCTTTAAACTGACACCAGTTTCGCACCTTACTTTTTTATGTTTTTGATTATTAACTTTGGATATCTGGAAGCTGAAAGAATTAGTCGACTTGTATTACTTGAAAGTCACTTACAATAAAGGAATAACTAATCTATTGGTCGCACAATGTCTGGAGAACGTTTTAATACAGTAAGTGTTATTGTGGCAGAGACTGAACAACTTTGTGTTCTATTTACTCTATTTAGTCACAGAACAAACACACACTAATAAACATGCATGTAACCTTGGGTTAATAAAATGTATTGTTGTTATACTTTTCTTTGCTAATGACATGTAAGGATGTAGGCCATTTTTCTAACGTATTAAATTTTATCTCATGTTTATGCGTTTATTGATATATTACAGCTTCTGATTTTACACTATATCTCACATTTGTTTTATTACATACAAAAGTGCTTTACTTTAAGAGGGTCCCCTGCTGGTACAGCGGTAAGTCCACGGATTTATAACGCTAAAATCAGGAGTTCGATACTCTTCGGTGGACACAGCAGATAGCCCAATGTTGGTTTGCTAAAAAAAGAACCCACACAAAAACCCATACTTTAAGAGGTCTCATTAAACCACCAGGCATGGCCAGGTGGTTAAGGCACTCTACTCATAATTTGAGAATCGTGGGTTCGTATCCACGTCCCAACAAACATGCTCGCCCTTTCAGCTGTGGGGACGTTATAATGTTACGATCAATCCCACTATTCGTTGGTAAAAGAGTAGTCCAAGAGTTAGCGGTGGGTTATGATGACAAGCTTCTTTCCATCTAGTCTCACACTGCAAAATTAGGGACGGCTAGCGCAGATAGAGAATGAGATGGCGTGGCTTGGCCATCTGATATGCTGTGAATATTGGAAATGGCGGTAATATTCCCCGCATTTAAACGTATAAGAATGACATTATATCCTTTAACATAGATAATGGTTGGAACAGTACTGCTCTCTAGTTTTATTCATTGTAATAAGTAGTTCAAGATTAGGGACGGGGCATATAGTCTTAGTAGCTTTCCAATAAATAGGAATATTTAAACCTTGTTTATAGTTGGATATACAGGATATAATATCGGGCAGACAGCAGCACTGTCTCTGTATGGATGGCTCGGATTTTTTGTCGAAACTGGATTTTAAATATCTTTTCAACAGATTGTCATGACTTTACAATACTATACAGTGTTTGCTTTTATAACAATATATATGTAATGATTGAGTCACTAGTTCTGGGAATGTCTGCAAATATCATAGAAAAAAAGTTTGGACTTCTTATTCTTTTTCCCCTGGTTACCACCCCCTCCAGTGGCACAGTGGTATGTCTGTGGATTTACAACGCTAGAAACTGGGTTTCAATACCCGTGATGGGCAGAGCACAGATAGCTCATTGTGTAGTTTTGTGCTTAACCTTAAACAAGATGCTACTTTTTAATTACATAACTCAAAAACCAAAACAATGGTACCAACCAGTTTCACTGAAGTGACACATTTCAAACAATGTATCTGCTTTCATGGACGTTATTAACTAGTAATATTAAACAAAAAATCATAATTATATTATAGACAATGTTATCACTACTTATTGAATTTACGTTTGGAATTACTTGACAGTGTTTTTAGATTTAAAAACCATAGTTTTACCTGATTTTTGGATGTTGTTTGTTTTTACTTGAATTCTTTTTACTTTTTAAAGTATTTTAATTTTTTCTTTTACACTAGTTGATGGGAAAAAAAGCTGTGTTGCTTTGTAACAAAAACACCAGTCAAATGACGAATATAAAGTAAAATAAAGTTTACTATAGTGTATGTTTTTCTTATGGCAAAGCCACATTAGGCTATCTGCTGTGTCCACCGAGGGGAGTCGAACCCCTGATTTTAGCGTTCTAAATCCGAAGACTTACCGCTGTCCCGGAGGGGGGGACATAAAGTTTACATCCACTACTGTCAGAACAAGATGTTTATATGGAAACAAGTGTCGACAATTTTACGCGTCAGTTCACTTTTCTCTTTGTGAGAGAAACACTTACAATCCGTGATGACGAGAAAACCCACTTGTAGAGAAAATTCTTCATGTAAAAACGGCTGATATGGATAGAGAAAGCGCTATGTAGAGGAGAAAACAACGTTTTGACCTTCTTCGGTCATCGTCAAGGTCACAAAGAAAGAAAGGGTTACTGACCGATTAATAAATATATCCAACATCTAAGCAAGCCCTCTACATTCCTACACTCAATTACACAACTACCTTCAAACATGTGATCAGCTATCGATCAGTAACCCTTTTTTCTTTGTGAACCTGATGATGACCGAAGGAGGTCGAAACGTTGTTTGCTCCTCTACATAGTGCTTTTATTTTATACATACCAGCCGTTTTTACACACATGCCGCCTGTAAAAATTGTTTGTGAGATTATTTAATCCATTTAATCTGACTTCTGTCATTGCCTCATTTCACAGATATTTCATTTATTACTACCATGTTCCTTTTCTCGTGCATTCATTTTGTGTTTGTTTAACTTTTTGCTTGGAATAACAAGTTTACGTTTGTTTCGAATTTCATACAAAGCTATGCGACTGCTATCCTCTAATTTAGCCTTGCAAGACGAGAGGGAAAGTAGCTTGTCATCATTACCCACCACAAATTCTAGAACTACTTTTCTACCAACGAATAGTCCTCAGAGTGCGAGTCGATGGCCCTAATCATCTGGCCATACTGGGCCTTGAATAACCATTTATTCATTTTGTTACACATTCCGTCCAGTGTCTTTCAATCTTCATGCGCACTTAATTCAAAATTACCCTATAATACATTTTCTGGCAAGTCTTCTGTTGGTGTTCTAAGCAGTCTACCCAATTACTCTTAGGAGAAATCAGGACATCTGAAAGTGCTACAATAATAATGTTTTTATATAAAACTGAAAATATATTTTTTTCAAGCTCACTTAGTTGTTTATAAAAACTTTTTTTTGCGATAAATATGATTGTTTTGGTGTAACGGTACCTACAAAGTGCAACTAAAGAAATATAATATTTCTCCTATTTATCAATTACTATAGTGTTTTACATGTTTTACTTGTAGTCAGGTTGGACAAACAAGACTATGCTTGTTGTCAACAGATAAGTGGAATCGCTTAAATGCTCTAACCTGAATAATCATCAACACTGTTAGTTAGACAATGTTGTGTCCACACTGGGTTTTAAGTGCTGGAAATGTGATGAGAGAAAAGGCTCGAATTTCTGAAATCGAAAGTCAATAAAGTTCTTTGAACTACAGTTGTGACTTTGCAGACAGCGACTAGCCTTGAGCATTAGAAGTATGATGTAGTCAATTGAACTCACTCTTTTAAGTAAGCTTTACAATTCACTTAGTAGCATAATTAAAATGTGCTTGTGTCCATGAAATTTGGTTGACTGATAGAAGTGAATAAAAGAAAACAAACAACAGCAAAAATTCAATGATGATTTACTTTCTATATTTCAGTTTGAAATATAATCCATTAAGCCATTTTTATGCTACTAAAGTGCAATTTCTGAATGTGAGAACTAGTAAAACAGAGGGAATGTGGTAACATATGTGCAGGTGGCCACAGCAGTGTGGAAGGTAAGCACGAATTGTTTGGGCACATGGTGGTTATAAGCTCATATCCAAGGTGGCTAGCTAAGTTTGATTTATATAACTAGTTTTATAGCATAGTAGTCAACACAGAGTAGTCGGAACATGTTTTAAAAGCAGTTTGTATGAAATTAAATGTAAAATGATATTAAACTATATAAAATGATTAAGAAAAAATTAAATCTTTAAATATTTGAATATTTGAAACCAATGAAAATATTGGTTATGCCGAGATTACCTTTGGTATAACGCATAAGTCACTGTTGGCATATTCCACTTGTCACAAATAAATTGAACCTTTGAATAACATTATCATTCAATACAATCGAAAGTATTTTTTACTACCAATGTTTGGATAACATTAAGTGTTTCTTCATTGCAGTGTGAACTCTCTTTACTTTTATCTTTCCATCGAAAAATCACTTCCTGGCAAATATTTTATCTTCCAAGACTAAAACATGCTTTCAAAAGCATTGATATAAGTATTGAATGCATCACATGTTCTTAAAACATGTTATATTATGTAGTTCACATAAGGGACAGGCGAGGTTGTGAAAGTGCCAGAACAAATAGACGTAACTGCAGACTCAGCAAGCTCGTTCATATAAATACCAACATGGCCAGGAATCCAGAAAATCTGGATAGAAATAGATGGCAAATGGATGTGGGACAATCGTTTGAAGTGGCATACAACTCGGCACTGAATATAGAATGAAGCTGGATCAAATGCTTTTTAATTATTACATAGAAAAAAAGAAAGACGATTTCCACATTAGCTCCATGACGATACATAAACCATGATAAGAGAAAACAACCACTGTCCTATGTACGACATTATCTATATGTAAGTGGAGGTGTGTCTGTCTATTCACATCTAGTCAGTAAACATTTTCCGGAATGAACAGGGCGCTGAGGCCAGGGTAGCATTCCGAAAACTGGATCAAGTAATAGACAATTTACCGGCTTTGTTCGGTGAAGTATCCGTGTAATGTGCGTTCTGATTACTGATTTACAGCATATAATGTTACATTTCACAACGTTTTGTTTACACAATGTTACATAACAACGTTGATTATTCGCTATGAAGTGACTGCATTTTGACGTTTTCATAACGTTTAAACAACTTAATAGAAAAATTTGACCAATTACAACGCCCATTATTCGTCAGGAAGTGACGTTGCAATCTGACGTTTTCGCAACGTTTAGACAGCGTTTTGGTATAACGTGACCAAATCACAACCAAGTTGTTGCAACACATGACGTTGCAACTCCCATATATGGGACACTGGGCATTAATTGGTTAAGAGGGGAAAACATTTCATTCTGAAATTCATTCCTAATTATATGTAACATCAATTTGACGCCCCCCCCAACCCCGATGCTGCGCCCGGGAACAGATGTACCCCCTTGCCCCCCTAGCTACGCCACTGCATACTCCCAGAAGTATCTTCGTCAACTACCAGCTGAAATGTCCATGGTTGTAAGGGTATGTGGCATAAATATTTATCCATAATAACCCATATATTGCTTTTCTAGTCTGGATTATCAGAACTACAAGATACTGTAGTAAACTTCACACCCCGCTCTTCATAAATCAAAGATCTTGGTAACTACTTGAGACTGCAGCAACTTTACAGATAAAAAGTTCCACTACCACCAGGTTATCAATGTCTTTTTTAATGGTAAAACAGTTTTAGTTGACGAACGTCTTACATCAGTAGTACATGCAATCTCATTTAGCTAGCCATGAATGACAGTGACCTTTATTAGTGTTGGATTGTCCTAACTGATTACAGTATCAGTGTACTATAATGACTGTCCCATTGGGTCTCAGGACTTCCAGTCCACAAGTCGCTATTGACTATCAGTGATATATGCTTTCTGTACACAGATCTAAACTCATAGGTAGAACCTGATCAGCAGCTTTGGAGAATCAAGCCGTGTTTGTCATTCATATCCCAGATTGTGGATATGGTCTTTCGGCGTTCGAGAAAGATTTAAATCCAGGAGAAGACTCCTTTTAAACATTTCCACCACTCTGTAAGACCACGTTGATAATCAACATCTAACTTTTTCTTTTGCTCATAAGTCCTTTGACGTGAGGAAAATACAATTTTTATTCACACGAATCTCAAATCTTATGTACAGTTTATTTTAAAAAGGCACAGAAGTATACGCCAATCAGTAAAAAGAGAAATTTCACAAAAATAAATATTGTGGTCGCACCTTAAACATTTAATCCAGCTGCACTAATTACTTTATTGGTAAGAATCGTGACTGCAGAAAATGTTATACAGAATTAAATCTGAATATATTTCTTTAACTGAGTATTAAAAAAAGAATGCGCAATATATGAAAATAAGCTTTATAAATCAAATAATTTTAATTGCAACAACAACAACACATGTACTATGAACGAGTGCACAATAATGATAATCGCCAAAACTACTTTCACTAGCTTTTGAAGTCAGAAGTAGATGAGTCCAAATATCTAAAAAATTCCTGATAATGCTGAGATAATTGACACAAATATAGAGAAAGCAATAGAGTCATCTGTATTAGATAATGGTCATTCCATAAATGAAAATAGAAAGGACACAGGTTCAAGCTATTACCAAACCCTATGCAGCTGATTAACATAGAGAAACTATACAATATTAAATATAACTAGTCCTACGCGATATTTAGTGACACTACAGAAGAGCGTAAGGCTTAGATGTACATGAAATTTCTATCTATCTAAGGAAGAAAAGTTTGTTTGTTTTTTATTTGAACTTCGCACAAAGCTACACAAAGGTTATCCTACGCTAGCCGTTCCTAATTTAACAATGTAATACTAGAAGAAAGGTAGCTTGTCATCACTACCTACCGTCAACTCTTTTTAGCAATGAATAGAGGGATTGACATTCGGACGCCCTAACCACCTGGCCATGCCGGGCCAAAGCAAGAAAAGAAATTGTTGGTATGTTCCATATACCACATTGTTTTTAATAATTTCGTATTTTATTTTTATGACAAAATGTCAAAATAAGCTGTCGGTTGTTAAAAATCGACTATTACACTTAATACAACAATATGAATACCTTAATGTATTCACACATGTAAATAGAAATAAAGTTTCTCTAGACTTTAAAAGAATATATGTATAAATATACAAAGTTAAGTGAAAGTTCGATGAAAATAACTTAATCTAGGGTCAATAAGGGATCATTTGATCCTTCAAAGCTGTCTTTACATACCGATCTTTGATAACAGTAAAATATTTAAACTTACCAATTATTTTCCATGAAATAATCAAATTATTCGTGTCCATCACTTTCAAACAGTGATTTTCTTGAAATATTGAAAGAAACAGCCTACATTTACCTCAAATGATGAAGGTAGAAACCAGCTTCATACTTTACTGTGATAGTACCATACCTCTAGCAGCATCTTGGTCAACACCAAATGTCTCTGAACTCTTTTTAGTGAGTCAATATCCTTCCTTGAATGAAACAATAAACTGTACTCAGTATTTCAAGCGATTTATTTATTTATTAATATTTTGTCTTATAATTTTATGATTGAATAATGTCAATGAAAAATATAATTTTTGTCTAAAATTTAATTGTGTGTAAGAGATGAATTAGAACTTAAAGGTCATTTACTATCACATTATGTCCTTGTAGAAGTGTTCTTTAATCTATTTGGCTAATATATAACGAAAATGTTAAATGAACATTACTGATATACAAGATAGGAACACGTTTAGTTTGTAGTAGAATGGAACATATGAATTTTACTTTTTCGGTTCCCGTAGAGTACAATGTAACAGATACAAGAGTCAATCAATTGAAAATATACAAGAATATACCTAGTACTAATAAATGTGATTTGTTGACAATAAGAATATTCATGAACAAGTTCTTAAGTAAGAAGAGTGATTCTCTGGAGATTTACTGAGCATAAATAAAACAAATAGTTTGTGCAATGAAATAAAAAAATTAGTGAATTCATTATTTTCATTGCACACTTATTTATGCAGTCACCAGACGTTCATAAATCATGATAACAACTACAGAATTTTAAAGATATTATGTCTCTTCCGTATATTAACAGTGGCCTTAATTTTTTGTGCAAGAAAGTTCAAAGCGATATTTTTATGTACATATATATTTTGCATAAATATCTTGAAATTTGATGGAATATATCACGTACTATTGCTTATGGAAAAAATTAGACAACCATTGTACCAATTTTAGTGCTATTAGATTTGTTTTGCTCTTTTATAAGCACAATTACACCGAAGAAAAGCACAATTCTTTCGAATCCAACTGTCTCAATGTTTGCTTTAATACAGCTTCTCCTTTAGGCTAATCTCAGAAACTCCAAACCAAAGATGGAGATCCCATATCACAGATTAGGTTAAAGGGGGTAAGACTTAGGAAGGGAAGAGGGTCTGGAGTTTCCATCTTAAAAGTCTTTTACTTTTTGGGAGCTGAGCTGAAAAATAGTTGTTGGTGGACTTAATGCAGTTTTTTTTTTTCTCATTCTGTTTATGTTCTCTCAAGATTTTGAACGTTTGTTTTTCTCTTGATTTTATGTGCTTTAACTTCCATTTTGTCTTTTTTTTCTCCGTGCAGATGTCTTAGGTATTGATTTTTATTCTCGCTTGGTATATGCCGAGATAAATGTTTGAGGTTTATATCATTAAGTAGAACATCACCCTCTGGTAGTTGATATCACAAGCGTGAATGGCAATAGTGGTAAATAACGTGCAGATAACAATGAAGGAAGTAGAAAAGTATGATAGGTAAAACTTCGAAATATCTTGAACAAATATATGAAACTTCATAAAAACACAAAAAATCCGTAATGCTTTTTGTCGCGAATATAATAAATGCGGGAAATGCGTTGCAATCATTTCTTCTTCCATATGTAGTTAGTCCAATTGTTACTTATTTTGCAAACACTTCAGATGATATTCTTACAGACGAGTATTGTGTTGGTGTTGTAAATAAACTTAGTTTTAAAAACGAACTTTCGTTACTTCACTAGTAACACCATTCATTATTAGTTTACTTGTCTTTGAGCTTCTACCGGTAACACTAGTTGGTGTCATCGCTGGTTAGCTGACTGTCATCTTTCGAATTCTCAATAATACACTGAGGTACCTTTCGGTCAGTAACTGGAAAAACGGCCAGGAAATGTCTCAGAATTTTAGTGACTCCGACGGAACTTGAAGCAGGAAAAAGAGATTTTTGGTGACTCATAGTGAGAAGACAAATAAATTTTAAACAGCAAATCAAAATGTATCTCAGAACTGACAAACAGCAAATTTAATCGTTGAACTAGTTTAATTTAATTAAGGCTATGAAGAGTGTCTCACCACTGCATTTACATAGAACCTTCAAAGCTGATGAATGTATTACCATGTTACAATCTTGGATAGCGTGGCCTTTTATACTAGTACATTATTTGCTCACATTTAAAACATTTACATGTTCTTCTACATATTTTTTTAGCCATTTAGTTTAAAAAAGGTTAAATCCTTGTCAAACCTTAAAGGCCGGCGCTACTTTCGAATTCCGATTTTAAATGAAAGTGGTGACCCACTTCTGAACGAAATGTCAGTTTATCGCACGTAGCCCCAGTTATCAAGTGTTTGTTTTGTGGTGTCGCTATAATGTTACGGTCAATCACACTATTCGCTGGTAAAATAGTAGTCCAAGAGTTGATGGTGGGTGGTGGTGACTAGCTGCCTTCCTTCTAGTTTTACACTGCCAAATTAGGGATGGCTAGCACAGATAGTCCCCGTATAGCTTTGTGCAAAATAAAAAACAAACAAACAAATAAACACTAAGCCATGCTGCCATCTAGTAGTAGTAGGAAGTTGAATTCCTAGACGACATCAGATATCCTGTTTTTTAATCTGCAAGAAGTTTTTAGTTTAAAAATATATATATCTATGAATAAGTTGTAAGAAGAAGCCTACATAATGTTTTTCAACTACATCGCATGTCTACCAGCATAGGGTAATATCATTTATATTGTTTTTGGATGTGTGTTTTTCACAGCGTTGCAAAGAAGTTGTTCTACAACTCTTGCTTTTAGTAAATATTACTGGAGTTACCAAACAAGATTTCACAACATGTCGTAAAAATTATGGCAATTATATTACCATACACTGAAATATGTGCGATGTTGGTGAAAAAACACCTATGTCGGATTTTACGTACAGCGTATCTATATAAAGATTTGCTGTCAAAGTTTTCAAGTCAAAATATAAACTGAGCAAACTATCGCCAATCACAACAGTTAATATCATCTACAAACTCAAATTACAGTTTCCGAGGCTACTAACTGTAGCTGACCAACAATATTTTGTCTTTACCTCTTGTCGCTTTGGTTTATATACTTTATGACAAGATTTTTGAATGTTCAACAATGTTTGAAGACACATTGACGTTTTCGTAATCAGTTTATTGCTGATTCTTGCTGTCGAGAGCATTCTACAAATTTATAGAACAAACAGAACTTGCGCGATACATATCCAAAAATATAAGTCACATACGTGCGTTGGTTTTTTTTTTTAATTTCGCGCAAAGCTACTCGAGGGCTATCTGCGTTAGCCGTCCCTAATTTAGCAGTGTAAGACTAGAGGGAAGGCAGCTAGTCATCACCACCCACTGCCAACTCTTGGGCAACTCTTTTACCAACGAATAGTGGGATTGACCGTCACATTCCCCCCACGGCTGAAAGGGCGAGCATGTTTGGTGCGACGGGTATTCGAACCCGCGACCCTCGGATTACGAGTCGAGCGCCTTAACCCACCTGGCCATACCAGACAGATCACATACATGAAACTGAAACAAAATAAATGTATAACAGTAAATCCGTTAGAACTCTCTTCTTATATAAAATTAAAAATTGCGTTAGACAATTTTAAATATTACATACATACATATGTATTGTTTTGAATTTAAGCACACGGCTACGCAATAGGCTATCTGTGCTCTGTCGACCACGGGTATCGAAACACGGCTCTAAAATTTAAGAAATCATGACAGTAAATAGCACAATAAAAATGACTTAATGATACGAAAATGACATAGCAGGTGAAAGTTCTTAAACGCATATGTTATTTTTTTGGTTTAACACACTCAATGATCACATGATTGAAGGTTGTTTTTCTTTAAGGTGGGAGAGGTAACAAAGGAGTAACAGGAAATTTCTGGTTAGACTTTCCCACCAAGTGACATGTATGACAAGTTTTACAAAGCTGAGAAACACCTTGCCTAATCTTTGGCCAGAAGAAATATTTCATAATTTTATCGCATGTCTTGTTGACACCTAAATGAATTCTATAGGAAGTTGATGGACAACTTTCAATATTTCAGAGCGATATGTTTTTGGAACAACAATTTAATAAACTAAACCACAGTACTCCAAAGCTGGCACATTTGGTGGTCTCTATTCTCTCATAAGTACATCATTTTTGAAAAATTAACCATTTGAAACTTTCTCCAGTTCATTCTTCGGGTGTGCATATTTAAACATTGAAGAGATCCACAGATCATTTTCTTGCGCAGTGATCTTTTTATTTCTAGTAAACAGAATTTCACGAGGTAAATTATATTCCTCACGTTCATCATTGTCACTCACCGAAGAATTGTCAAAAGGACAATTATTCACAAGATCCCTTTCGGACCCACAAAATGTCTAAAATAAATAAATAACTTCACCCTCTGAACATTTGTTTATTATCTCTTTTTCGCTTAATTTCTTCTCCTGAGCTCGAGTCACAGCACACGAGAGAAGGACGTTCGTATTCTCCTCAACGAGTGATCAGCTCGCTAATCATTTTGGTTTCGGCAACATAGTTTCCCTCAACCAAATCGTTTCTCAACTATAATAATACACTAACTCGTCTCGAAACTAGGTCTGAAGCTAAATAAATGTTATGAAGAGAAACATTAACAAAGCCACTCTCAATACTCTGAGCAACAACAGACTCATCAAAAGCATATCTCGAATCTGAGGGCAATATACACTCTAATAATAATGATTGAGTTGCTCCAATATCACGTAAAATACATATTGGTATGGGATTAGCAGTATCATTTGTCAAATACACAGAACCAATAAACACAAAAGGTCTAAATTCCTCCCTAACTACATTATCCTTTTTATAAACGATTAAGTAAAGAACATCGGATAATCTCGTAAAACTATGTCCACATGTGGAGACGAACGTACTGAGTATTACATTTTTCTTTGCAAACTCGAACAGTCGGACATGACATGACCATGTTTTTACAGAGATGGCAAACAAGTTTTAATGACTTTCATGAAGTTTTATCCTGTCTCTCATATAATAATTTCAAACCAGAGAAGTTGGATTTTTTAAAGGAATCCTGAACTTTATTGGAGTGAAAAGATACAGGTTTTTGGCGAAAGTAGAAGTGTCTTTTTACGAAAACTGGTTTTATGTGTTCAAATGTAGTCATTGGAATGAGCAGCTCCTTCTTGCAGTGTTTCATTTTTTTCATCCAAGTAAATTTCAAGTTCGTCACTTGTACAGTGTTTAAATTGCTTGGTTAGAGATATTTGTTCTAATTTGTCGAAACTGTTGCAAATATACATAGAATTACATCATCAATCAAAATGAACCTTTTCTTTGTAAGCAAACTCCATATACATTTCATTATATTGCATGCGATAATCTTGAAATTTCTGACAATAAGCTTCCAATACCAACTCGTATGCTTTGAGGATAGCTACTTTAACCTTATCATATGTGTAAAAACGGCTCGTTTGGGTTGAGAAAATATTTTACGTAGAGGAGCGAACAACGAAGACCTTCCTCGTTGTTCGCTCCTCTACGTAAAATATTTTCTCAACCAAAACGAGCCGTTTTTACATATATATTTTCTCTACAAGTGGGTTTTCTCAACATCACTAACCTTATCGTAATCGGTACAATCTTTTAGATAAGCTTCTTTGGCTTTACCAGTAAAAGCACTTTGTAATTATAATGGCTATTCTTTCGTTGGGCCATTCCATGAGATGAGCAACTATCTCAAAAGCTTCAAAATATATATCCACTTAAATTGTGACACTTTATTATATCGATTGAGTTCAAAGTTGTCATTTTGCTTTGATGGATTGGAGTTCATCTAATTTCTATTTCTTTCTCGGATTGTTTGGTCTTGAGACATTTCATTTCTCTTTCCGCTTCGATACGGGCTTTTTCTTTTTGAGCTTCGATGCATGCTTGTTCGAACTTGATTTGTTTGAGTTTTAACTAGATTTCTAACTTATATTTGTTGCTCAACTATGATTGTCTAATGGAGACACTAGAGTATTTCTCTAATGCTTTCTTAAACAACAAATCATCATCGACTAATATTTCAACAATATGCTTTTTAGTTCAATTTTACCCATTGATCTTTTAACCTCTAATTTTTAAGTTTTAACAATATTGAGCAATTCACTTTTCTTAAATTTCTCTAGTTGTTCGAGGGGGGATGATTAAAACCTTGATAATCAGACATGATCAAATCTTGTTGGCACTGATAAATAAAATTGAATTTTACTTTGAAACGTATTTCGGTTTTGATTCAGATCTTGGACGAATCCCCAGCTTATTATGTTACATATTATAATTTATATTGGAAGAGACTCCAAGTTGTTATGTTATGTATGTTGTATTACACTTTCAAATAGTCGGTAATTTTAATTTAAAAGTTATTTGAATTTTTATATGTATCAAATTTATAATATTTGCCAACAAGATTGATACACAAAATTTTCTTCCTTAACATAAATGTCTCCAGCTGGTACAGCGGTAAGTTTACGGATTTACAACCCTACAATTAAGGGGTTCCATTCCCTTCGGTTGACTTAGCAGATAACCTGATGTGGCTTTGCTATAAGAAAATACAAATACATACGTAACGTACATATATTCTAATATACAAACAACAATACAATTTATAATAACGGTTATTACAAATAGTTGTTAAAATAATGGTTTATATGCAAGAGTTTTACAAACTATACTGAATATTCTATCTTGTCTAGAACTGAATATTTTATCGATATTCCAGATTCACAACGAGCAAATTAATTTTTCAGTTGATATTGTTTTACCTCACTTAAGCTGGCAAGCTGTCTTTTATTGACTGTCCTCACACCGTTTACAAGCTGACTTTACTGATGAAGATATTTAATGTCCTTGTATAAATACTAACGTTTGAAGTGAACTCACTGAAGTTTGTAATGTTCAAAGTCTATAAACGTTCCTGGTCAAATATTTGTAGATTACCGATTATTAAGCATTTATCACAATTATAGCTTCCAAGACTTATGTATACTAACTGCAGCGACCCAAAAATATTCCGTTTTGTCTATTGGCGCGTCGGTTCATATACCTTAAGGCAAAATTCTCGAATTTTCAACAATGTTCGAAGAAGCGCTAGTGTTTTCATAAACCATACATTGTTGATTTTTGCTCTGGAGAATCTTCTACAAATTTATAGAACAGGTAGGACTTGAACAAAACATATTTAATAATACATGTCGTATGCATTGAGCTAAAACAAATGTAGGTATTAAAATAAATGTATAACAATAAATCCGTTACAGGACTATCTGCTGCAATACCTTAGCCCTTAGAGCAAAGTTACTATTGAGTATAGAGTCATATTAACAATGGCAAACGACAGGAAGGGGAACAGCTTCTATGATTTCAACAAAGATACATTTTGTTTCAGAGATAAAGTAGTAAGATAAACTGAATTCGCAAAATTGTGAACAAAAGCTCTTTGTGATATGCTAGTAGACTCAGATGTGCTTTGTTTCAAGTAATGAGGAGATGGACTCATTTTACTTAGATATATCGACTTCTTTTTCAGGTATCTGCCCTTAAAATGAAGAGGGAAAATAACTGCTTTTAGACTAGAAATTATAGACACATTTGGAAATTGAAATATTAACCTGAGTAGATTTAATGAATGACACAAAGTAAAAGTGAGCATCAGTACCTGATACAGCATAGTGAAATATTTTTCTTCATTAGATTGATGTACGTACTTTTCAGCTAGATGTTTATTCACCAACCAATTTAAAATACTATAAATATGCTTACAAACCACTTAACAAGAAAAGAAAAGAAATGAAGGAGTTTGCGTTACCACCTGCCAAACACTTTACTTTGCATTATTGGCCCGAAAAATAGAATTGACACAGAAACATATGTTCAACAACCTGAAAGTGCAATGATTATTAACAAAATAGCTATCTTTGGAGATTGCACTATACTTCCTGCATGTAGTAATTCATCCTCATTGAATGTGGATGATTTTTGATTTTGAAGGTTCTCGTTTTCCAAGTGTTTAAATTGAAACAACACCAAAAATAATTACATCAGTAATCCAAAAGCAAAACTCCCAAGTGAAATGCGACGCTGATAATATTTCCCCACGTGTTTTGAAGGAGGTCAAGGATTGGATATGTGAACCACTTGCCATACGTTTTTGTAAGTCCTTGAATAGTGGACAAGTACCAACAGTTTGGAAATTAGATAACGTCACTTCTATCTTCAAGATTGGTAATAGAAGTTGCCCCAGTAATTATAGGCCTATTAGTCTTTCATTAGTTTTGGAAAAGTTTGAAAAAGATACTTTGCAAAGTTTTTTTTTAACAAAGTTTAGAATATCGGTTAGTCGACATGGTTTCACTAAGGGAAAATCTGGCCTTAAAATGTTTTTGACGTGCTTTGAAAATGTTACTACATATGTAGATGATAGCAAGGGTGTTAATTTGATGTATCTGGATTTTCAGAAAGCATTTGAGAAAGTGTCACATAAAAGACTTTCAAAGAAATTTGTCTTTATACGTGTGGGGGATAAATTAACTTATTAGGTAGAAAAGTGGTTTGATGGGTAAAAAGCAGAGTTGTTATAAACAGAGTTCAGTCAAACTGGATTAATGTTGCAAGTAGTGTATCTCAGAACTCAGTATTAATACCATTGCTCTTTTTGATTTACATTAATTACATAGATGAAGGAATGGGCAATAAATTATTTAAATTGACAGATGGTATCAAGGTCTTGGGTTTTGCTGAATGTGAAGAGGATGCTGCTGATTTGTAAAAATTTTTAGATCATTTAGTGAGTTGGGCGAATAAATGGCAGATGGGTTTTAATTATGATAAATGTAAGATAATGTATGGAGTTATCATAATTTAAATAATAAGTATAATTTGGATAGGAATAACCTTAAGAGTGTCATGAAAACAAAGATCTTGGTGTAATGACTGATCAATCTCTTAAGCGATCCAAGCAGTGTTCTTTTGCTAGTGGTACGGCAAATGGAATTTTAGGTTGTATCTACATAAATATTGAGTAAAAGCTTAAACAGGTTATAATTTCATTGCATAGGTCGCTGCTTAGGCCACATTTGGAGTATTGTGTTCAGTGTTGAGGTCCTTACCTTAGAAAAGACATCAACTTGTTAGAAAGGGCCCAGAGCACGGTTACTTAAATGGTATCTAGGATGGAGGGGTTGTCATATGAGGAGAGATTAAGATTAAGATATCTTGGTAAAAGAAGAGTTATAGGAAGATCTGATTGAAATGATTAAACTTATAAAAGGAGTTGATATTGTTGATACATCAACATTTTTATACTTAAAAGCGAGAATTATTGAATAGAGGACATACGTATAGATTTAGGCAAGGTGGAAGCCATCTTTAATTAAGACAATTTTATTTTTAAATAGGGTTGTTCGCCTATGGAATGAATTGCCTTCAGATGTTATGCAGGCAGTAAATTTGAGTGAGTTAAATGAAAGCTTGATAGATAGGTGGATGTTAAAAGCTACCTTTAAGTAATTTTAGTTTGGCTTGGAGAATGAGACAGTCAAAATGAACCAATAGATACTCTTTAAATTCTTATTGCAAATGGAATACGAGGTGATGACAGGGATAGACTTCAACTGATTACTAGTCATTTGGTGTCAGTTACACATGAAGAAACAATCAGATTAAAGCATTAGAATGAATGTTGCAACAGTATGTCTGATAACCACCGTTGGGCAAGTCAAATGAAATGTCATAAAACTGTGTCTTTAATTTTTGGTCCTTCTTGTATATGATGTCTACAGTAATGCTCCAGATAAAATGAAACTTTAAGTGCAAGAAGCTGACCAACAAGAGCCACTTGCTACATTCTTTTGGATCAGGTGGATGGGATATCAACGTTGTTCATGTCGATCTTTCAGCTTCTTCTCACTGCAAATATCCTTTAATACATTCAGATATGAGATATGTCATTGGAAAAGCAAATGAAAGACGTTGCCAAATTAATAAAAGAATGCTTATGTTATTCAGCTGAGATTGTTTCCAAATTTCTTACAAGCAATGAGATGAGCATACAAACTATATTTCTTGGATTTCGCCCCCAGTGGCACAGTGGTGGGCAGAGCACAGATAGCTCATTGTGTACCTTTGTGTTTAATTCCAAAACAAAAACAAACAATATTTTTAAAATTTAAATCAGTGATTTGCGTGGAACAGATGGCTTATTACATTAATTTATTAAATGTATTGAAGGTGTGGATAGAAACTGAAAACACCTGTTTGGGTAACCATAGGTGGATAGAAAGCAAACAAGGAGAAGAATAGTGGGTTGTGGAAACTTTGAAAGAAATTTTGGTAGAGATGTTCTTATTGCATAATGTGTGTATGTCACCGATCCAATTTGGCTCTAAGGCTGATTCAATCTGAAATTCCCAAACTTTCGATATGGACGTCAAATGTTGTCACTGTATCTACTTTCTGTAAACATCTCCATACAGAACAAGGGAGGTGCATAAGGTAAATAATGCAAATGTAACGTGAGATCACATCTAACTGCTTCCTTTTAAGGTATCAAGGAAATAAATGTTGATTTTGAAAACCTAGGTTCATATCAGTTGTTTCTTTCGCTCAGTTTTACTTGGTGTAGTTCAATTCCTTTTTATTCATGTGTGTTGTTGTTAGTAATGTTGTTTTTCAAGTTTTGCCTACCATATTTTATTCACGATGTTTATACTGATATACATTGTATGTAACCCTTCAGAAACTCTTAAACTGTTTTCACTATTTTCTTTTTACACATAGCACAGCAAAGAGAAATGTAATTTAAGTTCAATTATCATTGAAGTAGAGCTTATGGCTCATTGTTTTGTCTCTCTATTCATTGGTCTCTAATTACATAAAGAATTTACGTATGTTTGTGTTAATTAAGAAACAAAGAGGGGAGACGTGCAAGAAAGACAGACCTTTGTTCGTTTTTTATTACAGGTACTTAAAAACTACCTGGCTTTTCCAAATCCTTCTTTTGGTGTAAGATTTACACTTTGAAGCTATACATCAAATGATGTCGTTCATGCAGAAAAGAATGAGAGGAAAATAACGGAAGGATTTCTAAGTCGATGAAGAAAAGATCATAACAGGTAACAAAATAAATCCACGAAACACAATAAACACTTTTTAACATTCCTACCTTGTACATATTTTATCGTATGGTCAGACAGTTCCTCGAAACTGAAGATTTCTGAAGTTATTAAATAGTTTATATTGGTAATTTAAATTGCTTTTGTCTAGTGATCCAGTTTAAGGGAAGTCTGAAATTTTTGTATTATTTGGCGTGTCATAATCAAGGATAAATTAATATTTATTCATCATAAGTTATAAAGTTTTAAGAAAATGAGAAATATTAGATTTATGAAGCATGAAAAGAAACCGGATATGATTTATTTAGTATACACACGCTTTTTCCTGAATTTTATTTTCTCTTCCTGACTCTATGAATAATGTTTAAAAAAAGAATAATATTTTACCAATATTTTCTGTTTTCGTTAGTTTATTAAAAATCAAAGAACTTCTTGGTTATTTCATTAAATTTGTCTGTTCTTTTCAGGAATGAATTATGACCTTTGCATTATTTTTAAGATACATAAAAAGTACTATTGAAGAAGCCCAGGGTAATATTCCTTGGTGTTTTATTAGCTAGGGATCCTGATATAGAGAATTTTAATGTAATAAAAGATATGCATATTTCTGATGGAAAAGAAGAGCAGTTTCTGAAGAAAGGCACTCAAAGAATGGAAAGAGGTGTAAGATGTAAGAAAATCCCAGACGGCACATCTACTCATTTCGTCAAGAAACAGAGAAAGCTCTGCTATTAGAGTAGAGATTGTAAAGTCTGCAATCAATTTCTTAGATCAGCTCTTAAACTTGAAAAAGTACAGGAAAGAGTTTGCAGTGCAATTTAGGTGCAAAATCATCAATGGAGTTGACAGTTACAATCAAGGGTCTTGTCACTCAGATTTTTGGGCCAAGTATCTGCTCCAGATTTGTGCAAATCATAGATAAACACCAACAAAACTAAGAGGATTAAAGTTACGGACACTTGCAATTTTTACGTCTTACGTCTCAAAAAGATAACTCAAAGAAGCTGCGATTAACTGATAAAGTATCTTTCTATATTCTTAAATTTTACTCTAGACAGCTTGGCAACAGAAGGTATTGTTTCCCTCTAGAACAACAAAAAATACAATAATACACATAAAGTTGATTAGGAAAGACACTTCATTTTTTTATTTATTCTGGACCAGCAGTCTTTGACTTTTGAATTCAAAGCAAAGACACAGTGCAGTACCTAGTGATGAAATTTATATAAAAAAAGAGATAATTCATCAGAAAAATTTTTAGGGGTGAAAAATGATGTTTATTAATTCAAAAATAACACCACGGTGTGGACAGGAACTAGATAACACCTTACTAATATGTTTTCATGTAACATTTGTAGAACAAACGTGTAAAACTTTTATTTAATGAACTTTTAACCATAATTCCATTACACGCAGAAAGAAGATGCTCATTTTTATAAGTATTGTATCCTCTTATGTCGATGTCTCTTTTTTTTTTTTGCGGGTGATGATTACTGTGATTGACAGATTTGAAAGATTGGATTTCAGAAAGAAAAAAAAATGTCCCTTTTCAAAAGCCTGGCCCACTACTGAAAATTGATTTAAAATACTCTGTGTGCTCGGAAGGTATTCAATCAGTACGGAAAGTTTAAATAAATATTAAACGCGCATTCAATTACTTATATGTGTACAGGACATTATTTGGAGGAGGGGGGCACATGCCAAACTCTGGGCTCATGATGACTATCGGAGCAAGCGTTATCCAGTCTCTTGTTTTCACAAGTGAAAGTGACAAGGTCATATTGTCTAGGCATTTCTAAATATAGAGTTGGTAATACCGTAGTAGACACGAGGTCAAAACTAAGTCTCCAATAATATGTTTTATGAAAAATCTCGAAAATATCCAATGCGACGCACCTGAGTCGACCGTGTTTAACTAGCACACGAAATTAGGTCAGTAGTTTACAAAGTAGTTTCCTTCATGTGAAAATATGTAAACAATCTAAAACCGTATATATCTGGACATCTATGAAGATTTCGATAAACTAAATAATTTAACTATATTAAGATAAAAAAGAAAATATTAAACTTTTCGAAGAACTACATAGGTACTAGATAGTCTTTTGGTTCTGCCACTTTTTCCTCTGGTTACAACAATACAATGAGCTGACATGGTTCATTGTACAAAAGATATTTAATTACAGTTCGGTATTGAAAGTATGTGTAGGCAATCGTGATCTCTTGAAATTTAATCAAAGTACAGTTAGTTAATTTGAACTTTTAACAATAAGAAATGCTTGATGTGAGATACAAAATATATTTATATCTGCACATTGCGGATTATACATTAACTTACTTTTGGAATTTGGTCCAAAAATATAGATCTCAAATCTTCAAACAGACTGTTTTTTTCATATAATTAAAGAGTAGAGTCTGGCTCTAGGTGATTGCTTTACTATAAAAATTAATGTCGTTTTTCACATAAAAATAATACTTGCATAACTTTGCTATATAAACTGTGTATTTGTGTATTTTCTTATAGCAAACACACATCGGGATCTGCTGTGCTCACCGAGAGGAATCAAACTCCTGATTTAAGTTTTGTAAATCCGAAGATTTACCGCTATCCCAGCAGGAAACCCTATATTATAAACTGTACATATATTCTGTAACTTTAACTTCAAAAGAGAAGTTAAAATGGTGGAAAGAGAACAGACAGTCAATGCATTGTGCAGCTTCACGTTTCATACCAACCAAACCAATTATGGTAGTAAATAAAATATACTTTTAAAACAAATTTAAGTGTGTTTTGAAATACCAGTTTAATAATCAGACAATATTCTATATTTTTTATTTATTTTATTTATTTATCTATATATTTGACTACGTGTTTTAAAACTCTTGTGTTTTATTTCCTAATTTATATTGAAATCTCAGTTTATTTCTTAACTGTTAAAGTTATTAATAATATGTAGACATACTTATGATATTTATGTTGACATCGATACTTTTACACCAGTTTTATAGTGTTTATGTGCGTTACCAAAACATTTTTATTTAATTCGGTATTATAATAGCTTTTCATTTTTGTATGTTATCTCCAACATTAAAATACACAAATAAGACAAAAAGAGGAACTTGTTTTACTCAAGTATACATGCAACATTCCGACTGAAGAAGTAGCTCCCTTCCCTCGAAAAGGAAAACGGTAAGCTCTATAACCCTAAAAATCGGGTTTTGATACCTATAATGGACAGAGCACAGATACTTCATTGTGTAGTTTTCTGCAAACAAAAACAGATTAAGTAAGTAAATTGTCCTGAAAACTTTCTTAGTTCAACTAGATTGTACATACCTTTCGCGGTAACAACAACTTAGGAGCTAAAGTTGGTAATTCTTGGAAAGGTATTTTCTGAGAAACACTTTGATAATTTCCAGATTTACAAGATCACGGGTCAACTGTTCTTACATTACTTTGGTAGCTAGAGTATCTAGTAATCATTTGTTTTATGAACTAGAAACTTCACAAGATATTATGAAAGACCTAGGGTTTAGAGTTTTGATTATTTGAAATTATTTTGAACAGGCTTCGATTTAAATTTATATAAAACTAAATGTTAGTATGCTTAAATGGAGCCATTAGCATAGTATTATTGTTTTAAGGTTTACTCTGTACTGATATATCACTACACGGCGATGAATCATTTTATTATATTTTTAAAGGCTGAAATTATCCAACTATTCAGTGAGAGGGAACAAAAAGTTTACACAATGGACCTGCCATACTGAATCTCATTTAGAAAACGATATAATAAGTAGAGATAAACTAGTGTTAAAACACACAAGTAATTCTAGAAGAATAAAACACCGTTTAAATGTATTTAAATATATAAAGTTAAGGCCAAAGTTACTACCATAAATCATGCAATTTTAAACTAAACCAAAAGTAAAAATAATTAGTTGTGTAAACGTAAACCTGAAACGGGCTTATAAACTTTCAAATAATAAAGTAAAATAAAACCATGAAAATTTAATGTCGCGCATGGCAATCATTGAAAAAGCTGGTGCAGAACTAAGCTTGAACTAGAGCTGAAACATACATAAAACATTAACCGAATGATACTCCTAATATCGATTTATAAGGAATGACGTGCTTAATCTGTATGACTATAAGTCATCTGTATTGATAGGTCAATATAGAATTTGACCCCGTAGAATAAAAGAAAGTACACTTAAAAAATATAAATTTGTTGTTTATATACTTTATATACCTATACATATATTAATTATGATATTTTGGAGGTTGTACAGAAAGGAAAGGAATCCCAAAGTGAAAACTTTATATATAGAGAGATATAAATATATACATGTATTTCACCATAGTAAAAGTACGAGTGTCTGACGGATAGTGTATTTATAATGGCTATCTAGTTTAAACAAACATCCTATATGCGAAAAACTGTAACAAGACGCCAAGTTTCAAAACGGGCTTTATGCAAGAATTTGAACTGTGTACGTAAACTTGGCAATGTTAATAATAGAAGTGAACAGAGCAGAAACTGAAACTTTTCTACAATGATGTTAAGCAACTCGATGGTCGAGTACAGATTTTTTCATCCGTAAATGGAAGTGTAATTGTTATCTCGAGTCACAGGATAAGATAAAGTTGTCTCAATGGATATATATCTACTAGAAAACTGCTTCTGAGAATAGGTAACTCAATCAAAGGGTTCAAAGGGACATCGGAATACAAACATTAGAAAGACAAAAGCTGAAAACTTGTGCTCTCTACAGACGAATCCAAGTTTCTTTTTAGCCAATCAACGATAGGTTATTTGACAATGGACAAGTCAACGTTATTGTAGAGCGTGTTCAACATCTACAGTTAATACAGTAAGGGTATCGCCACAAGTCTGAGTCTGCGTTTCAATCTAGGGTGTTGTTGATCCACACAAAAACTGATGTCAATGTAGTTGTTGACAAGTACAGCAGATCCATCACACCAAATCTTTAGGAACACGATTTTTCGGGGGATGATTCATGTTTTGCTTTAATGAAAACAACCTCGCACTGCAGATGCCAGCTCATGGTTTTACTCTTTACGCTTAGGGGAACAGAATGTATCAAGTCCTGATATGGCATGTTTAAAATTTATTCTATAGCAGACTGTAATTACACACTTTTTAAGTTTTTTTTTATTTAAAAATCTTGGAACCAAAATTTAGACCATAAGTAAGGTTCTTTGTGTTAAAGCTATTGCAGTTCATATCTTTATTTGATTTATTTGTAGTAACCTGATAAAGTTGGATGGAAAAATTATCAATTTTATATACCATGGTTTATTTGAGAATCTATATTAATTAATTAAATGATTATGAAGTCGTATTTTCGTAAGCAAATCCTGAATGTTAATTTTCAGTTGATATTAACAATTATTTATTGATAAACCAACAAAAACTAGTTCACTTTGGCTAAGGAGATGCTTTCAAGACAATAAAATAATTTTGTGTTATAGATAAAACGAAAGCTAAACGATCGTCTTTGTTACATTCACTAGTTTTCGAGAATTTCACGTAATTCTAAGCTCAAATATACTAAAGGAGATGTAATTATTTCTATAGGAATGAGTTGTTTTTTTATTATCATACGGTGTTGTTTAAAGTCCATTCTTGTGTAGCCACTTGTGTAATGAAAAATGCCAAAATGTGCAGTAATCTTAATTATGCTTCGAAAAGTAGGTTTAGGTAAAAAAATAAACATATTTTATTTAACTTATGAAGATAATGAGTCTTGCAGGAGAAGAAAATGAATGTTAAGAACGAAGGTTTACGTTATTCCCTTTCACGGATTATTTCCGGTTTTCTCACAGCCCGGCATAAGACACTCGACACACAATCCGAGGGTCGCGGGTTCAAATCCCCGTCACACCAAACATGCTAGCACTTTCAGCCGTGATGGCGTTATTATGTTACCGTCCATGCCACTATTCGTTGGTAAAAATGTAGCCAAAAAGTTAGTGGTGATGATTAGCTGCCTTCCCTCTATCTAGTTTTACACCGCTCAAACAGGGACGTCTAGCGCAGATAGCCATCGTGTGTCTTTCCGCGAAATTTATAAACAAATTTTTAGCTCTAATTTGCGAAATAAATGTGAAGGACACGTTAGTGACAATGAGGTAATCTCATCCTGTCTAAAGAAACTCTTAGTGAAAATTTTCTATTTTACACTGTTACAAATGGCTGACTAGTATGCCACGTAGATTTTGTGCTCAATGTAAAGTTTATATTAAAGTTGGTGATAAAGCCCTTCATTGCTCTGGTGAGTGTCAAAAATGGTATCATTTAAGATGTAAGAACTTAACTGAACAGGATTTGGAATATTTAAATGAAATTGGGAAAAGTTATGAATGTGATTTTTGTATGAGAAAAAGAAAGTTAAGCCTAAATAGTGAAACTCCATTAAGAAGGACTGTGTCCATTTCGTTAGAGGGGGAGACAGTGAATCTTGTTGAGAATAGTGAGCTTGATTTAAATATGGGGGGAGGCAGATATGAAGTGGCTTAAGACAAAAGTTACTGAAATTTTGTCAAGACTTGATGACTTTCACTTAATTAAAGTAAAGGTCGAAGAATTAGTGACTTCCTTTCAATATTATTCAGAGAAGGTAGAAACTATGAGTGAGGATATCACAACTTTGAGAGCTGAAGTTAAGGAGTGCAAACAGGAAAATAAAACATTAAAGCATGAAAATGAAGAATTGTGGAAGGAGATGGCAAGTTTTCGGAGGAAGATGTGTGAAGCGGAACAATATTCTTATAACTATAATGTTTTGATTGGAGGTATTCCAGAGAAGCCTAATGAGAATTTGCAAGAAGTTGTTGAGAAGATTACAACTACTTTTGGGGTTGACTGTGCTCCTACAGATATTGACACTGTTCATCGTATAGGAAAGAAAACAACTGAAAATAAGAGTCCGAGACAGATTGTTGTTAAGTTTTGTCGTAAGCAAATTAAATTTGATCTGCTTAAACTTAAGAAAACTAAATTTCGCTCTCTTAATACTAATGATATTAAGGTCTGTAATGAATCTTATCCAGTTTATGTTAACGAACATCTCTCCCCATATTATCGTGATATTTTCATGCAAGCAAAACGAAAACAGAAAGATCTTGGCTATAAATTTCTTTGGGTATCGAATGGTAATATTCTTATTAGGAAATCAGAAACTACTCAGCCCATTGTTTTACGTTGCTTGATTGATCTTAATAATTTATAAATACTGCAATGGCTGATGATTTTGATGATATTGTTGGTGTTACACCAACTTTGTCTTCTCTTTCTGATTTACCAAATGTTTTTTCTGTTGGTCATTTAAATTTAATACATGTTAATATTCGAAGTCTTACTCAAAATTTTGACCAATTTCTTGTTTTTTTACAATCAAGCGTTGTTAAATTTCATATAATAGCTTTTCTGAAACTTGGTTTGTTGAGGATGGATTTGTTTCCTTTTCGATTCCAGGTTACTCCTTTTATTCTTCATCTTCTAGTCTAAATAAGGCTAGTGGAGTGGCAGTTTTTGTTAAATTTGAGATACTGACTATGATAAAAGAAGTACAGTACATTAAGTCTGATGCTTTAATTTTATTTTGTATGATTCAAAATAAGAAATTTAATCTCTTTGTTGTTTATCGATCTCCTAGATTGCCTGTATTGAAATTTATTGATGAGCTTTCATTAGAATTGAATTTATACAAATATGATATTAATATACTTGTTGGTGATTTTAATATAGATGTTTTGGCATTTGATGATGTTTGTTATAAGAATGCATATTTTAAGTTTTGTCTGAGAACAATCTTCGTATTATTATTTCTTCTCCTACACGGATAACCAATGTTACTAATTCTTGTATTGATCATTTTTAATTAGTGGAAATACTGTTAAAATTGTTATTCTTATATTGTTGAGAGTTTTTGACCGATCATTTTCCAATTGTTTTATGTATAGACATTTTATCGGATCTAGAACATGTCTCAAATGTTCAAAAGATTAAGTTTAATGAATTGAGTTCTTGTTTGAATTTTTCAGATTGGTCCTGTATTATGAATTGTTCTGATGTTAATGTTGCTTATGATAATTTTGCTGAAGTGTTAACTGATTGTATTCAAAGTTGTACTACTACTGTTTCTGTGTCACGAAAGTTTAGAAAAATTAAGCCATGGATTACCAGTGAATTGGTTTTGTTAATGATTAAAAGAGATAAGTTAAAAAAAGAAAGTACATCAATTTCCTGATGATATTTATCTAAAGATTAGATTTAAGTGTTTAAGGAATTATGTTGTTAGCTTGACCCGTAAGACTAAATGGACTTATTATCATAACCTGTTTAAGAATGCTAAAACTATTAAACAGAATTGGAATATTGTTAACTCTATTATTGATGTTAAAAAAAAAAAAGAAATTTTGTAATTTTGGTACTACTGATTTATCTGATTTGAATTATTTTTTTGTTAATGTTGCTAAATCTACTTGCTCCAATCCTAAATTTTGTTCTCAGGGCATGCCTCCTGCTCCTTCTTCTTCTTGTTATCTATATCCTGTTACTGTATCTGAAACTATGAATAATATTTTCTCCTTATCAAATTCAGCTTCTAATGGTGTAGATGGTGTTTTGGTTAAGATTTTGAAAGCTAATGCTAATCTTTTTGCACCAATTTTGACTTTTTTAATTAATTTATCTTTTACTCAAGGGAAGTTTCCTAATGCTTTAAAGTTATCATTGGTCATTCCTATTTATAAATCTGGTAATATTTCTGATTTTACGAATTATAGACCTATTTCCTTATTAATACATTTCTCTAAACTATTTGAAAAATCTATGAAGATTAGAATTTTATCATTTCTTGATAGACATTCAGTTTTGTCTCCTTCTCAATTTGGCTTTCGGCCTGGGCTTGGAACGGAGGTTGCTGTTGCTAAACTTGTGGGAAGTATTACAGAAGCTTTGGATTCTGATCTTCATCAATTGCTGTTTTTCTTGACTTAGCCAAAGCTTTTGATTCTGTTAATCATAAAATATTGTTAAATAAATTATCTTATTATGGTTTTAGAGGCATTGTTTTTGATTGGTTTTTTCTTACTTTCACAATAGAAAGCAATCGGTTTGTATCCATAATAATTATAGTGATTGGCTTACAATTAATGTTGGAGTACCACAAGGTTCTGTTCTGGGCCCTTTATTATTTCTCATTTATATAAATGATATTCTTTACCAACAGTTTTTGGAGATATCCAAGCCTATGCCGATGATATTGCTGTTGTCTATAGTAAGCCAAATCTAATTAATGAAGCCATTATTTCTAGTGATCTTAATAAAATTAAAAATTGGCTTTTCTGTAATGACTTATCCTTAAATATATCTAAATCTTTTCTTCTTCAGTTTAACCTTTATGGTGTCATTCCAGCTTTTCCTTCTATTTTTTATCATTCTAGTGATTGTTATACTTACCCTAATTGTAAGTGTCCCAAATTGACTCAAGTTTCCTCTGTTAAATATTTAGGAATTATTTTAGATCGAAAATTAAATTGGCAATTTCATATTAATTCTTTAGTTAATAAATTAAAATATAGTTCTATGCTAATTTTGAACTTAGTCATTGTGCTCCTTATCATATTTTGTTAAGTGTATATTATGCTCTCTTTCAATCTTTCTTACAATATTGTATTTCAATTTGGGGTGGCACATATAAGACTTTTTTAATTCCTATTCACAAGTTGCAAAAAAGTGTTTTCTCTCTTATTTTACTCATAGGCTTGATACCGATTTCAGTAAATTTAACTCCCCTCTTTCATATGATAAACTTTATTTATATTTTTTAGCTTTATCTACATTGCATGTTTCTTTTAATAGGCCTTTTAAAGTCACTTCATATTTTACACGACTTCAATCTTTTTTTCCAATTAATGTACCCACACCACGTAAAACAGTTACACTTCATCAATATCTTTATTTGGCACCTCGTATTCATAATTTTATTCCTTATAGTATAAGATCTTCTATTAATCGTGTTAATCAAAAGAAATACTTAAAAAAATGGATCTTAAATACTGATGATAATATTCTGGGAACTTTATATTGATTTTGTAAGTTTTGATTTTACTTTATTATGTGTTTAACCATCACAGGACGAGTTAACTCTTTGTTGATGGTTTTATATTGATATTTGATTTTTTGTGTCTAATTTATTGCTTAATAAATTTATTATTATTATTATTTATTATTTAGTTTATAAATTTACCAAAGTTGGTAAGTTATTAGGGAATATCTTCCATTTTTCTGGCTGCTTCAATAAAACAAAGCAAGTTAGAATTTCAGATGTTTTTGCTTATATTTTCTTTCATGAATTAATTATTTAAAAATAGTTCATAAACATAACTATTTGATACATTTGCGCAGTAATTTGTTGTAAATTTATAAATTTAGAAGGCAGCGTTTGGATTTTTATTCTAGCATTGTCTTTTTTCATTAGGTTGGAAATTTTTTAGCACAAACGAAGGTTAATTTTAGCCATTTGTCCAACTGGCTATTTCCGTGCAATAACCTTTCTGATAAGACTACATTTTTGTATCTAATAAAAGTATTATATTTTTTACGATGTCAAACACAAATATTTTATTCTGACAATGTTATACACAAATACTTTAATAAGGCTTTGCACAATTACTTTTTTCTGACACTGTTATACAAAAAATACTTTTTTCTGACATTGTTATATGTAAATACTTTATTCTGACGTTTTATACTAACAATGTTACACAAAATTCTTTGTTCTTACAATGTAACATAGAACTACTTTGTTTGAAAAGTTGCGTATGTACCAGCTTTCTTCTTTGATTTTGGTATTTTGGAGGGACTTTGATCGACAGTTCCTTCACTTAAACAAGCCCCCTTCCCTCTTAATTCGTGCACGTGTACATCCCACAGAGGACCTGCCGAAAGACAATGTATTGGACTATATATTCTCGATGGTCTTCGATCCATCAATTTTATTGTGTGTAATTAAAGCTGCCCACAAATCTATCATCATTACTTTAGCAGTGAATAACGCCTTCAAAGGGGCGTTATTATCGAATCGGGTGCAGGGAGAACATTGAGACT